>NC_133332.1:45648930-45960180 GCF_042186555.1 Aquarana catesbeiana | reverse complement strand
ACTGCGGCCGGCTTTTTCATCATCCAGCGGTTTTTGTATCGAGCATCTTGCAGGAATGGAATGACGAACTGATGACCTGACTACTCCCATGTTGGGGACTTATCTATGTCTACTCATGACTTCTCAAATGTAAGTTGCCTGTATTAAGTGTTATTAAAATTTGTTCTATATCTGTACCCAGAGGTGCCTCTCTCCTTGTGTCTTTCCAGTGTTTGGGAACATGGTTTCTGTTCCCCCCCCCCGATGGTAGCCCTGAGTGTAGGACCCCTCATTATCACTCTATATGGTCCTTGGACCTCTTAACGTATTACAAGACTATGGACTCTTGTTATGTTATCTCCTAAATCAAAATGTTTTTAACCTATATATTATATATACACTTTATTTACTGTGGGTTATTTAATGTTCTAATTCTTGCGCCTGTACTTGTATATAGTGCTGTATATTAGTGCCACTGTCACATGACATTAAAAAAAAAGTATCGGTAATCGGTATCGGCGAGTACTTGAAAAAAAGTATCGGTACTTGTACTCTGTCTTAAAAAAGTGCTATTGCTGCAACCCTAATTTCTAGCAATATAGCAGGATATTTATATAGAAAACTAGGACTGGAAGTGTGGGTTTGTCATCAGAGACATTGTCAACTGCCAGGAGAATTCATCCTTCACTGATCTGCCTTCTAGTTAGGGAAAATCTAACATCTTATCACTGCCCTTAGCTCTGTCATATTTAATGAGGTCACAGTTGTCGCATGTCATTACTCCGAGACCCTAAATATCAGTGTTTATTATTACTTTAAGACACACTGGGGTTGATTTACTAAAAGTGGGAGAGTGCAAAATCTGGTGCAGCTCTGCATAGTAACCAATCAGCTTCCAGGTTTTTTTTTTTGTCAAAGCTTAAAGTGTTACTAAACCCACAACAGTAAAATCTGTCTGTATATGCAGCATAGCATGCTTGTTATACTCACTTTGGTCTATCTGGGGAAAGCAAGCTAACACAGCCAACCTGCACATGCTCAGTTGTGTCTTTTATGCTGGAGAGAACATTTCCTTGTTCTCAGAGCTAGCCAGGTCACATGATATTGACATCACACATGTGGGTGTATACAGGCTGAAGTGGAAATCTCCTCCTTCCTGATCTCTCAGCACTAGAGAAACTGTGCATTTATCACTGACCGTGGTATACAGATCTGCCAAAAAGGTATATAGTGGCAATATTTTAATGTAAAAAGAAGATTTATAAGCTGTGGGCACTGTGGGGGGCAGATTAACTATTTTCATATTACTGCGTTTAGTAACACTTTAATTGAACAAGTTGAAGTTAGAAGCCAATTGGCTACCATGCACAGCTACATCAGATTTTGCACTCTCCAGTTTTAGTAAATCAACCCCTAAGTGTCAGTGTATCATTATTAGTGGTGCACCATTACTCAAAAATCCCAACTGTCAGTGCATTATTACTCTGGGACTAACCCTCCCTCAATTGTCACTGCATCATTGCTGTGAGGCTATGATTGTCAGTGTGCCATTACTCTGGAACCACAAGTGTTAGTGCATCATTGCTCTAAGACCTTGTGAGTCAGTGTGTCATTTCTCTGAGAGCCCAAGTGTCAGTGCATCATTATACTGGGACCCGAAAACTCATTGTATCATTACTCTGGGATCCCATGTGTCAGTGCATCATTAATTTGTGATCCCAAACATCAGTGTGTCATTACTCTGAGACCCTATTGGCCCGTAAACACGATCCGAAAAGCAGACGAAAAATACCGCTTTCGATGCGATCGTACGATAATCGGATCATTAGTACACTTCCAATTTTTTTTTCTGTCGTACGAGAATTTGTGACTTTAGTAACTTATTTAATTTCTATTGGCGACTAGTAAGCGAAAAAAGTCAGACGAGCTGTCTTCCGATTTTTGGATCGTGTGTACGGGCCATAAGTGTCCTTGCATTATTACTATGAGTTCCCAAGAGTTTGTGCATCATTTCTCTGAAACCCCAAGTGTTAGTGAATCATTACTCTGGGACCAACATTGCCAGTGTGTAATTACTCCTGACCCCAAGTGTTAGTGCATCAATAATTTGAGACTCTGAGGGCCAGTTCACACCACATCCAATCCAGTGCGTTTTTTTTTTTTTGCATCAAAAACGCAGGTTATATGGTTTCCAATGGCATAGTTCACACCAGTGCAGTCAGTTCCAGAAAAAAAAAAAAAAAAGTAGAACCTGCTGCATTTTTCCTGCATTGGACTGTACTGGAACACAGTAAAACACATGAAAACTGCACTGGAACGCACTGCACCCTAGTACAGTGAAAAAATAAACATGAAGAGGGAAAACAAGCATCTGGAATGCACCAGAATGCACCAAAACCCATTAAAATCCTGCATGCAGAAACGCATTCCAAACGGATCTGAAAAGCATTTTTGTGGTGTGAACCAGCCTTAAGTGTCAGTGCATCATTACGCTGAGACACTAAATGTCAGTGTGTCATTACTCTGAGACCCAAAGTGTTTTAGAGGAAGAAAGAGATGACATTTGGATAAAATAAGATAGGAAAACAACCACTGCTGACCACTATTATCTGCACACATCAAAAAGAAACAATCACTTCCTTATAGTGATCCTCTTTCACTTCCAAAGAACGATTATGCAGTAATGTGGGCCACACGCAGCTGGGGACCATTCACCGAACATTCCTAGCAATATAACAGGGCATTTATATAGAAAACTAAGACTGGAAGTGTGGGTATGCCATCATTCTGAGACATCTTATCACTGCCCTTAGCACTGTCATATTTAATGTGGTCACAGATGTTGTGTATCACTGCTCGCCAAGTGTCATTGTGTCATTACATCAAGACACCAAGTGTCAGTGTATGATTACTCCAAGACTGCAAGTGGTGCATCATTACTCGGAAACCACAAGTGTCAGTGCGTTCTAAATTTGAGGTCCAAAGTGTCAGTGCATCATTACGCTGAGACACTAAATGTCAGTGTGTCATTACTCAGGGGCCCCAATTGTCAGTACATCATTCATTTGAGACCCCAAAGTGGGAATTTACTAAAACCAGAGCAGACAGAATCTGGAGAAGCTGTAATAGTAGGCAATCAACTTCTAGCTTTAGTTAAGTTACGCTTTGAAAATTAAGGCTAGATGCTAATTATTTGTTATGCGCAGCTGTTTCAGATCCTGGCTGCTCCAGTCTTAGTAAACCCACCTCCAAGTGTCAGTGCGTCTTTACTCTAAGACCCCCAAGATTTAGTGTGTCATCGCTCTGAGCCCCAGATGTCAGTGCATCATTATTCTGAAACCCTGTGTATCAGTGTGTCATTACTCTAAGACCCCAAGTGTCAACATGTCATTACTCTGAGACCCCAAGTGTCAAAGTGTCATTACTCTGAGACCCCAAGTGTCAACGTGTCATTACTCTGAGACCCCAAGTGTCATTACTCTGAGACCCCAAGTGTCAACGTGTCATTACTCTGAGACCCCAAGTGTCATTACTCTGAGACCCCAAGTGTCATTACTTTGAGACCCCAAGTGTCAACGTGTCATTACTCTGAGACCCCAAGTGTTTTAGAGGAAGAAAGAGAGATGACATTTGGAAAAAAAAAAGGTAGGAAAACAACCACTGCTGACCACTATTATATGCACACATCAAAAAGAAACAATCACTTCCTTTTAGTGATCCTCTTTTACCTACAAAGAACGCTTATGCAGTAATGTGGGTCACGCACAGCTGGGGACCATTCACCGAACATTCCTAGCAATATAACAGGACATTTACATAGAACCCTAAGACTGGAAGTGTGGGTATGCCATCATTCTGAGACATTGTCAGACTTATTCCATAAATCAAATTGCCAGTAGAATTCATCCTTCACCGATCTGCCTCCAGAAATCCAACATCTTATCACTGCCCTTAGCACTGTCATATTTAATGAGGTCACAGATGTTGGGTATCACTGCTCGCCGAGTGTCACTGTGACATTACTCCGAGACCCTAAATGTCAGTGTGTCATTACTCCGAGACCCTAAATGCCAGAGTAATCATACACTGACACCTGGTGTCTTGGTGTAATGACACACTAAGACTCCAAGTGGTACATCATTACTCGGAAACCACAAGTGTCAGTGCGTTAGAAATTTGAAGTCCAAAATGTTAGTGCATCATTACCCTGGGACACCAAGTGTTAGTGCATTAGCGCTCTAAGACCTTGTGTGTCAGTGTGTTATTACTCTGAGACCTTAAGTATAAGTGCATCAATACTCTGGGAACCCAAGTGTCAGTGCATAATTACTCTGGGAACCCAAGTGTCAGTGCATACTTTATTTGAGACCCCAAGTATCATTGGGGTTGATTTACTAAAGGCAAATAGACTGTGCACTTTGCAAAGTGCAGTTGCACCAGAGCTTAGTAAGTGACCTCACTTACCAACATCTGGTGCAACTGCACTTTGCAAAGTGCACAGTCTATTTGCCTTTAGTAAAGCTTCACTTTGCAAAGTATTTCTGGGACCAATAATAGTGCCTCTTCTACCTTATGTGAATGTTCAGGCCTGGCGATAGACGACTTAGGATCAGGTAGTGCACCCTGGAAGAAAGTGGAGAAAGTCACTTTTCTCTAAATCAGGGGCCTCCAAACTTTCTCAATAAGGGTCAGTTTACTGTCCTTCTAAATTTAGGGGGGCTGGACTGTGCCCACTGGTAGTAAATGCCCCATCTTTGTTATTATGGGGAGAAGTGGTTGGTGTCAGCTGTGGAAATAGTGCCCCATTGTTGGTGTCAGTGAAAGGAATAAAGCCCCGTTGTTGGTGTCAGTGGAAGGAATCATGGCCCATGGTTGGTGCCAGTAGAGGGAATAGTGCCCCATTGTTGGTGTCAGTTTGGAGACCACTGTTCTAAATCATAGGTATTTAGGCAGTGAGAACAATGCTCACATACATACATTTCAACTAGGTTTGGCCAAAGTCCAGCTTTATTAATACAAGTGAGATGAGACGAGGAAAGGTCAATCTATCATAAGACTAGTTTCAGGTACCAAAAGAGTAATAACCCTGTTTATCCTGGCCTCTTCCCTGTTTAGGTTTTCATGTCATGACATGTAAATATACTACTTGACTTTCCTGTTTGCAGATATTAAAGAATGACATTTTTTAAACATTTCCCCAGTATGTCAGTAATAAGGTGCAGACTACAGGACCAAACCTCACTCTGTAAACATACTTCACTGTGAGCACAACTTTAATAGAGTGCTACAAACTGGGGAATGTGCCAGTTACAGTAATGATGCACTCTGTGACACCCCTAAGAGAACAGTGGCGTGACAGCTATCCAAAAATGATTCTAGACCATGATTTAGCTATGAACCTAGAAGCCAGAGGATGGGCATGGCAGCCAAGCAGTCAGCATTTTCAAAAGGGTTTTCTTTCATCTAAATACCTCATATAGTAACTGATATCAGTGGATTCAGATTTCTGTTCAAGCAGACCGGTAAAGAAGATAAATATAAAGTGACACATATCTATATGTTTGTACTATTAGCCAGAAGCAATATATTCTATTCACCATATTGTGATCCCAACATCTTTGGCACACTGCACAGCTAGGCAGGCGCCACATTTCTGTGTCACTTGCCTGCCAATTTGACAAGAAAACAGGGTGGCAATGCCAAATCACTATCTGATGAGTAGCCAGGAAGCAAAGAAAGGAACCAATGCTGTATTCTTGAGTTTCTAGATGATCTGCCTATTCCTGAGTCTGATTATTAAAGCGGAGTTCCACCCAAAAATAGAATTTGCACTTTAAGGGAGGTGACCCCCTGACATGCCACATTTGGCATGTCATTTTTTTTGGGGGGGGAGCCGGTACCCTCTTTTCAGAGGGTCCCAGCTCCCACTTCCTCCTGGCACACAGTGGCACTGGAAGGGAGATAACCTCTCCCCCCTCTCTCTTGGCAACCATCTGGGACACGTCACAGGTCCCAGATGATTGCCCGGCACGTCACGGCTCGCGCATGCGCAGTGGGTGCCCCACAGGTATCCTGTCCTCACTTCCGGGAGACCAGGCCGCGGCGAAATACATCAGCAGCTTGGGTCCCTCCTCCCCCGCCGCTGGGCTAGTAGGAAAGCGCAGCAGTGCACAGTAGGGACTGGGCGTGAAGCAGTAATGCTGCATTGCAGGGTTCCCTTACCTGCAATGGAGACGGCATGCACCCGACAGCTGATGGAAACATCAGCCGCAGTGCCGACATCGCTGGACTCCAGAACAGGTAAGTGTTCTATTATTAAATGCGAGCAGCTGCAGTATGTGTAGATGCTGACTTTTCATTTTTGCAGGGGTGGGTGGAGCTCCTCTAAGTACAAAAGGTTTTACAGGTAAATGACTGCTCCTATTGTACATTTTATTTGCATTTTTAAGCTAACCTGTCATCTTTTTGTAAAAATCTTTTTATTAACAGCTGAACTCCAATTAGCAGTAAAAAATTATTTTTATGTGGCTGACCTACCTTCCCAGATATTATTGGCTAGTTTAGTCTAGGGGTGTGTAAAGAAGACAAATACTTACTCAATTGTTCATTCCTGCAGACAACCTACCTGTACAACCGGTCCCATGAAGTTCTTCCCCCTTGCAAGCTCAAGCAGTTGCATATAAAATGGTAGAATTTTAAGGGCCCAACCCCAATATTGGAAATGGAGGAGATTGCTGAATGCCAATGAGTGAGGAATAAGAAACGTTTTCCTTTACTCTACAGCCCCCCTATAAATATTTTTCACTGCTAACTAGTGTTCAATAAAAAAAAAAAAAAAAAAAGTAAAAATGAAACAGTGCTGCAATTCGACCTTGCTATATAGATAGCACTACAGACTAGAACTACTAATCCTTTGGCAGGTAAGACAGTTTAATAAATCTATTTGATCTGTGCATCTACCGGTTTTCCTGGAGTTCTACTTTAAGCCAAATGAAAAAACAAAACAAACAATCTGCTTTTGCAAAAGTCTTACCTCCATACTGTCCCATCTGAGGAGAAGACAAGGAAATGAACGTGTCCACATTGTGATCTGGAATCGTCTCCAAGAGACCACGACAGATTAATCCTCCTGTATAAAGAAGAATATAATAACATTTAGGAATTGTAAACTAATTTTTCTGAAGGAAAATAAACCATAAAAAATCCACTAAATGTTATGCCGCGTACACACGGTCGGACTTTTCGTCTACAAAAGTCCAACGGACGCCGACGGACTAAAGCTGGCTGGTAATCCGATCGTGTGTGGGCTTCTCCGGACTTTCAGCAGACTTTTTCAGCCTCAAATCCGACGGACTTTAGATTTGAAACATGCTTCAAATCTTTACGTCGTAACTACGACGGACCCCGAAATCCGCTCGTCTGTGTGCTAGTCCGACGGACAAAAACCCATGCTAGGGCAGCTATTGGCTACTGGCTATGAACTTCCTTATTTTAGTCCGGTGTACGTCATCACGTAGGAATCCGTCGGACTTTTGTGTGGTCGTGTGTAGGCAAGTCCGTTCGTTAGAAAGTCTGCTGCAAGTCCGCCGAAAGTCCGCCGGAAGTCTGTCGGACAGGCTGTCGGACTTTTGTAGACGAAAAGTCCGACCGTGTGTACGCGGCATTAGATATATAAATATACAGTATACTACATAGCAAATCCTTATGTTTTTCCTCTTCCCTTGGTGATCCTGCCAGTCATACACTTCCTGTCCTAAACTATTCACCAGTGACGGGCCGTCCATAAGGGGCGCAGCCCCCCTAGTCCATGCGCCCGGCCCCTAATCTACATGCAGGGCGCCGGACACATGGATTTCAATGGGGTTTTTTTTTTTTTTTTTTTTGAAGCACATGATTAGAGCCTGTGGCTTCAAAAAAAGGGTGGGCTCAGGGCACAGAGGCCACCCACTTATGTGACAATAGCAATATAATATTCACTATTGTCTTGCTGATTCTCCTCCCGTCCAATCAGGAAGTGGGTCCTGAGACCCAATTGGCAGAGAGGAGAAGCGATCGTTTTGGCCGCCGAGGGGAGGAGGAGGGAAGCCGCCAAAAAAGAAGCCGCCATGAAGCCCGAGATGCAGGGTAAAGCCGCCAAGGAGGGGGAGAAGACACAGGAAGGAGCCTTTGCGGCCCGTGACCTAGATGGGGTAATTGTGGGGCCGACCTGGGGGGGGGGGGGGGTGGCGGGTCTGGGGGTGGTGACAGGATCTCTTGTTTGCCCCCCAAATATACAGCACCAGCTGCCACTAAAGGGCTGTACACACATAACGAATATCAGGCGGCAACATTCAGCCCGTGTATACGGTAGCTGGTCTGAAAGAAGCTGGCCTTCTTTCAGACCAAAAAAGGTCTGCCAATCAGCAGCTGATTAGCGATCTCAGCCAATAGCTGAGAGCGCTGACCATGTGTTCTGGCGAGGGGGGTCGCCCCCTCCTGTCAGAACACAATAACTCAGTGGGGGAGATTGCTGTACTAACAGCAGATAGTTAGTACAGTGGCTCTTCCTAAGCTCTTCAGTTTTTTTTGTTCAGTCCTCTTGGTTGAACGATAAAAACGAATAGTGTGTACAAGCTTTATTCAGGGCCGGGACATGGGGTGGGCAGGAAGGAAAGCCGCCCAGAGCGCAGTGGTAGGGAGGGTGCCTCTTCACCACACGCAATTTCCAGATCAGTGGCTAGCAACCAGCAGGGGGCAGATTCATGTCTACTGCTGCTCAGCTACTGATGCCACGCATGCTCCAATCCCATCTGCCCACAGCTAACACAGAAAACACACTAGGCATATGCAAGTACCTTCTATTTGCTAGAAAGCAAGCAATTGGCCAAATGTGAACACTCCAGCCAGTGCAAAGGGGGCTGAGAATAGGCACAGGGTTATACATTAGAGTTGCCACCTCATCTCTTTAAACCCGAATACATATGAATTACACAGGTTCTGAGGCTAGTTTAATGCAGGTAAAGCACCGAGTTTAATTACCACCTTAATCAGCCACAGAACCTGTGTAATTAATATGTGTTCAGGTTTAAAGGGATGAGGTGGCAACCCTATTATATACCCATTCTACTGCATGTATTAGCAGCACTAAAGGGAGCTGTATTTCTAAATCTTTGCCCTGGGCACTGAACAAACCTGTGCCAGTACTGCACTTACTGTACTGTATCTAGGGTGGAGCAGCATTGTTAACAAAATATTTGCCAGCACACTTACCAGCTAGCCTGCAAAAAAACCAATAGGCCCGCAGTACACAGAGGAGCCCTGAGGAGGCAGTGCAGCAACCACATATTTTTGCAAACATGTGCAACTAAACCCTCTGTTTTCAACATGATTCAATCTCCAAATACAGAAAGGCTTCTTCACAGTAAGAGCGGTGAAAATATGGAATAAACTCCCTGGTTTTTGGCCCAATTCAGTAGATTGTTTTTAAAAAAGGCCTGGATTCTTTCCTAAATGTACAAAATATAACTGGATACTAATATTTATAGGTAAACTTGATCCAGGGAATATCAGATTGCCTCTCGGGGAATCAGGAAAGAATTTTTTCCCCCCACTGGAGCAAATTATATCAGGCTTTATTGTTTTTTTTTGCCTTTCTCTGGATCTATTGTGGGTATAGGATTGTATATATGGAAGTTTTCTATTTGTATGTGTGTTTTTCTTCTTTTCTATGTTGGTTGAACTGGATGAACTGGATGGACTTGATGGACTGGATGGACTGGATGGACGTCTTTTTTTAAGCAGGTTAACTATGCTTTGTTAGACACTGTCAATGTGTTTTGTTTTTTTGCAGGCTGGCAAGTGTACTGGGATTTTTTTTTTTCAAATAATATATATCTTTATTGAAGTTTTAATCATAGAAATTTATAACATTTTACAGAAAGAGAAAAAAAAACAAGTTTTGGAAAATTTTTTGTTTGTGATGTGCAAAACCTTTCCATGTACACCCTACTGCAAAGGCTTGTTATAAAATGGGGTGGTTGCCATCTTTTTTATAACTTAGGAGCAGCATTGTTACGCTAGGACAGGAAGGGTTTTAGAGCTAGAAAACACGACCCTCCTCATAACATAGGGAGGTGGTTTTCATTTCCAGAGATAACTGGGAACAATGTAAGTACAGAACAGCATCAGCTTAGCAGATTTCGGGTAGGATCAATAGGTATGTTTTTGCATGTAGTGAACTGACATAACAAAATACTTTTAATGGTACATTTACCAGACCAAAAGAGAGAAAATAAAAGAAGTTCACTGGAGTAAGACGGACGCCGCACTAGCAGTGTGGCGGCCGCCTTACTCCATCACATGCGTCGCCTTGGATGAACACAGGAGAATTCTGGCACCCCGTCTCCTAGGATCTAAAGGAAGAATCTTCCCGCTGGCTGGAGCGGCGCTCCAAGTTTTCTATTTAGGTCGCAAAGAGAAGTCCATTGTCACAATTGTTGGTTGTGCCTGGTTATATTACAGTGCCTTGAAAAAGTATTCATACCCCTTGAAATTTTCCACATTTTGTAATTTTACAAACACGTAAATGTATTTTAATGGGATTTTATGCAATAGACCAACACAAAGTGGCACATAATTGTGAAGTGGAAGGAATTTTTTTTCAATTTTTTTCAATTTTTTTTACAAATAAATATGTGAAAAGTGTGGAGTGCATTTGTATTCAGCCCCCTTTACTCTGATACCCCTAACTAAAATCTAGTGGAACCAATTGCCTTCTGAAGCCACCTACTTAGTAAATAGAGTCCACCTGTGTGTAATTTAATCTTAGTATTAATACAGCTGTTTTGTGAAGCCCTCACAGGTTTGTTAGAGAACCTTAGTGAACAAACAACATCATGAAGGCCAAGGAACACACCAGACAGGTCAGGGATAAAGTTGTGGAGAAGTTTAAAGCAGGGTTAGGTTATAAATAAAGATTCCAAGCTTTGAACATCTCACGGAGCACTGTTCAATCCATCATCTGAAAATGGAAAGAGGATGGCACAACTGCAAACCTACCAAGACATGGCCGTCCACCTAAACTGATAGGCTGGGCAAGGAGAACATTAATCAGAGAAGCAGCCAAGAGGCTCATGGTAACTCTGGAGGAGCTGCAGAGATCCACAGCTCAGGTGGGAGAATCTGTCCACAGGACAACTATTAGTCGTGCTCTCCACAAATCTGGCCTTTATGGCAAAGTGACAAGAAGAAAGACATTGTTGAAAGAAAGCCATAAGAAGTCTTGTTTGCAGTTTGTGAGAAGCCATGTGGGGGACACAGCAAACATGTGGAAGAAGGTGCTCTGGTCAGATGAGACCAAAATTGAACTTTTTGGCCTAAAAGCAAAATGCTATGTGTGGTGGAAAACTAACACTGCACATCACCCTGAACACACCACTCCCACCGTGAAACATGGTGGTGGCAGCATCATGTTGTGGAGATGCTTTTCTTCAGCAAGGACAGGGAATATGGATGGAGCTAAATACAGGGCAATCTTAGAAGAAAACCTGTTATGCCGCGTACACATGAGCGGGCTCTCCGTCAGAACAGACTCCGATGGTCTTTCCGATGGGGTTCCGCTGAAACGGACTTGCCTACACACGATCACACCAAAGTCCGATTGTTTAGAACACGATGACATACAACGGGACTAGAAAAAGGAAGTTCAATAGCCAGTAGCCAATAGCTGCCCTTGCGTTGTTTTTGGTCCATCAGACTAGCACACAGACGAGCGGTTTTCCGATTGGAACTGATTCTGTCATAAAGATTTGAAACATGTTCTATTTCTAGGTCTGTTAGAACTTTAGAAAGAAAAAGTCAGATGAAGCCCACACACAATCGGAATGTCCGACGGAATGATTCAGTCTGACCTTTTCTGACAGAAAGTCCGGTCGTGTGTACGCGGCATTAGAGTCTACAAAAGACTTGGGACTGGGGCGGAGGTTCACCTTCCAGCAGGACAACGACCCTAAACATACAGCCAGAGCTACAATGGAATGGTTTAGATCAAAGCATATTCATGTGTTAGAATGCCCCAGTCAAAGTCCAGACCTAAATCACATTAAGCATCTGTGGCAAGACTTGAAAATTGCTGTTCACAGATGCTCTCCATCCAATCTGACAGAGCTTGAGCTATTTTGCAAAGAAGAATGGGGAAATTACCCTCTCTAGATGTGCAAAGCTGGTAGAGACATCCCCAAAAAGACTTGCAGCTGTAATTACAGTGAAAGGGGGTTCTACAAAGTATTGACTCAGGGGGGGCTGAATACAAATGTACCCCACACTTATCACTTATTTATTTGTAAAAATTGTGAAAACCATTTATAATTGTCCTTCCACTTCACAATTATGTGTCACTTTGTGTTGGTCTATTACATAAAATCCCAATAAAATACATTTACGTTTTTGGTTGTAACATGACAAAATGTGGAAAATTTTAAGGGGTGTGAATACTTTTTCAAGGCTCTGTATAAGAACTGATGTGTTATAAAAGTGCAGCTGTCCTTCAAGAGCAGCTGTCATTGCTCAGCCCACACATCCTGTTCAAATATTATTTGGCAGAGATTTTACAGCCAGGCTAACGCTGACCCAGCATTAAAATTCAAAACTTATGAATAAATGATAGTGATTTCATGAACGGACGTGTATGACATCTGTATAAAGGAAGAAGAGATTGTAATGTGTCACTGTGTATGTCTACACGTGCTGAAGGCCAATCTATGTGCCGAGTCATGTGACTCATACCCAGGAATGAGAAGCATGCCGCGGGATTAGATGTCACGGATATCGTTGCCAAGATGGAAAATAGCTGGCATGTGACGGTCACAGAAGAAAAAGGCTGCCTCATTCATATATAGGAAGATGGGCATTAGGGCGGGTAGTAGGTTGCTTGTGAGCAGATGAGACAGAGACTACAGTATGCCTGGGGGTCAGTCTGTCACAGTGCCACACAGTCATTAGCAGCGCATCATGCGGAATTAATGCGCTGTGACTGCAATCATTCATTGAACAACAACACGGGACTCCAGCAGCTGCACTGCTGTCCTTTCTTGGAGCAGATTCTCTGAGCGTTAAAGGGAACCTGTCACCATCTCATGAGCACACAGCTTCTAATATCAGCTAAATGCAGCAAATCTGATCTCTAGTCTAGCCTCAGCATGCATATATTCAGCTCAATCAGAGAACTGTGATCCCCAATAAAGATCGGATGCAAAATTCACAAAGAAAGAGATATGCTATGGTCCTAATAACAGGCACTAGATGGTTTCTTCATATATCTGTATACAGTGCACCTGGAAAGTATTCACAGCGCTTCACCTTTTCCACATTTTGTTATGTTACAGCCTTCTTCCAAAATGGATTCATTATTTTCTCAAAACTCTACAAACAATACCCCATAATGACAACATGAAAGAAGTGTGTTTGGAATCTTTGCAAATTTATTAAAAATAAAACACAAAAAAAAAATCACATGTACATAAGTATTCACAGCCTTTGCCAAGACACTCATAATTAAGCTCAGGTGCATCTTGTTTCCACTGATCATCCTTGAGATGTTTCTACAACTTGATTGGAGTCCACCTGTGATAAATTCAGGCACACATCTGTCTATATAAGGTCCCACAGTTAACAGTGCATGTCAGAGCACAAACCAAGCCATGAAATCCAAGAATTGTCTGTAGACCTCCGAGACAGGATTGTATGGAGGCACAGATCTGGGGAAGGGTACAGAAACATTTCTGCAGCATTGAAGGTCCCAATGAGCACAGTGTCCTCCATCATCTGTAAATAGAAGTTTGGAACCACCAAGACTCTTCCTAGTGCGGGCCGCCCGGCCTAACTGAGCAATCGGGGGAGAAGGGCCTTAATCAGGGAGGTGACCAAGAACCCGATGGTCACTTTGACAGACTTCCAGCATTTCTCTTTGGAGAGAGGAAAACCTTCCAGAAGAACAACCATCTCTTCAGCACTCCACCAATCAGGCCTGTATGGTAGTGTGGCCAGACGGAAGCCACTCCTCAGTAAAAGGCACATGACAGCCCACCTGGAGTTTGCCAAAAGGCATCTGAAGGACTCTCAGACTATGAGAAACAAAATTCTCTGGTCTGGTGAAACAAAGATTGAACTCTTTGGCCAGAATAGCAAGCGTCATGTCTGGAGGAAACCAGGCACCGCTTATCACCTGGCCAATACCATCCCTACACTGAAGCATGGTGGTGGAAGCATCATGCTGTGGGGATGTTTTTCAGTGGCAGGAACTGGGAGACTAGTCAGGATCAAGGGAAATATGAATGCAACAATGTACAGAGACATCCTTGATGAAAACCTGCTCTAGAGTGCTCTGGACCTCAGACGGGGGCGAAGGTTCATCTTCCAAACAGGACAACGACCCTAAGTACACAGCCAAGATAACAAAGGAGTGGCTAAGGGACAACTCTGTGAATGTCTTTGAGTGGCCCAGCCAGAGCCCAGACTTGAACCTGATTGAACATCTCTGGAGAGATCTAAAAATGGCTGTGCACCAACGCTCCCCATCCAACCTGATGGAGCTTGAGAGGTCCTGCAAAGAAGAATGGGAGAAACTTCCCAAAAATAGGTGTGAAAGCTTGTAGCATCATACTCAAAAAGAGTTGAGGCTGTAATTGGTGCCAAAAGTGCTTCAACAAAGTATTGAGCAAAGGCTGTGAATACTTATGTACATGGGATTGTTTTAGTTTTTTATTTTTAATAAATTTGCAAAGATTTCAAAACAATCTTCTTTCATGTTGTAATTATGGAGTATTGTTTATAGAATTTTGAGTAAAAAAATAAATTTAATCCATTTTAGAATAAGGCTGTAGGATAATAAAATGTGGAAAAAGTGAATACTTTCCGGATGCACTGTACACGTCAATGCCATGTCTGGATACTCATACCCAGCTGCAAGCTATATCCTGAAGTCAGAGCTCTTTCAGCCCCCCCAACAATCCCACAATGCAGTGCTAACTCTATTCTAGTCATTGCAGAGGCACATGAGTTGCATTGGTTGTACAAGTATCAGGTGGTCCCAGGGCATGTGAGCCCTTGAAAAGTAATATGGCAATGTCCTGATCTCTTGTGCTACTTTCTATGAGTGCTCATTGCTTTCATTCTGTCATGGTCATAGATCCCAGACCTGGGACAAAACAAGGGCAAACTACTGCAGAAACTACTGCAGGTATGAGATGACTGCAACAGCTCACCCAACCAATTTGTATTAGCCAAATGCAGGGCAAACTTCAACACTTCTGACTGTCAGAGCTTTCTTGCCCCCACTAGGGTTGCCACCTTTTCTTCAAGCCAAACCCAAACACTTTAGTGGCACACAGCATTTTATTTTTCTGTAGTATAGACTATATGATTTTAAAAGACCCCAAGGAGAGTAGTAAAGCAGCGCACACAGAGTGCCGCGGAGAACAGTGGGAGTAGCCACCAGTTTTGTGCCCCCCCTCTACCTCAGAATGGTACATACCCAGCTCTGTACCTCTTTCTCCCCCAGAATAACACACACCCAATCTGTGCCCTCCTCCACCCATACTAGTACATACCCAGTTTTGCGCCTCCTCCTCCCCCAGAATGGTAACTACCCAGCTCTGCAAACCTAAATTTTTCAGCTTGTGTGCGCCTCCCCAAAAATTTTGAGTACCAGTCGCCACTGGATGGGATCATCATTGTGCCACTTCTCCTTGTTGAATGACAGGCTGAGGGCCCCACCCTCCATACTCCTCCATAGTGGTAAATACCTAACTCTGTGCCTCCATTTTCTCCATTTACATACCCAGTCCTGGTCCCCCTCCATAATGGTACATAGCCAGCACTGTGCCTCCCATCCCCTACATGGTATTATGTACCTAGCTGTGTGCTCCCTCCTTCCCTGGAATGGTACATGCATAGCTCTGTGCCCTCCTCCTCCATAATGGTATATATACCCAGCTTTGTGCCCGTCCTCCTCACCCAGAATGGTATAGATCAAATTCTGTACCCTGGTTCCTGCAGGACATGATCCAGATAGAAATAAGCACACAGACAGCTGCCCCTACTCCAGCCAATTAAAGACGCTAAGGCTCATGTTATCGACTGCTTCCAATCCTCTCCAAGCACTGGTGATTGCCAGAAACTGGGAGTGAGGGAGACCGGGAAAGGAAAAATCAACCTTCCATCCCATCACCATCGGCAATGAGCACCCCAACACTGCCCATCCCCCAACCATAGTCCAGTTTGAATAATGTGTCCAGATTTTAGGTGGACTGAAACCCGGACACATGATTCAAAACACTGACTGTTTGGGTGAATCATGGACAGGTGGCAACCCTAGCCCCCACACATTCTTATCAGCCCACCACTGCCATTAGGAATGTGCAGGAAGTAGAAAGGGACAACCAAGCAGTGCTGAAGTACAGCCACAAATACTAGCATGATGCAGTTTGTCTTCCTCACGCTCACTGACTGAATATCTTTAGAGCTGAACCCAAAGGCACATAGCTAAATACACATATAGAAACCTCAACACAGGTTTTGTAGAAACCTCAACACAGTGGTCATTCTTCCACCAATGATCAACAAAGATGGCCACACATTCTGATTTAGAATGACTTCACAGTAAGCTGGCTTGTCCAGGACCTCACTGCACTGGAAATGTCAGACCAATCAAACTGTACATACATGTTCAAGTTGAGATGTGTTGCATTCACTCGACTGAGGCTGTGTGCTCATCTGCTGGTGACAGGTTCCCTTTAAGGCTGTCACACACTCTGCTCCCAGAATGGACAGCAGTGCAGTAGCTGGGGCCCTTAGTAACAATGCTATGGGCCCCCACATTGCTTGCTATCAACACAGTAGGGTACAGGGTTTCTGATTGGCCTACAGCATTATTAAAGGCCTGGGATGTTCATCAAGCTGTGAGATCCAAGATGATCGCCTCAGCTTCATGTGAACAGGCAGAGCAGGAACCCTTCACAGCAAGTGGATACCAGATATTTCTAGGCTGTGATCAGCCTGGAAGTCACTCACCTTGAGAATAGCAGAGCAGATGCACTCCTTCACTGCCAGCATTCTGCATGATAGGATAGATGGCCTCCCGGAAGCCCATCACCTGCTTCCAGAGGGGCTGTAAACTGGCTTTGTGGTCAAACAGGTCTATAACTGAAATATTAGTACCGGGATGAGACTGCAGGAACAAAAAGATGAGAATTATATCACTAATACATTAAAGTATAGAAGTTTAGGTCAATTCATAATGTTTATTCAAACAGATCGGACACCATCTGACATCCTCACCAGTTCAATACAGTACACACGCGGTATAAACTTCATGCTGGCTTAGAAGACAAGACACAATCGGGCGATTTATTTGAGTGTGCAAAATCTTGGGGAAGCTCTGCACAGAAACCAATCAGCTTTCAGGTTTTGTCAAAGCTAAGCTGAACAAGCTGAAGTTAGAAGCCAATTGGCTACCATGCACAGCTGCACCTAAACCTGAGTGCTCCAGTTTTAGTAAATCTCCTCCTATGTGACCCATGGAGACTCACTCACTAATCTAGCAAAAGTGACACCACCCCTACACTAACAAACACTGCCCAGGCAACCTTAGCAGTAGCATTAACTATTGGTTACTGTTTGGTTGGTAGCTGCGCCAGTCCATAAACAGGCATACAAGGTTCTGCATACGCTATAGAGTATGGCCAAAAGGTATGTGACCACCTATCACATTATTGAGTACATGTGTATCCATGTGAAAGGTTCTTTTAATACTACAACATATAAAAACATTTTAGACAATTTTCCGCTTCAAACCTTGTGGTAACAGACAGGGGAAGGCCCTGTTCCATGCTTTTCCCCTCTGCACAAAGCCGGCTCCATAAAGACATGGTTTGATGAGTTTGGTGTAGAGGAACTCCAGTGGCCTGCACAGAGCTCTGACCTCAACCATACTAAACACCCTTGGGATGAATTATAAAGTCGACTGTGAGCCAGGTCTTCTCCAGTATCAGTACCTCACCTTGTAAATGGATGAATGGGAACAAATTCCCACAGACACACTCTAAAATCTTGTGGAAAGCCTTTCTAGAGAAGTGGAAGCTGTTATAGACACAAATGCATCTTAATGACCATGGTTTTGGAATGGGACATCCGAAAGCTCATATAGATGCAATAGTCAGGTGCTAACAAAACTTTGACAGTATAATGCAGCCTTTCTCAACCTTTAAACCCCAGGGGAACCCTTGAAATAATTTTCAGGTCCCAGGGAACATCTGGTAAGATTAGTCTATCAGGGGTCATTGGGAAAATACCTCTTACATTTGCAGTTGAAATTGTGAAGAATACCCCACATTACAGTGGTGGCCAGAATGACTCCCTCGCAGTCATGTCACTGGCTCTGCCAAGTGGCTTTGGACCTGGAACTATGCAGGCACCATCAGATGGGAGGTCAGTTAGCCACAGCTCAAGGAATCCCTAGCCAACCCTGAAGGAACCCTAGTTGACAATGGCTGGAATATTGTATTATGACACATTGGTTTTTGGCTCTTTAAAACGAATCTTGATGTTTAAAAGGCAGTTAACATTTTCAGCACAAACATATATTGTATGTGTAATAGATGCCCAAAAATGACTTTATCACATGAAAAAGTAATGATCACTTACTGACTTTTGAGCCTAACATTACTCTGACTCTTTACCCCTAGACATCCCTTAATCCCATCCCTTAACACCATTGAGGCCAAACACCTTTTATTTTCCCACAATTCTTCGATTAGTAGTAGGGAAGGCTTAGAACTTCTTATAGATGTGCATTGCCATATATATCCTCACTGGGGAGATCTAACCCCTCTATTTGCCATGGGTACTACTGTCCCCAGGAGAAAAGTGAAAGGGTGCTCAAAATTTCATGGTTGCCGAGTAGAGGAGACATGTCCCCATGTTGAGACAACTGCCTGTGGTGGAATTTCATCTTATTTTG
The DNA here is from genome assembly GCF_042186555.1 of Aquarana catesbeiana. Classification (NCBI taxonomy): domain Eukaryota; kingdom Metazoa; phylum Chordata; class Amphibia; order Anura; family Ranidae; genus Aquarana; species Aquarana catesbeiana. The sequence goes on along the minus strand of NC_133332.1, from coordinate 45,941,207 downwards.
GAACAATTTTCACTTACGTACAAAAGATATCCCTGTAGGGGACGCGGAATGAAACAAAAACAAAACACACAAAAAACAAAACAAAAAAAAAAAAAAAAAAACAACACTTTTGGCTGGACTTACACTTGACCCACAAAATGTGTTGCTTCAATAAATACTATATTGTTACCAGCAATCACTTAAAAGATTTCTTGTGATAAAATTGGTAGGATGTGTTTGCAATCTGTTATGGGTTATATAGTTTAAATATTCTGCTCTTACCAAGGTAGTGATGTAAACGTGATTATAACAACAAAAGAAATAGATGAAAAAAAAAAAAAATATATATATATATATATATATATATATATATATATATATATATATATATATATATATATATATATATATATATATATATATAAAAAAAATAATATATATTATATGAAAAAAATATGTGTAGGTGCTGCTACTCCCAAGAATTAAATACTCATATATTATGTATATATATATATATATATATATATATATATATATATATACATATACATACATACACACACACACACATACACTAATATATATATATATATTTTGCACAATTCCCTCCTATATATAAATCTGTTATTGGTACCACAGAAAGAAAAAGTCTGCCACTATCCAACCTTGTCCACATAAATGCTAAGGACTACTTTCACAACCTGTGTCCACATATCACCCACCTCGTTGATGAACTCCACCAGTTGCTTGAAGCTCGCAGAACTGTCAAAAAGTCCATGGACCATGATAACTGGTTTATACCCCAATGTAGGATCTACCAGCCACAGCAGAAGCGGCACAAAGAAGAGGAGCGTCGGCAGTGCCGAGGGGCACCCAACGGCCATGTTTGATGTCACCTACAGACAAACAAAAAGATGGTGTGATTGATCAGGTTCCATCCAACTTTGGAACAGTGCTATGTGAAGGCAGCTATACAAGTGTCAGTGACACAATCCTTACTAAACACAAACATCCAGGTGATCCAGATTCATAAAAACCTGACATGTGACCTTCCTGCCCCTCCCAACCTATAATCATCTCTCCATTCCTCTATCTTCCTCCTCTGTCCTCACTTACCTTCCCTATCCTGTCATAACCTCTGATGGAAATTCTCTGATCCCAGCCAGGGCACTGTTCCTGTACAGTCCGCTCTCTATTCCTCTTTCCATTCTTTTGCTCCACCACTTCCAGTTACTTCTCTGTAGCCTCCGGCAAAAGGCAGATCTAATTTTATCAGGACTGTTAACTCCACAGAAGCCACAGAGGGAGGTCACAGCCTCTGCCTGCAGATCTCACATGGACTGGTTCATTATAACAGGAAGGCAGAATCATTTTGGCTGGGTTGGAAAATGACAGTTGAAATCTGATTATTCGATTAGGGATCGCCCTCTGTATTATTCTTACTCATCTACTGACATTTATTAAACTTGCCTTGTGATCCATCAACCAATTGCGTGTCTGCGATAAAAGGTGCGTTCAGCTTCATTCTCTTCAAGTCCGGCCAACACTTTCTGTTCTTAGTTTTGGATTAAGTGGGGAAGGGTTAGAACCGCTATTAGATTTTTTTTTTTCCTCCAATTTCACAATATGTGTCCACTTGGGGTGATTTCCCCTTACTGCTTATTTTGAGATTTGAACAGGAAGTGCAAGAAGGTCATTTCTTTTAACCACTTGCTGACCAGCCAAAAGTCATTTTACTGCTGGCCGGTGGCTCCTCTGGCCACAACGACGTACACATATGTCGCGCCGAACTTCCTGGTCTACAGGCGCGCACGCCCCCTGCCTCTCGTACTGTGCTTGGACACAGCAAGAGTTCGTCAGCAGGCTTGCAGCCAATGATTTTGGCTGTGAACTTGCTGATTGCTGTTGCCAATCACAGCACAGATTTGTGTGTGTTAGTATCACATCTCCTGTATTAGAGCACCCCCAACTCTGGTTGAAGGAGCACGGCGGCACCTTTGGTCGGCAGCATTGTCAGTCTGAGGGAAATGGAGAGAATGATATATGTACTAGCAGATTTAGATACACTAATAAATTGAAGACAAACTCCAGCTCATGCTGCAGCAACAATTTTTTGGGGATAAAAGTTTTACGTGACTAAATAAAAGATGATCACTGTAAGCACCTGTCGATAGTAAATGGTTTGTCTCAACTGATACATCTGCAGGACAGCTTATGTTAAAAAATGACAGGCTTACTGACAAGATCGACATGTAAACATAAAAGAAAGAAAGCCTAAAAAAAATTAAAACAAATGCAGCCGTCACACCTAAGAATTGGTAAGCTGCAATATAATACATTCTTGCTTTAGGGTATAACTACTTAGCGACCGCCCCACGTACATATACTGCGGCAGGGCGGCCGCTCTGTGCCAGATCACGTACCTAGTACGTGATGTGACACTTCTGAGTCTGGGGGGCCGCCGGCAACCCGCTTCAGCTGTGATTATACACAGCGGGAGCAAGTACCATGGACTCGATGTCCGTTGGCGCCCGCCGATTAGACAGTACAGGGGCAGAATGACAAAACAAGGCAGGTTGTCATTATGTCAGAGGGGAAGGTACTGATCCAAGTGTTTCTGCTAAGCAGAAAAACAGATCTTTGCCTTCCCCCAGTCAAAGCACCTCCCCCACACTTAGACCCCTTTCACACTGGGGTGGTTTGCAGGCGCTATTGCGCTACAAACCGACCCGAAACAGCCACTGCTGTCTCTCCAGTGTGAAAGCCCGGAGGGCTTTCACACTGGAGCGGTGCGCTAGCAGGACGGGAAAAAAAGTCCCGCTAGCAGCATCTTCGGAGCGGTGAAGGAGCGGTGTATGCACCGCTCCTGCCCATTGAAATCAATGGGGCAGCGCGACTATACCGCCGGCAAAGCGTCTCTGTAGAGGCGCTTTGCGGTGGTTTTTAACCTCTTTCTCGGCCGCTAGTGGGGGATAAAACCGCCCCGCTAGTGGCCGAATACGACGGTAAAGCGCTGCTAATAATAGCGGCGCTTTACCGCCGACGCACCTCCCACCCCAGTGTGAAAGGGGCCTTAGTAAGCATAACTTAAGGACACATTTAACCCTGTGATCACCCCTGTTAACCGCTTCCCAGCCAGTGTCATTAGTACAGCCATATTTTTTAGCACTGATCACTGTATTAGTGTCACTGGTCCCCAAAAAGTGGCAAAAGCGCGTTAGTTCAGTGTCCGATTTGCCCGCTGCAGTATCGCAGTCCTGCAATAAGTCGCTGATCGCCGCCACTACTAGTAAAATAAACAAAAAAAAAATATCCCAGGATTTTTTTAGACACTATAACTTTTCTGCAAACCAATCAATAAACCCTAAGAGCCCTTGCACACTGGGGCGGTTTGCAGGCGCTATTGCGCTAATAATAGCGCCTGCAAACCGCCCCGAAAGTGCCGCTACTTTCATTCCAGTGTGCAAGCCCCGAGGGCTTGCACACTGGAGCGATGCGCTGGCAGGACTGTAAAAAAAGTCCTGCTAGCAGCATCTTCGGAGCGGTGAAGGAGCGGTGTGTATACTGCTCCTTTACCGCTCCTGCCCATTGAAATCAATGGGACGGCGCGGCTATACCGCCGGCAAAGCGCCTCTGCAGAGGCGCTTTGCGGTGGTATTTAACCCTTTCTCGGCCGCTAGCGGGGGGTAAAACCGCCCCGCTAGCGGCCGCATACCGATGGTAAAACGCCGCTAATAATAGCGGCGTTTTACCGCCGACGCCGCCCCCCGCCTCAGTGTGCAAGGGCTCTTATTGGGATTTTTTTCCTCAAAAAATATGTAGCAGAATACATATTGGCCTAAATTGATGAAAAAATTAGATTTACTACATTTTTTTTTTATTGGATATGTTTTATAGCAAAAAGTAAAAAAATATTGTTTTTTTTTAAATTGTCGGTCTTTTTTTGTTTATAGCGCAAAAAATAAAAACCGCAGAGATGATCAAATACCACCAAAAGAAAGCTCTATTTGGGGGGGGGGGGGACAAAAATTGTATTTGGGTACAAGTCGCCCAAAATTAAAAATAACGCAGTTCCATATCGCAAAAAATGGCCTGGCCAGGAGGGGGGGGTAAATCTTACGGAGCTGAAGTGGTTAATGCTGCTTTAAGTTTAAATAGGGTATGATGTCAACATTTCTGGACAATATAAGGCAGAAGGATAGGCTATGTGTTAACCTGCTAATTATATGTTGCAGCCCCCACTGCTCTGCATACAGTTTCTAATCATTATAAAAAGTAAATACCTTAAACTCGCCGGAGCTTTGAAAAAAGTTTAGGAAAACGGATTTATATTGAGATTTGTTAAAAATTGTGCTAGAAATATAAGAGCAGCGCGGAGGCAACATATAAAAAGGTGGGTTAATGTATAGCTAAAACAAGGGTGACCATAACCAGGCAAGTGGGTGGTGCCAGATATGCGATCCCTGGACAGGCCACAATCTTCTATTCCGATCTGTTTAGTCAATGGGTGTCAAGCACAATGAAAACACTGGAGAGGGGGAGGGGAATTCAATAGGGCTGCTTTCACACTGCTCTGCTGAAAAAATAAATAAATAAATAAAGCATATGCGTTTTCTATGCCTTTCTAATGTGTTTCTGGTGCACTTTCTGAGAGCCTATTACCCAGCATACACCTGTGAAATCTGGACATGTGACTCAAAAAATGCAAACAATGCAATGCAAATGTGTTTCTGGTTCATTTTTGGTGCATTTACTATTCGTTTCCTGTGTTTTTATAAACCGCACCAAAGATGCTGCATAACACCTTTCTGGCAACTTTAAAAAAAATAAAAGGAGTAAATCTAAATTTTTTTTTGTTTTCCTTTCTTTGAAACCTGTAAGGCCCAGTTATAATGTGCACACTATGTGAAACGTACCACTTTAAGACCAGGCCTTTTCTGGAACTTTTTGCTTACAAGTTTAATTAGTATTTTTTTGCTAGAAAATTACTTAGCGCCCCCAAATATTATATATTTTTTTTTTGCAGCAGAGACCCTAGAGAATAAAATGGCGATTGTTGCAATATTTTATGTCACACTATATTTGCGCAGTGGTCTTTTGGGAACAAATACACTTTTTTTAATAAACAAAAAAAAAAAAACAGTAAGGTTAGCCCAATTTTTTGTATAATGTGAAAGATGATGTTATGCAGCTTAAATAGATACGTAACATGTCACGCTTTAAAATTGCGCACAGTTGCGGAATGGAGACAATCTACAGTACCTAAAAATCTCTATAGGCGGCGCTTTAAACATTTTTGCAGGTTACCAGTTTAGTGTTACAGAAGAGGTCTAGTGCTAGAATTATTGCTCTCGCTCTAACAGTCGTGGTGATACCTCACGTGTGGTCTGAACACCGTTTATATATGTGGGCGCGACCTATCTATGCATTCGCTTCTGCGCACGAGCTCGGAGGGACACATCGCTTTAAAAAAAAAAAAAATGTCCTATTTATTTTAACACTGTCCCTTTAAGAATTTTTTTTTTTTTATCACTTTTATTCCTATTACAAGGAATGTAAACCTTGTAATAGAAATAAGCTCCTTATTGAGAGATCTGGGGTCAAAAAGACCTCAGATCTCACATTTATATTTACAAGTAATTTTGCCTTTAGGCCGGGTTCACACTAGTGCGAATTGGATGCGGGTTTCTTCGCATAGCAGGAGATTGTGGCCAACTCTCTATGGAGCCGGTTCACAAACCTCCGAAGCGGCTCCGATGCGATTAGCACAGGAGCCCTGTGCATCCTCTAGTCGGTTTCAGGTCCAAATACAGCCCAAGATTCCGGCTGAAACTGGATCTGAAACGATGCATGGAGACACACCGGTGTAGCGTCACATATGGCGACCCATCACATTTCACTACCCACTGGAGTGCGCATGTGCGCCGCCGCCATATGCGGTCCAACTCTTTTACGACAAAACTCCACACCCCTCACGGGCTCAATTCGCTCGCTAGGCTTCGGGCACGGCCTCGCTTCGCTCGCTAGGCTTCGGGCACGGCCTCGCTCGCTAGGCTTCGGGCACGGCCTCGCTCGCTAGGCTTCGGGCACGGCCTCGCTCGCTAGGCTTCGGGCACGGCCTCGCTCGCTAGGCTTCGGGGACGACCTCGCTTCGCTCTCTAGGCTTCGGGCACGGCCTCGCTTATAATCTAACTCTATGTCCACTTGGATGGTGGGGCTTGAACCTGGACTTAGGGGTGGAGTTTTGACGTAAAAGTGTTGGAACGCATATGGCGGCATCGCGCATGCGCACTCCAGCGGGTAGCGAAATGTGATGGGTCGCCATATGTGACGCTGCACCAGACTCATGTGAGCCACTGAAATCTCCAGTGTGAACCCAGCCTAAAGAGGAGAAAAAAAAAAATCATCCCTTTAAGGCCAGAAGGCAGAAGTGACGTTGGATGTCGCTCCGGTCCTCCAAGGGCATAGAGCTGAGTGGGGGCTATCTTGCCCTCACTCGGCTTCCTGCATCATCGGATTGGCTCCGGGCTAACCGTCAGGCCCGGTAAGCCCGGAGAAAGACCGGGAAGCGGAAGAGGCCTATAAAAGTGATCTCGTCGCGACTCCACCGCCGGGACCACTTTTATTAGATGCAGAATCGCCCGCAGTACAAAGAAATACCCTGGATATGGCAGCTAGCTGCTACTATAGCAATGATATTTAAGGTCAAAGTAAAGACGTAAATGTACTGTGGGCAGTCTTGAAGTGGTTACAACAAGCCTTCCTGGGGTGTGCTGTCACCGCTAACAGGGCTTCCATCTTCACCCGATCTTCCTTCCGGGTTAGCGGACTCCAGTCATTAGATTGGACGAGCTGTGATGACATCACTCTCACGCATAGGAACCGTTGTCCATGGCACAGGGCTCTGAAGGAATGGCACCGTATGCTGTTCCTTCAGAGAGCATGCGCTGGGGATGTCACCGGCGGCATCACAAGTAAATATCTCCTAAACAGTGCACCTATGGTAAAATTCGTCCATTCATCCATGGGAGTTTACTTTCACTTTAACATGGCCTGCACCTAATTCATGAAAGCTGTGTGCCAGTTTCGATACCAATACCAACACATGTGCCAGATTCAGGTAGATCTTACTGCTGCCACTTATGGAACCTGTCGTATAAATGTGAAAGATTCTAAAAGAATTACGCCCAGTTCACAGATAAACAACATGGCAATAATAAGATCAACTGTGAGTTGGCATAGAGAGATGCCAGTTCTCAGTTGCTAGGAAGCTGAGCAACCTACAAGCCTAGTCAGTTGCTAGGAAGCCGACAGCCACTTGCATCCTAGCTACTACGTATCCTAGCAACCTGGTATGGAAAGCTATCACGTTAATGATCGCTTCCCGACACACGTGTGAAACTCGGACATGTGTGTTGGGAAGCAGTCATTGTAAAAGCTTCCCATACCAGGCTTGTGGTTGCTAGGATGCAAGTGGCTGTCAGCTTCCTAGCAGCCGACTCAAACACAGCCCCATTCAGCTGTTGGCCTGGAGATTCCCCAACCCAAAGGTGAAAGTAAACAAAGAATGGGCATTCCTTAACTTATGCAACAGTGAGTAAGCACCTAAGCAAGGAAAACGCGGACTGCTGTCCAGTGGGGCCCCATAAGTACCAAAAGGCTGCATGCTGGGCAATGGGGATCTAAGCGCTCCTCATCACATGGCACTTTGGCCCAACTATGACAGGTGATGCTCAAAAAGATTGCTTGTTTTTATAAGGGCATCTATGCCAACACTGGGTATGATGTGCCATCTCAATCAGCCATGTGATACCAGCTATAAATAAAATAAAGTAAAAAATAAAGCATAACGGATACCGTATAATGCTTAGATTGGGTAACAAACTGGTGTGAATGCATGCATTGGGATTGGAAGTGCGGTAACCCACGGCAACTAGATCTATGCTTTAATAAATCTGTCATAGTGACAACAATCTAAAATAATCTTCGGTCTCCGTGGGTTATACTCTTTTGTGGAAAAAAAAAAAAAAAAAAGAGAGTGATGGGAACAGATGGCGGACAAATGGGATATAAACAGAACGAAGAAAGACGACAGAGGAGCAGAAGAGATCCGTCTACGTAAACAATATATCAAGGATTCAAATTGTTCTGAAAAGAAGAATATCTAGAAATAAAAAAAATACAAAATAAAGAAAACAAACAACACAACAGGCAGATCAGCTCTTACTCTGTGCGCTCTCATTCTTCTCCCGGGACACCAGAGCTCTCCTATTATATTCTTTCCAGTCCTCTCATCCTCCGACTTCGCTCTTCAATACCAGCAATTCATGGCTGCCCCCAGTCACATGCAACCCACTTCTAGGATCTCTTATCTAACTGCAACACGGGCTGACTGTCTCTACCACTCAACGACTCTCTGTGCGGTCACTCTACACAGAAGTTCAGTTCAGATCTTGGTTCAGATGGTGGCACCCTCTGACGTTTAGGAGGTGATATAATAGCAGGGAATTGCCCGGACTCTCTCCCTATTTTACTTTTTGTTTTGTTCTTAAATGAATGGTGTCTCTGTGCTTTTTCTTACTAACTGATGTCTCTGATCTCTTTCTCTGATGTCTCTGCGCTCTGTCTCTCTGCGCTCTCTCTATCTGATGTCTCTGAGCTCTCTCTGATGTCTCTGAGCTCTCTGTCCAACTTCTCTGCACTCTCTCCGATATCTCTGCGCTCTCTCTATCTGATGTCTCTGCGCTCTCTCTACCTGATGTCTCTGCGCTCTCTCTACCTGATGTCTCTGCGCTCTCTCTACCTGATGTCTCTGCGCTCTCTCTACCTGATGTCTCTGAGCTCTCTCTATCTGATGTCTCTGAGCTCTCTGTCCAACTTCTCTGCACTCTCTCCACCTGATGCCTCTGCGCTCTCTCTATCTGATGTCTCTGCGCTCTCTCTATCTGATGTCTCTGCACTCTCTCCGATATCTCTGTGCTCTCTCTCTCTGGCTGACTTCTCTGCGCTCTTGCTGAGGTCTCTGTGCTCTCTCTCTCTGAGGTCTCTGTGCTCTCTCTCTCTCTGAGGTCTCTGTGCTCTCTCTCTCTGAGGTCTCTGTGCTCTCTCTCTCTCTGAGGTCTCTGTGCTCTCTCTCTCTGAGGTCTCTGTGCTCTCTCTCTCTCTGAGGTCTCTGTGCTCTCTCTCTCTGAGGTCTCTGTGCTCTCTCTCTCTCTGAGGTCTCTGTGCTCTCTCTCTCTGAGGTCTCTGTGCTCTCTCTCTCTCTCTGAGGTCTCTGTGCTCTCTCTAAGGTCTCTGTGCTCTCTCTCTCTGACTGAGGTCTCTGTGCTCTCTCTCTCTGACTGAGGTCTCTGTGCTCTCTCTCTCTCTGACTGAGGTCTCTGTGCTCTCTCTCTCTCTCTGACTGAGGTCTCTGTGCTCTCTCTCTCTGACTGAGGTCTCTGTGCTCTCTCTCTCTGACTGAGGTCTCTGTGCTCTCTCTCTCTCTGACTGAGGTCTCTGTGCTCTCTCTCTCTCTCTGACTGAGGTCTCTGTGCTCTCTCTCTCTGACTGAGGTCTCTGTGCTCTCTCTCTCTCTGACTGAGGTCTCTGTGCTCTCTCTCTCTCTGACTGAGGTCTCTGTGCTCTCTCTCTCTCTCTGACTGAGGTCTCTGTGCTCTCTCTCTCTGACTGAGGTCTCTGTGCTCTCTCTCTCTCTGACTGAGGTCTCTGTGCTCTCTCTCTCTCTCTGACTGAGGTCTCTGTGCTCTCTCTCTCTGACTGAGGTCTCTGTGCTCTCTCTCTCTCTGACTGAGGTCTCTGTGCTCTCTCTCTCTCTCTGACTGAGGTCTCTGTGCTCTCTCTCTCTCTGACTGAGGTCTCTGTGCTCTCTCTCTCTCTGACTGAGGTCTCTGTGCTCTCTCTCTCTCTGACTGAGGTCTCTGTGCTCTCTCTCTCTCTGACTGAGGTCTCTGTGCTCTCTCTCTCTCTGACTGAGGTCTCTGTGCTCTCTCTCTCTCTGACTGAGGTCTCTGTGCTCTCTCTCTCTCTGACTGAGGTCTCTGTGCTCTCTCCCTCTCTGACTGAGGTCTCTGTGCTCTCTCTCTCTCTGACTGAGGTCTCTGTGCTCTCTCTCTCTCTGACTGAGGTCTCTGTGCTCTCTCTCTTTCTGACTGAGGTCTCTGTGCTCTCTCTCTCTCTGACTGAGGTCTCTGTGCTCTCTCTCTCTCTCTCTGACTGAGGTCTCTGTGCTCTCTCTCTCTCTCTCTGACTGAGGTCTCTGTGCTCTCTCTCTCTCTGACTGAGGTCTCTGTGCTCTCTTTCTTTCTGACTGAGGTCTCTGTGCTCTCTCTCTCTCTGACTGAGGTCTCTGTGCTCTCTCTCTTTCTGACTGAGGTCTCTGTGCTCTCTCTCTGACTGAGGTCTCTGTGCTCTCTCTCTCTGACTGAGGTCTCTGTGCTCTCTCTAAGGTCTCTGTGCTCTCTCTCTCTCTGACTGAGGTCTCTGTGCTCTCTCCCTAACTGATATCTCTGTTGTCTCTGCACACTCTCTCTGGCTGTCTTCCCTGCTCTCTCGCTGTGGTCTCTTTGTGCTCTCACTGACTGATGTCTCTTTCAGGTTCTGCTCAGCTGTATCTGTCACTGACTGCAGTCTGTCTCTCCTTGACTGAGGTCTCTGGTTATCTCTCACTTCCTCTGCTGTCTCTCAGCACTCTTCCTTTCATTGGTCTCTCTCTGCTGGCTCTCAGTAATCAGCCAGCTGGCATCCTATGAGCCCTCTGAAATCTCCCTGTAAATATGAGTGTATACCCTCCTGTGTGCTGCCAGCAGTGCAGTCTGTCTAGTGTGCTCTCTCTCCTCTGCCTCTGGATGTCTCTCCCCTCCCCTGAGTTGTTTCTTCCCCTTTCCTTGTTTACATTGCCTGCAGATGGCCCGCACAAGCCCCGCCCCTTGACTCGTCACTTCCGCCACCGGTTTCCCTGGCAACCGAGATAGGGGGAGTGATTGACAGGCCGCCTGTAGCCTGTAAACCTCCATTGTCATCAGTTAAAGAGAACCTGTCACCAATGCTTTATCTGTATAAGGCAATGGTGGATCCAATGATGTTGGCAATATAAATAAAAAGAATCACACACTGATTAGTGTATTGGATCAATCTTCTTGTTTCTTGTGGCTGAAGATTTGCATGAAGGCTTATAATATCCAGGGGCTCATCCACACCAGCAATGCATCCTAACACAGAATGAAAGCAAAGTGCCTGCTGTCCTATGCTGGGTTCAGTTCAGTTGGATAGTTCATGTTTGCGCATAGCATTTTTTTTGTTTTGTTTTGGTGCATCGGTCCTAGAGCTCTTCCTCCGTCTCCCTGTTCTAAAAATCTATTTATTATATATGATCCCCAGATAGGAGAAGTATCAGATATTAACCACTTGCCTACTGGGCACTTTTACCCACTTCCTGCCCAGAACCAATTTTCAGCTTTCAGCGCTGTTGCACTTTGAATGACAATTGCGCGGTCATGCAACACTGTACCCAAAGGACATTTTTATCATTTTTTTTCACAAAATAGAGCTTTCTTTTAGTGATATTTAATCACCACTGTTATTTTTTTTTTTTTGCTAAATAAACGAAAAACAGAGTAAAAACAGGTAATTTTTTTCCTTCACTGATGGGCACTGATGAGGCAGCACTGATGAGGTGGCACTGGTAGGCGACACTGATGGGCACTGATAGGTGGCACTGATGGGCACTGGTAGGCAGCACTGATAGGTGACACTTATGAGGAGTCACTGATGGGCACTGATTGGCAGCACTGATGGGCACTGTTGGGGCTGCACTGATAATTAGTCCCTTTCACACAAGCCGATTACCGGCTCTCCTCTCAGAAAGGAATGCTGATAACCGGCTGGTGTTTACATCGTGATCAGCTGTGATTGGACACATTACATGGTAAAGGGCTGCTGTGATTGGCCCTTTACCCCAATCTGTGATCAGGTGTGTCCTAAGGACACAGCGATCACAGAGCAAGATGCCCGCACACCCTGGTGCGATCACGGGGACATCATATAACACCCTCCCAGAACTGGCTGACCACGCTGTAGTCGTCATTCGGCTATAGCGAGGTTGGCTAGTGGTTAAACTGATAAGAACAGACACTACACTTGATCTTAGCCAAAAGGCAGAGACTGTGCATCGTGTTCTGATGTGCTGTGATGGAATGCCAATGCAATTATATACAAGTTTAAAATAAAGATGAAAAAATGAGGACTGAAATGTTTATTAACACCACAATGCCATGTGCATTCACACTGCACCTCTGCACACAATAACACATGCTGGACAGGTCCTTTAGACCCCATAAACACTATTAGATTTTCTGCAGATTTTTGTCTTCAGATTTACCAAAACCATATAATACGAGGTCAAACCTTAATGCCCTGTACACACGACCGGTTTTCCCGTCGAAATAAACTCTGAAGGTTTTTTCGACGGAATTCCGACGGAATTCCGCTCAAGCTGTCTTGCATAAACACGGTCACACAAAATTCCAACCGTCCAGAACGCGGTTACGTACAACACGTAGGACAGGACTAGAAAACGGAAGTTCAGTAGCCAGTAGCCAATAGCTTCCGTCTTGTACTTGCTTCAGAGCATGCGTTGTTTTTGGTACGTTGGAACAGCATACAGACGAGCGGTTTTCCCAATAGGAATTGGTTCCATCGGAAAAATTTAGAACATGTTCTCTTTCTAGGTCCGTCAGAATTTTCGACGTAAAGAGTCCGATGGGGCATACACATGATCGGAATATACGATGAAAAGCTCCCGCCGGACTTTTTCTGTCGGACATTACGCTCGTGTGTACACGGCTTAAGAGTTTCAATTTGTATGCAATCAGGCAGGATATTGCACTACGTGGTTTTGGTAAATCTGAAGACAAAAATGTGCAAAAAATTGAATAGTGTGTATGGGGTCTTAGGGATGGCAGCCCTTTCCACACATGTATACTTATTGAGATCCAATGCTCACAGCCTCCTCCATAGATGTATACTTATTGAGATCCAATGCTCACAGCCTCCTCCATAGATGTATACTTATTGAGATCCAATGCTCACAGCCTCCTCCATAGATGTATACTTAGGCCCCTTTCACATGGTAGGGGGCATCGGCGGTAAAACAGCGCTATTTTTAGCGCTGTTTTACCGTGGTATTCGGCCGCTAGCGGTGCGGTTTTAACCCCCCGCTGGCGGCTGAAAAAGGGTTAAATCCACTCGTATAGCGCGGCTATAGCCGCGGCATTGCCGCGGTATAGCCGCGCTGTCCCATTGATTTCAATGGGCAGGAGCGGTTTAGGAGCGGTGAATACACCGCTCCTTCACCGCTCCAAAGATGCGGCTGACAGGAGATTTTTTTCTTCTCCTGCCAGCGCACCGCTTCAGTGTGAAAGCCCTCGGGGTTTCACACTGAACAAGCAGCGGAGGCTGTTTTGGGGCGGTTTGCAGGCGGTATTTTTAGCGCAATAACGCCTGCAAACCGCCCCAGTGTGAAAGGGGCCTTACTGAGGACCAGATCCAGTGCCTTTGCAAAGGGCAACCACCATGGGAGAAGGTCTGCTGGAGGACCTGTCACCTTACCACATGCCCATTGACTGGTTGTATGTAGCTTGTTCCTTTACTTGGTTACCCGGAGCAACTATACTTCTCTTTCTTGTATTGCTGAGTTAACCTTTTGTAGTAGTGTTACTTTATACCCTGTATATGCTTCTTTACAGACTCTGGTTCTTTTGCATATGCCAGAACCAACATGCACCCCTTTAAATAACTTCAGACCAGGCTTAGAGCGGCCAACATAAATTTACTGTTGAAATGCAGCATGATAATACAACACAAACAATGTCCTTTCCCTAATCCTAACCAACATGATGTTGTGGCCCAGGCATACCTCTGTTAGGTGAGAGTCCATATACAGTACAGTAGGTGTAGCACTACCCCCCCCCCCCCCCCCCCCCCCCCGTGGGGGTTGCAGATGACAGGGTTCCCCAATGTTGCACAGCCAGGCACACAACAACCTCAGCTTTGTCCCAGAGAAACAGAGATAGTGAACATCCCTGAGTTTGTTTTTATATTTTATTAGTAGGTAATAACTTGGCTGGAGATAGGAATAATGGGATGTCCAACTTGATACTAGAAAAAACAGGGACAACTTTCTCCCTATTTACAAGAATAGTTGTGGACTTCCTTCTGGAGTACCTCCAGCTCTCCTTGTAGACACTGATCCCAGCTCCACCACAGCAGGAAATGCTAGCCCACCTGGGTGCCTCTTCACCAGCCCACCTGGCTGCTTCTCTTCACCAGTCTAAACCCGACTAATGCTGGCCATACACTAAATGAAAAAATGGTCCGAAATTCGGTCATTTAGACAGTTCATTCGTTTTTCGGCCAGTTAATGGGCACAAAATCGATAATCGGGACGTTTTTGAGCCGAAAAAAACGAAGGACAAGTTTGGAAATTTTCTGCCGAATGAACGATAAATTGAAAGGTTAATGTGTTTCCTGTCTGAACTGTTTGCACTAGGTATATGTAAAAAAATGCAATCATTTATGTCCACTGAACGATTTATCGGTCATTACATGATGGCACTATCGTTTGCGCTCACGGCCGAATGTTTGTTTTTCTAAAATGGGTTCAGCCGATTTTTCGTATAGTGTATGGCCAGCATAACTCTCTTCACCAATCTAATCCCGACTGACTCTCTTCTCCAGTCTGATCTCAACTGACTCTCTTCATCAGTCTAATCCCAACTGACTCTCTTCACCAGTCTAATCTCAACTGACTCTCTTCATCAGTCAAATCCCGACTGACTCTCTTCACCAATCTAATTCCAACTGACTCTCTTCACCAGTCTAATCCTGACTGACTCTCTTCATCAGTCTAATCCCAACTGACTCTCTGGAGATTTCCCAGTTCAAGGAGGGAAGATTTAGGACCGGTTCACACGGGGGCGACTTGTCAGGCGACCTAGCCGCCTGACAAGTCGCCTCCCGTTCTGTACAATGGAACCGTTCTAATCGGAGCGACGCAAGTTGCTCCGACTTAGAAAAAAGGTTCCTGTACTACTTTGGGGGCGACATGCATAGACTTCTATACAGAAGTCGTTTTGCAAGTCGCCGTGGCAGTCGTGTGCAGGTCGCCTCGGTGAGGCAACCTGCAAGTCGTGCCGCTTCTAGTGTGAACCGGCTCTTAAGCACACTGCTATCTTCCAGAGAGACCTGCTACCCCTGGCAGCCTCTCCCTGTGTAAGTCCCTTGTCCTGTGCTGCAGTACTCACACTGTCTCTCCTGGCTCCCACTGCCTCTCAGGAAAGCCTCCTCCAACTTCTCCCGGTCTCCCGGGGTAGGATCCGTCCAGGCCAGGCCAGGCCAGCCACCTGAGCCCTGGCTCAAGGTAGAGCCCCCCAGCAGGGGTCCCTCAAGGGCCACCAACAGCCTCCTCAGCACTCCATCTCCCACTGACTCCCCCGCCAGCATGACACATCTATATTTAAAGGTTGGCTTAGACCCCTGTCAGGTCCACCATCTGGGGATTGGCCAAGCTCCCTTAAACATGCACGACAGCCCTCCTACCCTTCACCCTCCAGCTTCCAGAATGTTCTCCAACTTTCTAGAATCAGGGGTAAGCACCAGAGAGCTGCCTGTATGAGTCACCCAGCCCTGAACTTTAGTAACCCTTACCCAGATTCCATGGCTCAGGCTTAGCCCTAAGCCAAACTATATTTTACCTACACTACCACTAGTAGCACGCTAGAGAGTGCTGTCCTGGTATCTTCACATCTTCTCACTGATGGAGCTCTACAGCAGTCCCTGATGGGCAATTACCACTGCAATTACCACTGCTACTGTTCTCCCGATCTTAGTGTTCCTCTTTATAAAACACAGGTGGGCCCGCCAAATTTAAAAAGCCCAGGAATTAGGCCTGGTTCAAACCTATGCATTTTTAGTGCAGGTATGCACTACAGTCCATTTAACATGGTTTCTTA
The DNA here is from genome assembly GCF_042186555.1 of Aquarana catesbeiana. Classification (NCBI taxonomy): domain Eukaryota; kingdom Metazoa; phylum Chordata; class Amphibia; order Anura; family Ranidae; genus Aquarana; species Aquarana catesbeiana. The sequence continues at coordinate 45,925,218 of NC_133332.1, read as the reverse complement.
TGGAACACGTTCTGTAGTGCAAATCTGCAAAATGCAAAAAGCATTAAAAATGCATAGGTGTGAACCAGGCCTTGGACCAAAAGTGCTAAACCCTTTCCCCAGCCTGAGTTGGCTGCTGGAAACCAATAAAAAACATTTCAACTTGCCTACACATAGCGAGGCAGCAACGCATGTTTCGTGCAATATTGCCATAACACATCCACAACACGGAAGTTAAATTGTCAGTGTTGTATAGGTAAGGAGTATATTTTGGGCACATCAAAAGCTATCTCATGGGTCTTTTATTTTTTTTTATTTTTATAATTCATTATTTTATCTTCACCTATGCTCTCCTAAATAGATACCTGACAGAAAGTACCAATTATTGCTGATCAGAGGTCAGCTGTATTTTTAGGAGGAAGAAACCTCTGTGATAATATTTCCCTGAATTTTACATAAAATACTGCAAAATCAATAACATGATGTGCAAACTGTACATTCAGCTGATCTGTCAGATGGAATCTTTAAGGCAATGTTGATCTAAAAAAAAAAAAAAGGCACGATAATAAGAATACTGCATCATTGTGTTTTAATGAATTGTCCTTCAAGCCAGATGCATTTTATATCAAATTCTTGCCCGAAGTGAATAATCAAAGTAGTTGGAAACCCTCTATGAATAGAATTTAGTTTGCTCAATCTCCATGTCTCAACATTTCCTTTTTTTAGCCTTTGTTGCTGATCTAATGCAGCCTCTTTGCAGCCACGTTCTGTACTGCTATTCATAGAGTGTTTCCAGCCACGTCATCAATTAATGCATAACATTTCTTAGGACGGCTTTCTGATAGTGATAAAAGTGGACCGTGCCTATGTAATGTGTATGAAACAGCAGCATAACTGGGAGACAGAGGCAGAGTGTTGTCACCCTTTAAAGGAACAAGGACTTTCATGGCAGGCAAACTGCAGATTTAAACATATTTAAAATCACTTTAACATGTTAAAACTTGTTTGAATGACACTTTGAATGACAATTGCGCAGTCATGCAACACTGTACACAAACTAATTTTTTATCTTTGTTTTTAAAACAGATAGAGCTTTCTTTTGGTGGTATTTAATCACCACTGTGTTAGTTTTCACTAAACAAAAGACCGAAAGTTAAAAAAAAATGAATAAATAAATGTTTTTCTTAGTTTCTGTTATAAAATTATGTAAATAGGTAATTTTTCTTCTTCACTGATGTGGGCTGATGAGGTTGCACTAATAGGCTGCACTGATGAGGAGGCACTAATATGCAGCACTGATGATGCTCTGATGGGCAATGATAGGCCGCATTAATGGGCACTGATAGACTGCATTAATGGGCACTGATAGACGGCAATGGTGGGTACTGATAGGTGCCACTGATGGGCACTGATAGGCAGCACTGATGGGCACTAAAAGGCTGCACTGATGGGCACTGACAGGCATCACTGATAGGCACTGAAAGGCTGAACTGATGGGGCTGCACTGATAATCAGGGCACTGATTAACAGTGCAGGTCTCCCCACTGAGGAATGCCGCTTATCGGCTCTCCTCACGCGCTGTCAAAGTGAGGAGAGGAATGGCGATAACCAGCATTTCCTAATTACACTGTGAGCAGCTGTGATAGGACACAGCTGATCACAGCTTACATCATAGGCTCTTTACCATGATCAGTGATGCACTGTGTCCCAGGGATTGCCTCACTGCACGCCACCGGACACCCGTCCTGAAGGGCTTCATATGATGTCCAGTCAGAACGGTAAAGCCACCGCCTGGCCATCAATCCACTATAGGCCAGGCAGGAAGGTGTTGATATGGTACCATACCTCACAACTTTTTAGGAGGTACATGGACGAGCAAGAGTGAGGTGGAGAACCTTGACTGGCCTGCACAGAGTCCTGACCTCAACCCGATAGGACAACTTTGGGATCAATTAGAGTGGAGACTGTGAGGCAGGCCTTCCCTTCCAACATCAGTGCCTGGACTCACAAATGTGCTTCTGGAAGAATGGTCAAACATTCCCATAGATACACTCTTAAACCTTGTGGACAGTCTTCCCAGAAGAGATGAAGCTGTTATAGCTGCAAAGGGTGGGCCAACTCAATGTTGAACCCTGCGGACTAAGACTGGGATGCCATTAAAGTTCATGTGCGTGTAAAGGTAGGTGTCCCAATACTTTTGGTAATATAGCGTATGTTGTGATAGTTCGTTTATACACTGACCATATATTAAGGATGCTAGCAGTTTCTTTTTCTCTAAAGCTTAGATTCATCACATATTTTATGCACTTAAACGCATGAATCCCTACATGCTTTGTTATTGATATCTGAATCATTATTGTGTTGCGCGACACTTTTTCTATCTGACATTTAATATTTTTTAAAGAACCATAATTAAATTTACAAAGAACCATAATTACAATAACCCCTTGCAATTGTAGGGGCCCCTAAGTAAGTTCAGAAAACCTGCTTCTTGGGTACAGGTGTTTCAGCCTGCTATTTTTTTGCCTGTAAACTCCCCTCTATGTTAGCCCATGTGTTGTGTCCATGCTCACTATAACCGTCTTTTAGTAGTTTGGTGGTAGGAAAGTTTAGAGGCGAAAAAAAACGTAATTTGTGCATTCAGGAAAGGAGCTTTTGAGCATTAAAAAATGCTCAAAAGCTCCTTAACGTGCATTAGCGCTTTAACACTGGGCACAATTACGCGTTCATGCATTCTAATGGCCAGAATTCTGGCCAATAGAATGTATCAACACCAGACGTGGGAACATGCATTACCGCGCATTAATGCACATGCAAAACGTGGCGTTTTACTGCGTTTTTGCTGTTGATAAACTCCTGTAGGAGAAAAAGGCATCAATAGCCTACAGTGTGCATGAAGCCTGAGCTGGAGTGTCTCTATTGCAAATTTAGTGGGCAGCTAAGCTGTAGTCAGCCTGAGCTCTGATTGTTATTGTTTCTACATTTGTTGGGTTTCCCTAAAGCCTGGTACTCACTATTAGTTTTTTCCATTCAACCCGGCTCATCCGACAGAAGCCAGCCAAATGGCCGGCTTCTGTCAGACAGACCAACACACACATAGCATTTTTTTTAATTGAACCGGCAAATGTCTTCCGACATTTGGTCCATGTGTACCTGGCTTAAAACCAGGGTATTGTTTACTTCTGCCAGCTCCTGGGGAGTGTTCTCCACTAGATAAAGCAAGGAGATAGTTAATTAATATTTATTTCACTTTGGACAATTACCAGGAAGTTTATTGTCTTTGATGTTAGTTGGGGAAGGAGATAAATGTTCAGGAGCCCTTCTTGAAGGATCCTTCCCTTTCAGAATTTGTTTGTAGAGGATTCCAGTGTTAATGATGCAGCTACAGCCTTCAAGACCTCCTGCTGGTCTTGGCTTAAAGGCACAACACTGAAGATTGCTGATCTTGGATTAAAGGCATACCAATGAAGATTGCTGGTCTTGAATGAAAGGCACACCAAAGAAGATTGCCTGTCTCACTACACTGTACTACACTGTAGAGTGCTGGTCTTAGCATAAAGGCATGTAAGCAGGGTGGAAAGTACCAGTTGACTCTTTCCCTCCGTGCTGGGCAAAAGCTAACTAATTTCCCAGGATTTTACTTTGGCTGGTTTCTGTTGGGCTCTGCCCTCCTCCCTGTGCATATAAAACCAGGAGAGAGCTTTGCCCAGGTGAGTCCAGACACATGGGAGAAGACAGGCTGTCAGCTGCTATGTAACCTAATCCTTCAACAACCACCTGAGGGCTCTGTCCCTCTCTGCCTTCATACACCTTCTTCTGTTGACAGTGGGGATCCCCTGCAGAGAGGAACTGGCCAACATGCCACACAGCCTGCTGCATGAAAAAGAAAGTCACAGCCAGCCAGCAAGGTGTGGGAGAGAGCTTCTGTCCTGATTCCAGCAAAGCTGCTACAATCCTGTGTCCTGGAGCCTTCCACGTGTAGGGGACAGATGTGGACATAAGTTCAGCATATCCCTCCTAAATGGAAGCTACAGTAAGAGGTGTACATTGACATGGGGACCCGAGAGTTAACTGGAGAAACAAGTATAGTGCAAGTGTACACAGTGTAAGTCCATCGCTGAGAGTGGAGGCCCATCTTGAGGTTGAGTATTCCCTTACGAGGGCCTCAGCCTTGTCCTAGGGCATTAATGGAAATGGCACAGAGTAAATGTACAAGTGATCATGGTGATGCTTAATACATTGAGAGAGTTTAGTAGGGTTTGTTAATGTTTGTCATCTTCCGGGTTGTGAACGTGGCTCAAGTAAAGGCACCCCATGTGCAAGGAGAGTGATCCTGATACAGGTGCCTAGCATACCCCAAAAGAACCCACCCTTTGAGTAGTCCTCTTATGTGACCCAGAACTTGGTGTCCAATGAGTTAATATGGGCCATCGTCTGGCACATTACTGAAGATTGCTGGTCTTTACTTAAAGGGCAGTCTACTAAAGATTCTTAGTTTTGGTTTAAAGGCACACCATTAAAGATTGCTGGACTTGACCTAAAGACACTCCAATAAAGATAGCAGATCTGGGCTTAACTTAAATGCACACAAATAAAGATTGCCAGTCTTGGCTTAAAGGCCTACCACTAAAGACTGCTGGTCTTGGCTTAAAGACACACCAATGAAGATTGCTGGACTTGACTTAAAGGCACTCCACTAAAGATTGCTGGTCTTTGCTTGAAGGCATACCAGTGAAGATTGCTGGTCTTGGATTAAAGGCACTCCACTAAAGATTGGTTTGCTGGTCTTGGCTTAAACGCACACCAATGAAGATTGCTGGTTTTGGTTTAAAGGCACACAACTGAAGATTGCTGGACTTGGCTTAAAGGCTCAACAATGAAGATTGCCAGTCTCAGCTTAAAGGCACACCGCTGAAGATTGCTGGTTTTGGCTTAAAGGCACACCACTGAAGATTGCTGGACTTAGCTTAAAGGCACACCACTGAAGATTGCTGGGCTTGACTTGAAGGCACTCCACTAAAGATAACAGATCTGGGTGTAAATTCACACCAATAAAGATTGCCAGTCTTGGCTTAAAGACACACCACTGAAGATTGCTGAACTTGGCTTAAAGGCCCAGCAATGAAGATTGCCAGTCTCAACTTAAAGACACACCATTGAAGATTGCCAGTCTGAGTTTGAAGGCCCACCACGGAAGATTGCTGGACTTGACTGAAAGGCACTCCACTGAAGATTGTTGGTCTTGGTTTAAAGGCACAATGATGAAGATTACTGGTCTCGCCCCAAAGGTACACTACTAACCTGTGGGAAGGGCTCAAGTGATTACTTGAGTGGAAGTAATATTTTGTTGCTATTTTAGGTATGCTGTAATCCCTAACCCACTGAGCCTGTAAAAACTGCAAACAAAGATTAACAGAGGGGATGTTGGACTTTCGGTAACTACTGGTGGGTCACTGAGTGTTTTGGGGCAGCTGAAGGGCCAATACATTCACTTAGAGGGCCCATAAAACCCAGCAGCTCCTTCAGGAGGGTAAGTGCTACACAAGTAATTCCAGTTCAGCAGCTTCCAGTGCACATGCCAATAAAAGCTGATTGGCTGCCAGGGGCTACTACACAACATCGCTCTGTATTCTTATTAGCTAACCCCAGAAGTGTTAATGTCTGAGATAAGCTCCCTATGTTGTAATTGATTCAGGCACAGAAGTAAAGAATCATTCATTCATCTTGGTAGTCATGGCAACATTCTTCACTTTGCTTGAACTGCTTCAGGATCAGATGCGGCATCTCCCAGTTGTGCCCTTTGCAGCAGGAATTCATTGTATTTTCTGCAATCTAACAGCAGCAAAGTTCTTGGATCTCCAGATCTCTAAACACACAAAATAAGTGAGGCGGGCTATAAACAGACAGATAATTGCAAGCAATATTCTCGACCTTGAACTTCAAATGAGGCCATTTCTGATCTCCTCGGGGGGTGACAACAAGTGTCTCTGATGGCTGGAGTCACTTGTTATTACACAGATAGATTTTACAGATAATGTGACAATATCCCCGAGCATGTGTTAAACTCAGTGCAGCAGAGTAGAGTATTTAACATACAGCATAGTGTGGAGCATGTGATGTACAGCACAATGTATGTAGTACAGCTATCTGGAATATATATAACATACAGCATAGTGTATACAGTGCAGTAATGTGGAGTAAATGATGTTCAGCACACTGACATCAGTGCAGCAGGCTGGCGTATGTACCATACAGCAAAGTGCATTTAATGCAACAGTATAGAATATGTAATATACAGCTCAGTGTATATAGTAAAGCAGGGTAGATTATGTAGCATACAACATAGTGTATTCAGCATAGAGTATATAACATGCAGCATTTTGTATACAGTGCAGCAATGGGAAGCATATAAGGTAGGTTACAGTGTATAAAGTATATCAATGTGGAGTGTATAGTATACAACACAGTTTATACAGTGGAGCAGCGTGAAATGTATAATTTACAGCACAGTTTATACAGGGCAGTAGTGTGGACTATATAAAGTACATCACAGTGTATACACAGTAACAGTGAGAAAAATATAACACCCAGAAAAGTGTATATAAATGCAAAGAAGTATATATAAATACAGAGTGGAGTTTATTATGTACAGCACAGTGTACAATGTAGAGCAGTTTTAAGTGTATATTTGTACAGCACAGTGTGCACAGCTTGTCATTTTGGAGTATATATAATATATATATATAATTATAATATATCACACAGCACACTGTAGCGGTGTACACATAATATATAAGTGTACACAAGTGAAGCAGTGTAGAGTATATTCGATACAGCACAATGTAAATAGTGGAGTATATATTATACAGCACAATGTAAATAGTGGAGTATATGTTATACAGCACAGTATAAATAGTAGAGTATATGTTATACGGCACAAACAGCACAGTGTAAATATTGAAGTATATGTTATACAGCATAGTATGAATAGTAGAGTATATGTTATACAGCACAGTGTAAATAGTGGAGTATATATATTATACAGCACAGTGTGAAAAGTGGAGTATATGTTATACGGCACAGTGTAAATAGTGGAGTATATACTATATGGCACAGAGTAAATAGTGAAGAAGTGCAGAGTAATACAAAAAGTACAATTATACAGTAGATCAGTGTGGCGCACATAGCATACAACACAGGGCCCTACAAGATGCGTGTTCCCTAAGGCCCCATTTACACCTTTGTGTTTTAGGGCATATATGTTATTACTGAACCACCTTGATTCCGGACTCCCAGATCCCACAATAATCGATTGCTACACATGAAACTTTATAGGCGGTACATTTGTTTATTGTGATGGCAGGCGAGCTTGTCGACTTATGCCGCGTACACATGGCCGGACTTCCCGACAGAAAAAGTCCGATGGGACCTTTTGGTCAGACATTCTGACCGTGTGTATGCCCCATCTGACTTTTTCTGTCGGCATTTCCGACGGACTCAGATATAGAACATGTTCTAAATCTTCCCGTCGGAAATGCCGACGAAGTTTAACCTGTTGGCAAGTCCAGCCGTGTGTACGCAGAATAAGGATACATTCACCCCGGCGATTTGGACCGGTGCAAATTGTAGCAGCAGGAATCTTCTGATTCTAGTGCTGGGGTAAGAATTTTACCAAATAGTTTACTAGGGAACGTTTATTTTATCGTGCTCAGCATGTTCAGCTAAAAAAAAGTTGTGGGTTTAATACGACATTATCTAAGGATTAACTGTTGCGACAAGGAGTCTTGCATACAGGTGTTGGCAATAGGGTATGTTTCAATCTCCCTTGTTGACCCAGTGTAGGTCAGGTATGAGTGTTTATCGCAGTTCTCAGGACCTCTGTTGTGTCACACACTATCTGTATTACAAGAGTCCTTCACCTTGTTTACACATCCTTATCAGCCGCTCTGTCTCCACTCCATGTTGTAGTGTATGTATTTGTCTCAAGTTATTTATTAGCTGGAAGAGCTCACACGCTTGCTTGCGACACAGCAAGCAAAATGTACCTAAACATCATTAATATTATCTGCCATTTACAAAGCATGAACGTATTATGTAGAGTTGTTGTGAGTAGATGCCGGAAATTGAACCACCCAACAGCGCCCAGTATATAGCACCTTATTTTCCAGATCTATCTGCCAGCTGTAACCATTGTGAAGATGACCTACAGATCTACACCAACTTTTCTCAACCTTGTTTCCCTCGAGGAACCCTTGAAATCAGTTTCAGGTCTTGAAGAGCCCCTGCTAAAACCAATCCATTGGTGGTCAGAGGAACAAATGCCCTATACATTGATGGCCAGTGGAAAGAATATCCTCCGCACAGAATGCCACCCTTAAAAACAGATAAAAAGACTATTGGGTTCATGCAGCAGGCTCTGCCAGGTGGCGTTGACCTCAGAACTATGCAGGTACCATCAAATGAGAGGTCGATAAGCCACAACTCAAGGAACCCCTGGAAACCTCTGGAGGAACCCTACGATTCCACGGAATTCTGGTTGAAAATGGCTGATCTACAGTCTCTTATTATATGGATTGAGGAAAAGGGGCCCATTAACATTAAGCACTGAGTTAACTTACATGCCTTAATGAAACAGCTTTTTTGAATTAGGCCTCATGCACACTTGGCGTTTAGCCCCAGTGCAGCAGATGGGAGTTCGTCCCTGGACGCATACTGCCCTAAATGTAAGTAGCAATCCTTGCATCGTCCAGACACAGCAGCTTTCAGCCTCTCACAGAGCTTTATAGAGTGATGGCAGCGGAGCTGTAAGGTGCAGCTTTTCCTTTTGCCCACACCAGAATGTTGGGATCTCATGCACCGGGGCTAGATGTCCAGTATGCATGAGGCCTTAAAGTGGATGTAAACCCTCACATATACCCAGAAAAGTGAACAGCCTCAGATGATACACAGAGATTAAACAAATCCCCCTACATATGTTTTCTTGTATATCTGCTGTCTTCAGCTTTATATATTCTATAGAAAGTTCAGATCCTGTTAGAGATTTTCTCTTCCTGTTCAGCACTGGAAGTGAAGTCTGGGCATACAGCCAAGACAGCTGATTGGAGGAAAGGCACACACCCCCACTCCAGATAGGCAAAGACTCTCAGAGCTGTGCTGTGAATAGTTTAGCTGTCTGCTAATGAGCTAATCTATTGATAGCAACCCCCCCCAACACAAATTTCAGCCTGGTTTTATCTCCTGTGGCAGAGAGCTTGTCAGAAGCAGGAGAAAGCCATGGGACTTAGGGCTTTGAAGAGAGATAAGAAAACACTACAGATATATGTGCCCAGCTCAAGTTTCATGAATCGGGTTTACATCCACTTAAACCACTTGCCAACCAGCCACCGCAGTTATACTGCGTCAGGTTGGCACGGCTGCGTGAATTGTGGTAGCTGTACGTCGGTCGGTTTAAGAGCTCTAGGGGGCATGCATGTGTGCCTGCAGCGTGACACCTGAGCCGATGCGCTTGGCCGGCGGCCGCGATGTCCGCCGGTGACCCGCAATCGTTCCTCAGAGAGCCAGAATGGGGATCTATCAATGTAAACAGACAGATCCCCGTTCTGTCAGGGAAGTAGAGAGAGATCTGCTGTTTCTAGTGATCAGGAACAGTGATTTCTCTCTACTCCCTGTCAGTCCCCTCCCCCCACAGTTAGAAACACCTCCCTAGGGAACACTTAACACCTTGATCGCCCCCTATTGTTAACCGCTTCCCTGCCAGTGACATTTATACAGTAATCAGTGGATATTTTTAGCTCTGATCGCTGTATGAACGTCAATGATCCCATAAAAGTGTCAAAAGTGTCCGATCTGTCCGCCGCAATGTCGCAGTCCCGCTAAAAATCGCTGATAACCGCCATTACTAGTTAAAAGAAAATTATAATAAAAATGCCATAAATCTATCCCCTATTTTGTAGACGCTATAACTTTTGCGCAAACCAATCAATATACGCTTACTGCAAATTTTTTTTTTTTAGGAAGAAATTTGTTTTATTTTTTTGGGGGGATAATTATTATAGAAAAAAGTAATAAATATTGTTTTTTTTTCAAAATTGTCAGTCTTTTTTTGTTTATAGCACAAAAAATAAAAACCGCAGAGGTGATCAAATACTACCAAAAGAAAGCTCTATTTGTGGGAAAAAAAAGGACGTCAATTTTGTTTGGGTACAGCGCCGCACAACCGTGCAATTGTCAGTTAAAGCGACAGTGCCGTATCGCAAAAAATTGCCTGATCATTGAGGGGGCAAATCCTTCGGGTCCACAAGTGGTTAAAGTGGAACTTTACTCTCTCAGTCAACATTATTTTTAATCTTTATGATGCTAGCATTAGTAAACAGATAGAAAGGCACATTATATTTTACTTGTTTTAGCCCGGGTTCACACTTGTGCAAACACAGACATGGCATGTGATTCGCACCCAGACTGTGGGGCTGATCACATGCTATGTCTGTGCAATGCAAGTTCAGCCATACAGTTTGTATGGCTGAACTCGCATTGGATTCACAGGAAAATAGTGCAGGGACTTTTTTTTCCCTGCACTAGAATCGGATCGCATGGGTATTCTTACCCATGTGATCTGATTCCTGTGCGAGTTCTCAGTTCGCACTGCGATCTGTGAACCGATCTGGGGGTGTCATTAAAGCGGAGGTCCACCCTAAAATTAAAAATTACATTAACATACTACAAAAAAAATATTTAAAAAAATTTGAAAAAAAAATTTTTTTTTTTACTTACCAGAAATGCCTGTTGCTAGGCAGTCTTCCTAATCTGCCTCTGCCTATTCCACGGCGCTGCACCTTCACTTCCTCCTCTTTGGTGAGCTGCCCCGTTGTCTTCTGGGACATGTGTGTGTCCCAGAAAACCACAGGGCCATTCACAAAGCACCGCGCGACTAGCGCATGCGCAGTAGGAAACGGGCGGTGAAGCCGCAAGGCTCCACTGCCTGTTTTCCTTAGTTAGGATGGTGGCGCCGACACCCGATCCGATGAATGGATCGGCCTCGGGGGGGGCTCGGTGGACGGGTAAGTGCTCTTATTAAAAGTCAGCAGCTGCAGTGTTTGTAGTTGCTGACTTTTTTTTTAAAACGGCCGGACCTCCTCTTTAACATTGTATTGACACCTGCAGCGGTTCGCAGATGGCAGTGTCAACTGCCTGCGGGAAGAGATGCGATGTGGGAACTGAAGCTGTAATTGCATAATAGTGTAAACCTAACCTTAACGTTTTTTTTTTTTGTTTTTTTTTACATTTCAGTTGTTTCTTGGTTTCTGGCCTAGGACAAAATAATGTCATACATCCCAGGAGTCTTCATGGGCATTTTTTTTCTTTGATCTGGAAGAGGGGATTCTTTATACCACTCACCCTGTCCCCCAGGTTTTGTGTTGCCCAGTGCACCCCCAACACAGGGATAAAGCAATTGACCTTGTTTGCAGTGGGGTCAGTTTACCCCACTATATTGCAGTGGTGTGCGCCGAAAGTAAGAAGTGCTAATAAAAATAAAAATTAAAAAAAGGGAGGAAACAGTGCTGTGCCACAAGATCAGTGTATCTTATAAAGCTGACCTTGCATTTTAGCTGCCAGATCCATTTCGAGGCAACCTATTTATTTTGAGTAGGCTGGCAGTGCATCCTTAAAGGAGTTGTAAACCCTTCTGCTTTTTCACCTTAATGCATCCTATGCATTAAGGTGAAAAAACACTTGGCAGTGGCCGGCACCCCAGCCCCCCGTTTTACTTACCTGAGCCCTGGAGCTTCATCCGGCGGGGACACGCTCTTCCACTGCCCGGGGTTCTCGGCTCTTGATTGGATAGATTGATAGCAGCGCAGCCATTAGCTCCCGCTGCTGTCAATCAAATTCAATGATGCGGACGCTGGGGGGCGGGGCCGGGTCATACATTCGGTGGCTATGGACCCTGAATGATAGACTCGGGAGCGTGCCCGCAAGGTAACCCCCCGGGAGAGCGCTTCTCCTAGGGGGTTATCTGATGTGGGGAGGAGCCGCGAGAGCCGCCGAGGAACCTAGAAGAGGATGTTCGTGGGCACTCTATGCAAAATGAGCTGCACAGTGGAGGTAAGCACGACATGTTTGTTATTTAAAAAAAAAAATAAACGAAGCTTTACAATCACTTTAAGTGAAATAAAAGCCTGTCTATTCTTAAAGCAGTATTAAATCCGAAGGAAACATTCATTTTATTGCAGGTTACCAATTCCTAGATGTGATGATTGTATTAGTTGCCTAAATGTAGCACCCTCTTAGGTAGGTGCTAGAAGAGAGTATAGTTTTTGGTCTTTCTGCTTACCAGGAAGATGGTCAGATAAAACTTAGTATGCTCTCTGCCTACCAGGGAGCGGGATCTATTGGTTAGGTCTGCTCATTGTGCTCAGGTGCAGCTCAGCTTGTCAGACTTACCACACTGGTCCAATAGGGGGGCATATTGGACAGTGGGAGGGGACCTGGCAAGTGAGTGCATAGGCTTTGTTACAGTCCTGGCTATTGGCAGAGGAAAAGTGCTGCATTGCATGCTGGGATACTGTATATAAAGCCAGAGTACATGTGCTCAGAGTTAGTTGAGTTGGGGAGCAGAGTCCAGGAGGGAGAGGGGCTGCTGTCGTGCGGCCCTGGGTGGTACACCCAGGGGCCTAGAGAGAGAGAAAAGCTGAATCCAGAGGTCCTGACTGGAAGGGAGACACCAGCAAGGATCTGATTCTGCCTACTGTGAGTACAGATCTGTGTCTTTGGGGCCTGTCCAGTGAGGGCCACCCCCTTCAGCTAGAAGTGTCAGTGGACGGGTGGCAGCAAAGGGGATGCTAGAGAGTGTCCTGAAGATAATGTAGTGCATCAAGTCTGCTGCTAGTGAGAGCAAGAAGACTTAATTCCTCCATACATGTGGCTGTATGGTTAAAGCAGTGTGACTGCATCCACAAATTATCCGGTGAGGCCAAGTGAGAGTCTTTATCCAATGTGAATAGTTCCAGTTGGAGTATCCCACTAATCCTTTCTCCCATCCAAGTTCCAAATAAAAACACAAAAAACTCAAATATCCTGGACTGGTCATTGAGTAATGAGCAAGTGGGAGTAAGGGTGGGATAAGTGGAAACCCCTAGCAACCAAGTGGAAATCTTTAGCAAGCAGCTGCAGGTAACCAGGAAGAGGCCTATGAAGTCAACACGCGGCAAGCCCTACAGTGACAATGCTTCATATACAACCTCCCTGTCGTATTTTGCCTACTTGATCAGCGCTGGTTGAACGAAAAAAAAAGTCTCATCTATTGGTTGCCTTAGGGCCCTTTCACACGGGCTGTCCGATCAGGTCTGCCTGTTTTTTAGGCGGACCTGGAGCGGCGGATACACTGCCACCATCCAACCCTGCCTGCAAAATCCAGAAGGATAGTCCTATTTTCTATCAGTCTGGCAGATCAGATAGGAGCAGATGAAAACAGACAGGCGGTCCATTTCCACCTGATTTCCTCATAGAGAATGAGACTGGGTCCGTGTCTGCTCTGCACAGTGGAGCGAACAGGACCTGTCATCCGCCTGCTCAGTGGGGATTAGCGGAGCGATCGTCTGGTGAGCAAGTGAAGTCCCTTCCATGGAGGCATCCATGTGAAAGGGGCCTTATGCCGCGTACACATGAGCGGACTTTTCGACCGGACTGGTACGACGGACCAAATCCGGTGGACAATACGACCGTGTGTGGGCTCCATCCAACCTGCAGCGGACTTTTTCGTGTAAAAATCTGACGAACTTTAGATTTGGAACATGTTTCAAATTTGTCTGACGGACTCAAGTCCGGTCTAAAAATCTGCTTGTCTGTATGCTAGTCCGACGGACCAAAACCGACGCTAAGGCAGCTATTGGCTACTGGCTATGAACTTCCTTATTTCAGTCCGGTGTACGTCATCACGTACGAATCCGTCGGACTTTGGTGTGATCGTGTGTAGGCAAGTTCGTTCGTTCGAAAGTCCGTCGGAAGTCCGTCAAAAGTCCGTCAGAAAGACTGTCGGACCTTTGTTGCCGAAAAGTCCGCCCGTGTGTACAGGGCATTAGGCTTTTCTTCTCCTTTTAAGGTGACACTAAACTCTGGTTAAAAAAAAATTCTATTCAGATGAGTTTAGCAGCATTTGGCAGTTTATTTATTTCATTGGCCACAATTTCAATTTATTCTGGCCATTGAAATGATAAAAATCCAAAGTGCTAAACGCGCCTAGCATTAGGAGAGTTTGGCATATTTTATGCCCAAAATTTCTGCCTTTCTGCATCCAGGAGGGGAGGTTGCCTCTAAACTCTACTGCTTCAAACCGCTGGTAAAAGCCTATGTGTGCTTGGACACATGGACTTTTTGGGTTGAGTTCAGAGGCTTTGGCAAAAAAAATCCCAAAGGCCCCTTTCACACGGGCGGACCATTCAGATCCGCCTGTCAATTTTTTCAGGAGGATCTGAACGGTCGCTCCATAGAGCTCTATGGAGCGCCCAATGTCAGTGGTGACATGATCTGATCCGCTACGCAAAATCCAGACGGATGGAAACCCTATTTTCCATCCGTCTGGCGGATCGGATGAAAACGGACAGGTGGTCCGTAATCAACCGAATCCCCCCATAGAGGAGAGTGGTCACTCGGACAGGTCCGTCCCCGCATAGTGTGCAGAGACGGACTTGTCATCCGCCGGCTCAGCGGGGATCAACGGAGTGATCCCCGCTGAGCAAGCGGACGCCTAAATACGGATCCATGCGTCTGAAAGGGGCCTAAAGCTTCTAACTGTGAGTTTAGGAGCAGCAGTGTGCATAAGGCCTGAGGCTACATGTACACTAGCCAATCCTGATCGTGGCCGCGGGGAAAAACGCAAATTGCGATTTTGACGCGCTTTGCATTTTCCCGCAGCTGGCGGTCAAAACGCTTCTATCCTGAACGCAATTCTTCCACGTTCAGGAGAGGGAGGTTTAACCTCACCTAAACACGGCAGCTCATAAACTCTGCTAAAAGCCTACAATATACATGGATACATAGGCTTTTATGGAGTTGAGTTTAGGAGGGAGGCATATTGGACAGTGGGAGGGGACCTGCCAAGTGAGTGTACAGGCGAGTTTTGGCGAAAATAAATGCCAGGAGCTCTTAAACTTAAAGAGTAACTCCACTTTTGTTGAGAAAAACACATCCACCCCAGGGTGATCTATGTACGTTGCAAGGGTTTTGACAAAGATTCCTACCTTTTGTTATTCTGTAGAAATCCCTGTGTGTTTGTCTGTGCTCATGTGCCGAAGTGAGTCTAATGGGAGTGTTAATTGAATTATCAACCAGCTGCTGCACTTGCAGGGCTCTAATGAGGAAAATTGCAGGGTCTGCATCCCTTTAGACATGATTTCCTATTGGGAGTATCTCACCAAAATGACATTTTGGTTGCAGAGGATGCCTGAATTCTGATTTGTATCTGGGAAACTTCTGGGGAAATCAGTGAGCCAATCACACAAGCAGGAAATGATGTATCTGGGGAGCATTCTGTGTACAGAACAACGCCGGGTAGCCATATTGCATTTCACAGAAAATGACGGAGCCACAGATTGAAAAGGAAAGGTAATTTTTAATAACATTCAGTTACAATATGACTTGTGTCGCAATTGTATAAGCTATATTACTATTTTTTTACGTGGAGTTACCCTTTAAGTTTAGGAGCTGCCAGTGTACATAAAGCCTTAAATGGTTTGTCTCAACCCTGTAAACTGATACTGTACATCTGTGAGAGAGCTTGCTCTTTTGAAAAACAACAGACTTGTTAGTTGGATTACCAGATGAAAAGATAGGTTGGTAGAAAGGTCAGGTAAATTTTTCTTCTTTTTTTCGGGCTATTCTAGGTTTCTAGTGAATTCTACAATGTAGTGGGCTGGAAGAGGCAGAACCACAGCCTGCATCCTTGGGGGAGGATGCCCAGTAGGCGGCTGGGGAAGTGCATAAATAGTCTGAGGCCTGGAGCAGCGAAGTTGTCGTCCAGTAGGAGAGGTTCCCAGACTGAAGAGCTTGCTTAAAGTGGGATATTTCCTATGGTGTCTCTATGTCACTCTGTCCCTTGGTGACCTGCTGGAGAGACTGTACTAAGAAGTTCTAAGAAAGTGAGACGTGTCCTTGTATTTTTTACGTTCAACCTATAATAAAACTTTAAAAAGATACCCCTAGACCAGTGGTCTTCAAACTGCAGCCCTTTGCTTGCTTTTATCTGGCCCTTGGGGCGCTCTTACCCTCACTGACACCAATGATGGGACACTATTCCTCCCCCTGACACCAATGATGGGGCACTATTCCTCCCACTGACATCAATGATGGGGCACTATTCCTCCCACTGACACCAATGATGGGGCATTGTTCCTCCCACTGATACCTATGACGGGGCACTATTCCTCCCATTGATACCAATGATAGGGCACTGCTCCTTCTATTGATATCAACAATTGGGCACTATTCCTTCGACTGACACCAATGATGGGGCACCATTCCTCCCCATTGACACAAATGATGGGGCACTATTTCACCCACTAATACCAATTATGGGGCACTATTCCTCCCACTGACACCAATGATGGGACACTATTCCTCCCACTGACACCATTAATGGCGCACTATTCCTGCCACTGACACCAATGATGGGGCACTATTCCTCCCATTGACATCAATGATGGGGCACTATTCCTCCCACTGACACCAATGATGGGGCACTATTTCTCCCACTAACACCAATGATGGGGCGCTATTCCTCCCACGGACACCTATGATGGGGCACTATTCCTCCCATTGATACCAATTATGAGCCACTATTCGTTCCATTGATACCAATGATAGGGCACTGCTCTTTCCATTGATATCAACAATGGGGCACTATTCCTTTCGACTGACACCAATGATGGGGGGCCATTCCTCCCCATTGACGCCAATCATGGGGCACTATTCCACCCACTAATACCAATTATGGGCCACTATTCGTTCCATTGATACCAATGATAGGGCACTGCTCTTTCCATTGATATCAACAATGGGGCATTATTCCTTTCGACTGACACCAATGATGGGGCGCCATTCCTCCCCATTGACACCAGTGATGGGGCATTGTTTACTCCCACTGACACCAGGACATTTTCTACTCCTACTGGTCACAGTCCGGCCCCCTAATGTATGAAGGACAGTAAACTGGCCCTTTATTTAGAAAGATGGGAGACCCCTGGCCTAGACTGTTGATTGAGCCGGAATAGTGACTGAGATGGTATGCGTGGCTATACACTAGCTGGGGGAAAATCCTGGGACTACACAAGTGTGTGTTTTTAACTAAAAAATGTCCCTTCTATTGTCTCAGCCTCTTCCAAATCTCCATATTCCCTTTTATTTTTGTCATCTGACTTCCTGTTAGGCTGCATTTCAGAGGTGTTTAGCCACACTGCGAGTCCTATTGGCAAGAAAGTGCACCCAGCCACGATCACCACAGGTAACTGCTGACTATACGAACAGTCACAAATAGCCGTGGACACTGGCAGCCTGTCATTGCACTGTATGGGCTCAGCAGGCCTCATCTATCCACACACTGCTGTCAATCCCAGCCACAGGAATCAGTGTATTCTTGCTGCTGAGATTTGCAGCGTGGCTAAATGCCCATGCCAACTCGGCCATAAAGAGATCGAAATTCGGCTGGTTCAGCAGGGACTGGCTGAGTTTTGATCCATGCTGGTTGTACAAAAGTTGATCTCTCGATCGACTTCTGTACAACCAGCCTGTTGGAAAATGTTTGCTTGATCAGTGACGCTGGCTGTAGCTAGCAATGCTGATCAGTGTATTTGGATGGCGGGAAAACCTCCCCACTGTCAGAATACAATAGCTCCCCAGGAGGGATACCCCCATCAACATCAAATGTGTGGATGGAGGAATCGATTCATTTTCTTTTGTTCAGCCTGCTGGTTGAATGAAAAAAAACAAACATGTATGGCCCCTTTAAAAGGGTGGCTACGTTTGTTCTCCATGGTCCCACTGTATGTAGGAATGTAGTAGACATGTGCAATTCGTTCCGTTACAAATTAGTTTTTCAACAAATTTCTACAAATTCGTTAATTCGGAATTATCCGAATTAACGAAAAACCGTTTAACGAATTTACTGAATATTCGTAAATTAGAATGTTCAAAGATTCGTAAATTTGCTAATTAATAAATTAGTAAATTCGAAAACCCGAAAATCTGAAATAATAACTAACGAACAATAGCTCAACTATTACTAATTATTAAATTATAGGTATTGGAATTTCCTTTCAAGTTTGGCTGTTAGTGAACGTAACGAGTACGAATTCATCCAAAGTTACAAATTATCCGAAATAACGAATGCCGCATCTAAACGAATAAAACGTAACAAACTAAAAATAATTAATAACAATAATAATAATAAAAACTTTTTATTATCATTATTTATTATTAATTCGTTCCGTTCCATTCGTTTAGAAGCGGCATTCGCTGCTTCGGATAATTCGGAACTTCGTCTGAATTCGTATTTGTTACGTTCACTAACAGCCAAACTTGAAAGGAAATTCCTATACCTATAATTTAATAGTTAGTTATTATTAGTTAGTTATTCTTTTGAATTTTCGGATATTCTTTCTTAGTTTCGGATTCTTGAATTTAAGAATTTTCGAATTGCGATCATAACGAATGACCAGAAAAACGAAAAAAAAAAAAAATACGGATGAAACTAAAACGAAAATGAACGAATTTTTCGGCAGTGCACATGTCTAGAATGTAGCCACCCTCTCTTGCTCGCTCCAGAGATGGACGATGGGATGTGTAGTGTGCATGGAGCAGTGTACATGACTGCACCTAACATGCACTACTCATTCCAAACAAACAGAAGTGAGGGAGAAAGAG
Source organism: Aquarana catesbeiana (assembly GCF_042186555.1). NCBI lineage: Eukaryota > Metazoa > Chordata > Amphibia > Anura > Ranidae > Aquarana > Aquarana catesbeiana. Next base: position 45,906,327 of record NC_133332.1, on the reverse strand, counting down.
AGAGGTTCAGGAGCTCACAGAAGCAGAAAAGCGCAGCAAGAAAACATTGTCATAAAAAATAGATTACAGGGTCAAGTAGTGGATTATTTTTGGAGAATAAGGATATTATTTGGTGTCACTTTATAGCACAAAATTAAATGCACCTGCAGCATTTTTGCCAAAACTGTGCTAAGTGCATGGTGTGCTGTACTACAAGTGTTCCGGCAGCTACTGTAAAAGTTTATTGGGGTGCCACATAGATACATAGACACCTGTTCATCCAGTTTGACCTGAGTGTGTGCGTGCATGCGTGTGTGTATCTACTATTTTCCATAGCCCTGTACATAGTGCTCACTAAGAAACACATCTAAAAAATTTTTGTTTTCTCTACACTCCCTGCTGACACCACCAACAGCGGAAGGGAATTCCACATCCTTACCGCTCTAACAGTAAAGAACCCCTAGCGCAGCTTAAGACTGAACAGCTTCTCATCGAAATTCATTGTGTGACCTCGAGTCTTCTTTGTAGACCTCAGATTAACTCGTTTCCTCCCAATGCTAGCACACTGTATCCTGCTTTAGGGCCGGTTCAAACTAAGAATTGCACAGGAACTTGCTGCATTTACATGCGGTGCACTGCGGTGCAATTTGAGCCTATTCATTTTGAGGGCTGCTTCACACAAGGAATCCCACTGAAATGCGCTGCGTGTTCCTATGCAAAACACATGCGGCGCAATTCGAGCGCATTCATTTTGAATGGGTTCAAATCGCACCGCACCACACCAAAAATAAGGCGTATGCTACTTTTGGAAACGCGCTACAACCAGATCACGTGGTACTTCTGCACCAATGCGATCCCGTTCAGGCAAACACAATGCATTTGTGACTTGCGCTTGGGTGGCGTGGTCAACATAACATTGACACCACCTGCAGAATGCAAATGCAGTGAGCTTCGAGCGTGGTGCGGGAAACGAGCACAGAACGCGGGTGTCCCCGCACCACGTTCCGGAGTGAACGACCACTTGGTATTAAACCCAGGACCTTGTATTCACTATCTGGTCTCCCACAGTACACAGAACATGGAAATGCAATTATTTTAGTAAATATAAACTGCTAAATACCTTTTCTCATCAGTATTTAGTGCAGGCTTGTGACTTTTATCAGTATCTGGCTAAAGCTTGTAGGAGGAGTTTTCATACTGCACTGACTGTACTATTAGGATGCATTTCCCCTGACCCTCTGTCTGGACAGTGCTGATTGGCCCTGTGCTGGTCACATACACCCTCCCCTAGCGCTGTACTATCAGGAAATATTTTGGGGACAGTGGAAGAAGGGTAGAATCAAACAGTCTTTTTACACAATGCAGAGGATTAACCCCTTAGGTTCCACTGTGAGTATAACAAGCATGCTTTACTGCATATACAGTCTGATTCTACTGTTGTTACCTGTTTATTATATTTAACCCTTTCATGACTGAGCCTAGTTTTGACATTTGGTGTTTACAAGTTAAAATCTGTATTTTTTGCTAGAAAATTACTTAGAGCCCCCAAACATTATATATATATATATTTTTTTTAGCAGAGAATCTAGAGAATAAAATGGCGATTCTTGCAATATTTTATGTCACGCGGTATTTGTGCAGCTGTGTTTTAAACTTAACTTTTTGGGAAAAGGGACACTTTCATGAATTTTAAAAAAACGAAACAGTAAAGTTAGCCCAATTTTTTTGTGTAATGTGAAAGATGATGTTACGCCGAGTAAATAGATACCAAACATGTCACGCTTTATAATTGCGCACACTCGTGGAATGGTGACAAACTACGGTACCTAAAAATCTCCATAGGCGACGCTTTAAATTTTTTTTACGGTTACCAGATTAAAGTTACAGAGGAGGTCTAGTGCTAGAATTATTGCTCTCGCTCTGACGATCGTTGCAATAGCTCACATGTGTGATTTGAACACCATTTACATATGCGGATGTGACTTCTGTATGCGTTTTCTTTGCTGTGCGAGCTCGCGGGGACGGGGGCTTTTAAAAAAAAATTTTTTTTTCTTATTTATTTTATTTTTTTTTATATTAATACATTTTGTTTAACCACTTCAGCCCCGGAAGGTTTTACCCCCTTCCTGACCAGAGCACTTTTTACAATTCGGCACTGCGTCGCTTTAACTGCTAATTGCGCGGTCATGCAATGCTGTACCCAAACGAAATTTGCGTCCTTTTCTTCCCACAAATAGAGCTTTCTTTTGATAGTATTTGATCACCTCTGCCGTTTTTATTTTTTGCGCTATACACGGAAAAAGACCGAAAATTTTGAAAAAAAATGATATTTTCTACTTTTTGTTCTAAAAAAAATCCAATAAACTCAATTTTAGTCATACATCTAGGCCAAAATGTATTCGGCCACATGTCTTTGGTAAAAAAAATGTCAATAAGTGTATATTTATTGGTTTGCGCAAAAGTTATAGCGTCTACAAACTAGGGTACATTTTCTGGAATTTACACAGCCTTTAATTTATGACTGCCTATGTCGTTTCTTGAGGTGCTAAAATGGCAGGGCAGTACAAAACCCCCACAAATGACCCCATTTTGGAAAGTAGACACCCCAAGGAATTTGCTGAGAGGCATGTTGAGCCCATTGAATATTCATTTTTTTTGTCCCAAGTGATTGAACAATGACAAAAAAAAAAAAAAAAAAAAAAAATTACAAAAATTTGTCACTAAATGATATATTGCTCACACAGGCCATGGGCATATGTGGAATTGCACCCCAAAATACATTTAGCTGCTTCTCCTGAGTATGGGGATACCACATGTGTGAGACTTTTTGGGAGCCTAGCCGCGTACGGGGCCCCGAAAACCAATCACTGCCTTCAGGATTTCTAAGGGCGTACATTTTTGATTTTACTCCTCACTGCCTATCACAGTTTCGGAGGCCATGGAATGCCCAGGTGGCACAAACCCCCCCCAAATGACCCCATTTTGGAAAGTAGACACCCCAAGCTATTTGCTGAGAGGCATGGTGAGTATTTTGCAGCTCTCATTTGTTTTTGAAAATAAAGAAAGACGAGAAAAAAAATTTTTTTTTTTCTTTTTTCAATTTTCAAAACTTTGTGACAAAAAGTGAGGTCTGCAAAATACTCACTATACCTCTCATCAAATAGCTTGGGGTGTCTACTTTCCAAAATGGGGTCATTTGGGGGTTTTTTTTGCCACCTGGGCATTCCATGGCCTCCGAAACTGTGATAGGCAGTGAAGAGTGAAATCAAAAATTTACGGCCTAAGAAAGCCTGAAGGCGGTGCTTGGTTTTCGGGGTCCCGTACGCGGCTAGGCTCCCAAAAAGTCCCACACATGTGGTATCCCCGTACTCAGGAGAAGCAGCAGAATGTATTTTAGGGTGTAATTTCACATATTCCCATGGCATGTTTGAGCAATATATCATTTAGTGACAACTTTGCGCAAAAAAAAATAAAAAAAATAAAAAATTGTCTCTTTCCCGCAACTTGTGTCACAATATAAATTATTCCATGGACTCAACATGACTCTCAGCAAATAGCTTGGGGTGTCTACTTTCCAAAATGGGGTCATTTGGGGGGGTTTTGAACTGTCCTGGCATTTTATGCACAACATCTAGAAGCTTATGTCACACATCACCCACACTTCTAACCACTTGAAGACAAAGCCCTTTCTGACACTTATTGTTTACATAAAAAAATAATTTTTTTTTGCAAGAAAATTACTTTGAACCCCCAAACATTATATATTTTTTTTAAAGCAAATGCCCTACAGATTAAAATGGTGGGTGTTTCATTTTTTTTTTTCACACAGTATTTGCGCAGCGATTTTTCAAACGCATTTTTTGGGGAAAAAACACACTTTTTTACATTTTAATGCACTAAAACACACTATATTGCCCAAATGTTTGATGAAATAAAAAAGATGATCTTAGGCCGAGTACATGGATACCAAACATGACATGCTTTAAAATTGCGCACAAACGTGCAGTGGCGACAAACTAAATACATTTTTAAAAGCCTTTAAAAGCCTTTACAGGTTACCACTTTAGATTTACAGAGGAGGTCTACTGCTAAACTTACTGCCCTCGATCTGACCTTCGCGGCGATACCTCACATGCATGGTGCAATTGCTGTTTACATTTGACGCCAGACCGACGCTTGCGTTCGCCTTAGCGCGAGAGCAGGGGGGACAGGGGTGCTTTTTTTTTTTTTTTTTTTTTTTCTTTATTATTATTATTTTTTTATCTTATTTTTAAACTGTTCCTTTCATTTTTTTTTTTTTTTAATCATTTTTATTGTTATCTCAGGGAATGTAAATATCCCCTATCATAGCAATAGGTAGTGACAGGTACTCTTTTTTGCAAAAATTGGGGTCTATTAGACCCTAGATTTCTCCTCTGCCCTCAAAGCATCTGACCACACCAAGATCGGTGTGATAAAATGCTTTCCCAATTTCCCAATGGCGCTGTTTACATCCGGCGAAATCTAAGTCATAAAATGCTCGTAGCTTCCGGTTTCTTAGGCCATAGAGATGTTTGGAGCCACTCTGGTCTCTGATCAGCTCTATGGTCAGCTGGCTGAATCACCGGCTGCATTTTCAGGTTCCCTGTTGAGACAGGAGAGCCAGAGAAAAACACGGAAGACGTTGGGGGGGGAGGGGCATTCCCTCCCACTGCTTGTAAAAGCAGTCTAGAGGCTAATTAGCCGCTAGGATTGCTTTTACATGAAAGCCGACCGCTGGCTGAAAAGAATGATACCAAGATGATACCTAAACCTGCAGGCATCATTCTGGTATAACCACTCAAAGTCGTGAATGGCGTACCTGAAGACAAAAAAATGGTTAACAATAAAGCACAGTAAACGGTAAGGTATAAAAAATTGCATACCTGAAAAGCAAACATGATAAAACATAATAACAATAAAACATTGCAGAATAGAATACAGTAAAAAAGAGCAGAACAATAGAGAGAGAATAGAGAGAGAGAGAGAGAGAACAATAAAACGACAACTATTTTTTTTTTATTTTATATTTTTGTATGTGTTTTTTTTTTTTTTTACACTTTTTTTTGTAACTAACTTTTATAACTGTAACCGGTTCCAGGTTCGGGTCTCTCAAAATGCGATGGCATCTTGGGAGACCCTGTGAAAGTGTGCCTAGTCTGTGCAATGCTGTACCCTACGCTAATACTCAACTAGTGCATGGTAGCGTTCAAAATATTCACCAATGCAAAGACCAGGATTGTCAGGACAGGAGGGACAATAATAGCGGGTGTCACGTCTATATCCGCGCTTGCTGCAGACACGACATCTTTTTTGGGGGGGGGTTCGTTGGGTAGGGGTACTCGGGAGGACATAAAGAAAATGCCTCTCATGCAGCCGACTGCATTTGGTTGGGGATGTGAATGGGGGAAGTACGGGCGCCGCAGAAGCGGTGGGTTCCCAATTAGGATTGGCGAATGCAGCAGGAAGGGCATTATGGGCACGACGGGCCTGTGTTCGTCTTCTTGGTGGCAGCGGGACACTACTTGTGCTTGCCACCTCACCAACTTGAACTGCACTTATGGGACTCGCCACGTCACCAAGTGTTACTGCAGTGCTGGTTTGACTACGACCGGGGTGTACTAGGCCGCTGGTGCTTGCCAGTTCACCAAAACGCTACCAAAAAAACTGTTAGCGATCGCAAGGATCAGGCCTGACTCTGCGAACGCTGCAGTTATGCGTTTAGTGTTTTGTAAGTGACAGTGATCGATCGATACTGCACTTGGGTGGGCTGGGCTGGGCCGGGCGGAGGGGCAAAACGCAGGTGCTAGCAGGTATCTGGGCTGATCCCGCTAACACTGCGTTTGTGGGAACCCTAAACTGCTGGGGACGCTAGTATAGATCTGATCAGATCAGATATTGATCCGTTCAGATACTATACCACTAAGGGAGGCGTATGCTGCGTGCGTGGGTGTTAGCGGTACTGGCGCTAACCTGACGCTGCCTGGGGCTGGTGCTTGCCAGTTCACCAAAACGCTACCAGAAAAACTGTTAGCGATCGCAGTGATCAGGCCTGACTCTGCGAACGCTGCAGTTATGTGTTTAGTGTTTTGTAAGTGTCAGTGATCGATCGATACTGCACTTGGGTGGGCTGGGCTGGGCCGGGCGGAGGGGCAAAACGCAGGTGCTAGCAGGTATCTGGGCTGATCCTGCTAACACTGCGTTTGTGGGAACCCTAAACTGCTGGGGACGCTAGTATAGATCTGATCGGACCAGATATTGATCCGATCAGATACTATACCACTAAGGGAGGTGTACGGTGCGTGCGTGGGTGTTAGCGGTACTGGCGCTAATCTGACGCTGCCTGGGGCTGGTGCTTGCCAGTTCACCAAAACGCTACCAAAAAAACTGTTAGCGATCGCAGGGATCAGGCCTGACTATGCGAACGCTGCAGTTATGCGTTTAGTGTTTTGTAAGTGACAGTGATCGATTGATACTGCACTTGGGTGGGCCGGGCAGAGGGGCAAAACGCAGGTGCTAGCGAGTATCTGGGCTGATCCCGCTAACACTGCGTTTTCGGGAACCCTAAACTGCTGGGGACGCTAGTATAGATCTGATTGGATCAGATATTGATCCGTACAGATACTATACCACTAAGGGAGGCGTATGCTGCGTGCGTGGGTGTTAGCGGTACTGGCGCTAATCTGACGCTGCCTGGGGCGACGCATATCACCGCCGGGCGATCAGGGGGCTAAACCTTTATTCGGTAATAAACGGCGGGTGCCCTGACACTATAAAAAATAAACAAACTAACCAGCGTCACTCGTAACAGTTATACGGTGATCAGTGGTGAAAGGGTTAACTAGGGGGCAATCAAGGGGTTAAAACCTTTATTAGATAGTATATGGGGGTCCCTGACGCTATAAAACGCTGACGGCGAACCTAAATATTTACGTCTCTAACTATCGTCACCAGCGACACTAATACAGCGATCAGAAAAATGATCGCTTAGTGACACTGGTGACAGGGGGTGATCAAGGGGTTAAAACTTTATTAGGGGGGGTTAGGGGGGTATCCTAGACCTAAAGGGGGCTACCACTCACTGCCCTAACACTGTAACTGTCACAAACTGACACTATGCAGTAATCAGAAAAAAAAAAAAAAAAATACTGCTAATGTCAGTTTGTGACGGGGGGGGGGCGATCGGGGGGGGATCGGGGGTGTAAGGTATGCCTGGCATGTTCTACTGTGTGTGTTTGTGTGTTGTGCACTTACATGTCTTCTCTCCTCGGCGCTGGACGGAAACTGCCAGACCGAGGAGAGATGACATCACATCCTCTGCCTGTGTGAAACTATACACAGGCAGAGGAGGATTCCCATTGGCTGGGAGCGATCGCGAGGGGGGGGCCACGATCGGATGGTCTCCCCCTCGCCTCCCGACGCTCCCAGTCAGATGCCGACCGCCGATGGCACCGGGGGGGGGTCCGATCGGACCCCCCGCCCGCGGGAGGCAGATCACGTACAGGTACGTGATTCTGCCTGCCCGTGCCATTCTGCCGACGTATATATACGTTAGGCGGTCGGCAAGTGGTTAAAGAAAAAAAAAAAAAAATTTGATCACCTTTATTGCTGTCACAAGGAATGTAAACATCCTTTGTGACAGTAATAGGTGGTGACAGGTACTCTTTATGGACCCTGATCCCTCCTTTGCACTTCAAAGTATTCAGTAATTTAAGGTATTTTTTTGCAGAGTCAGCAAAAAATGCGGCTGTGTCAGTAATTTCCATGATTTTTGGCAGTAAAAAAAAAAAAATAGGTGCTGTTTGTAAATTTTGGCATCCTGCCAGTAAATTTCACTTCAGGGGGTTGGCAACACTGAACTATGCATGGTCATAGCCGGGGTAAATTGTCCAGTCCTGAACAGATCAAAGAAATATTCTAAGCATATCAAACACCCTTTGAAATGGATAAATAGTTGGTTAACAAGTAGGACTGCAAAGCCTTTATCTTAGCTAATGAATTTGGCCCTATCAAGTCTACACTACAGTATTCAACTCAGATGGTATCTCTTCCTTGCATTTAATTCAACACCCCATGTCCACAGATACAATCCACACCCCATGTCCACAGATACAATCATTACTTCCCTCATTCAACCCTGCTACTATTAATGAGGTTCCTAAATTTTTATCTGACACTCATCTAACCACCTGCCCCTCGATCCTGCTCCCTCGCAAATGCTACGCTCACCCTCTGACTCAATTATACACTCTCTAACTCACATTTTCAACCTCTTCCTCTCTAGTGGCATCTTCCCAAACTCTCTAAAACATGCGCTAGTCACCCCCATACTTAAAAAGCCCTCACTGGACCCCACCAATCTTAACAACCTACGTCCCATCTCCTTACTCACTTTCTCCTCCAAACTTCTTGAAAGACTGATCTACAACTGACTAAGCAACCATCTGACCATGAATAAACTTCTTGATCCCCTTCAGTCCAGATTTCGCCCCCAACACTCCACGGAAACTGCTCTCCTTAAACTCTCAAATGACCTAACGGCTAAAACCAGTGGACACTATTCTGTACTACTTCTCCTGGATCTCTCTGCTGCCTTTGACACAGTGGACCACCCCCACCTCTTCAATAAACTCCACTCATTTGGTCTCCGTGACTGTACTCTTCGCTGGTTCTCATCCTACCTATCCCACCGCACCTTCAGTGTAACAACTCTAACTCTACTTCCTCCTCTCCTCTTCCTTTCTCCATTGGGGTCTTCCAAGGTTCTGTTCTTGGACCTCTCCTTTTCTCAATCTACACCTCCTCCCTGGGTCAGTTGATTGCCTCCCACGGCTTTAAATATCATCTCTATGCTGATGACACCCAAATCTATCTCTCCACCCCCCAGCTCTCTCCATCTGTCTCCTCATGCAGTACCAACTTACTAGCAGACATATCAGCCTGGATGTCACATCACTTCCTCAGACTCAACCTATTCAAAACCGAGCTCATAATATTTCCTCCCTCAGGTGCCACTTCCCCTGATTTCTCTGTCAATATCAACGGCTCAACTATCAACCCATCTCTCCACGCCAGGGTCCTAGGCAGGGCCATCTTTAATATTGATTGGACCCTGGGCAAAACTTTTCTTGGGGCCCCCCCCCCCCCATGCAGTTTCGCTCTCCACCTGCTCTGAGACATACAATAAATAGCAGCTAGACTCAAAATCAGTTTACTGAATCAGATCAGGTAGCTATTGTGATTGGTTGCCAGAGGTTACAGTATATCCTTACCGTTCACTGACTGGTTGCTAGAGGTTAGAGCACACATTACGACTCACTGATTAGTTGCTAGAGGTTACAGCACATGATTTCTGCTTGTTGATTGGTTGCTAGAGATTACTGTGGATATGACCTCAGGGGGGGCATGATATACATATCAATGCCGCCGGCCGCCCCTATTTACATATGAATTCCATCACTATTTACATACGAATGCTGGCAATTTACATGTAAACACAGGGTCTGCAGGAGAGTCATCTTTACACAACAATAGGGCAGAGCTGGGCAACATTAGTAGCAGCACTTCACACTTAGATTTTGGGACACAGCACAGGACTAAAACCTCAAGGGAGGAGGGAATTTAAACCAGGATAGTTGGCAAGTATGAGGCTGCTGCTTTGGGCCCCACAACAATGGCAGGGCCCAGGGCAGCTGCCCCTTTTGCCTTGCCTTAAAAACGGCCCTGGTCCTAGGTGGAATCCTGGACTCTGAACTAACCTTTCGGCCCCACATTCTATCACTATCCAAAATTTGCCACCTCAACCTCCGCAACATCTCCAAGATACGCCCCTTCCTAACCAATGTCACCACAAAGCTTCTAATCCACTTCCCTGGTCATCTCTCGCCTCGACTACTGCAACTCCCTCCTCATTGGTTTACCTCTAAATAGGCTATCCCCACTTCAGTCCATCATGAATGCTGCTGCCAGGCTCATCCACCTTACAAACCGCTCAGTGTCTGATATACCCCTCTCTGCCAATCCCTCCATTGGCTGCCACTCAGTCACTGAATTAAATTCAAGATGCTAACTATAACTTACAAAGCCATCCAAAACCTGGCCCCCAGCTACATCTCTAACCTAGTCACAAAATACCAAGCTAATCATTCTCTTCGCTCCTCCCAAGACCTCCTGCTCTCAAACTCCCTTGTCACCTCATCCCATGCTCGCCTTCATAACTTCTCCAGAGCCTCCCCCATCCTCTGGAATGCTCCACCCCAATTTTCTCCTACTTTATCCACTTTCAGACGATCCTTGAAAACTCATCTCTTCAGAGAAGCCTATCTGGCCCCCACCTAACAACTGTACATTTATCTTCTCAATCAGCACATCACCCACAGTTATTACCTCTTGTATCTCTTGACCTTCCCTCTTAGATTGTAAGCTCTAAGGAGCAGGGCCCTCTGATTCCTACTGTATTAAAGTGTATTGTATTTGTACTGTCTACCCTCAAGTTGTAAAGCGTTATGGCGCTATATAAATCCTGTATAATAATAATAATTCACAACAGGTAAATAGCAGAGCGTCTCCCATAACAAATCCGGACCTAACCACCTTGCAAGTCAAAAGGAACTGTTAAATGAATTAGATCTTCTCAGGCAAAGCCTGTCATATATTTACATCTAACTAAGTGAACCCTTTACTAACAACAATATTACATACAAAGAATGAAATTCAATTATTCCGCGCTTAGGAAGAGAAAAAAAACTGCAGCCCCCCCCCCCCCCCGACACAGAATATCACCTAGGTGAAATTCAAACAAACGAGATCCTATAATGGGGGAATTGGCGCTGTTCAAACAAGTGTACAATAAATATTAAATAATATGCAAGGGAAAAAATGAATAAAAATAGATGAATAAAATAATGTGGGAGTATATATAATCTAGGTGAGAATGTACCAAAATATTATACTATACTGTAAAGTGCAGAGTGCTAGAAAATGTGTTATATATCAATGAAAAATAATACACAAAAAATCGTTGATAAATAACGAATTAACTAACGGTGATAAAAACACTAAATGACATGTTGTAAAAAAATCGTCTAAAACCACACTAAACCACTGTGAAGAGGTAACAAAAACACCAAAGTAGTGATACTAAGTGTAAAAAGTGATAATAAAAAAAGTGATAATAAAAAAATTGATAATAAAAATTGATGGTGAAAATTCAGTGTCCTAAAAAATCAATAAAGTCTGAGAAAAACTGTAATGTATCAATCCAGTAAGAAAGTTCTTGATGTAATGATGTAGCAAGTGCTCCCCGTCTTCTGCTGCACCCCCAATCGTGCCCTCACTAACCAGAGCGCCTAACCCCTGCAGGGGTAATAGGCGTGTAGGTTTAGGATCCAGCAATGGTGTTCCTTGGCAATCGATGATCCTCAGCGCGGGTGCCGTTTTTTCCTTTCTCCAATGTGCCAATGATGTCCTCTTAATAATCCCCAACGATGAGCATCCATATATTATAGAAAAAAAGGGAGCCTCATAGTGTAAATCCAAAAAACAATATTTATTGTAAAAAAACAGTTTAAAACGGGAGCTGACAATGCTCCACCGGCTGGCTCAAAGTCGATAGCCGCAGCAACAGCGTGGTAGCGGCGTGCGTTCCACAGCCTGCCTACCAAAAACCGGAAGTCCAGAGGAAAAAACACATAGAAGCGACGTATGCGTACCACGTAACCACGCCTTACGCGTTTCATCACAAGGACGTCCTCTGAGGCGCGGCCATATTGGTACACCATACGTCTATATATAGTACATAGAGGCGCCATGATCTCCAATCAAAAACCTTAGTGTGCAATCACACCCACACAGCGGATGTGAAAAAATCCCTAATACTGGAATGAAGAGGTTTGCACCAAGCGCCATCTAGTGGACTATTAAATTAATGTCATAGTTACATACACACTAATCTTATTTCTTATTCTAAACTATATATGTGTATATATATATATATATATATATATATATATATATATATATATATACACAAATATTCCCAGTTGCTAATGGAGATTACGCATAAACTCCTCATAAGGCAACACTGTTGTGGGATTAGTAACACTTTAACTGCTTCAGATCCGTGCTATAGCTGAATGACGGCTACAGCGCAGACCTACTTTGCCAGGAGTACGTCTATTGACATCCTCCCTTGCCCGAGCGGCCTGCGTGCCCCCTGCAGGGCGTGCGCGGCGCGCTCTGTGATCAGCGAGTCTCGATCCCGACCCCTTACCACGTGATCAGCTGTCAGCCAATGACAGCTGATCATGTGATGTAAATAGAGCCAGTAATCTGCTTTTTTTTCTCCTCGTGCTGACAGCGTGAGGAGAAAAAAAAAAAGCCGATCACCGGCGGCTCTCAGAGGTACATTGGTCCCGATCAAGGAGAGCTCCCGCCAGCTCATCTGTGCCCACCTGTGCCACCTGCCAGTGCCACCTACCAGTGCACAACAGTGCTGCCTTCCAGTGCCCACTAGCGCCCCCTACCAGTGCCCACAGTGCCACCCATCAGTGCCCACAGTGCCACCTATCACTGCTCACAGAGCCACCTATCAGTGCTGCCCATCAGTGTCACCTACCAGTGCCCATCAGTGTCACCTACCAGTGCCCATCAGTGCCACCTATCAGTGCCATCTCTCAGTGGTGACTATCAGTAACACCTATCAGTGCCCATCAGTGCCACCCATCAGGGCCCATCAGTGTCATCTTATCTGTGCCCATCAGTGCCGCCTTATCTGTGCCCATCAGTGCTGCCTTATCTGTGCCTATCAGTGCCCATCAGTGCAGCCTATCAGTGTCCACCAGTCCCGCCTCATCAGCGCATATCAATGAAGGAGAAAAATTACCTGTTTGCAAAATTTTATAACAAACTAAGAAACATGATTTTTTTTTTCAAAATTTTCCATCTTTTTTTGTTTGTTTAGCAAAAAATAAAACCCCCAGCTGTGATTAAATACCACCAAAAGAAAGCTCCATTTGTGTGGAAAAAATTATAAATATTTCATTTAGGTACAATGTTGTATGACCGCGCAATTGTCAATCAAATTGTGACAGCGCTGAAAGCTGGTCTGGGCAGGAGGGGGGTTTAAGTGCCCAGTAAGCAAGTGGTTAATGTGCCATGCAGCAACGTGGTAAAAGTTACTGCAGCAGATCAGAGCGCAGGAACCCCTTCCTAGGGCACACACACATGCTTTTTATAATGAGCTGCGCAAAGGCAGCCAATTCATTTTTAATGGGCTGGGAGCTTCAACCTAACGCATGAAAAACTGAACCTGCGTCATTTCCAGCCATGCATCACAAAATACAACTCTAAAATGCATGCGCATAACATGTGGGTACATGGAAGCGCTCATATATACCGCGTTCCCAGGTGTACAAAGAATGGAATGGTGCCTCAGCCTGGGAGGCAGCCGCTAAGCAAAGAACCTAGACGTCTGTATGTGAAAGTCTATTATGGCAATATGGAATTGCAAGAAAATACATTGTAAAAGACAGGTGAAAAAAATTTCAGGTAAATATTAAACGAGAAGCCCAGAAAGGGTTTTTTTCATGCTTGTGGTGCCCTCTGAAGAGCAATCTGCATCCGGATCGCTTTTCAGAGGGCATTTGACGGGTGAAGAGCAGTCATTATATCGCCTCTTCTCCAACAGTTTGATTCAACCCTGTAAATGCCGCGCTACCGCATCACATACGCATTGCACTGCACTGATCTCGCGTTTGACAGGTGTACCGGTGAGCTGCGCTGCTCAGTGTGCCTTCCCGGGACACTCTGGTTGTGCCAGAATGTCTGACTCCTGTGTGCATGCATGGCATGACATCATTCCCCCATCCATACTGCGCTAAACAATATAAAATGTCTTTACAAAAATAATATGTCTTAAAAGTAACATACACAAACAGGTAAGTAAATGAATGAATAAAGTCCAATAATCCACCACCAAGTGCAAATATATTTGCTAGTCCATCAAACATGACGATGAAAATACAACGGTGTCTCCAAAGAAAAGTGCGTCTCCTTTCACCAGCTGCTAGGTAAGTATCCTACTCACTGGACAGAATCGACACCAATGACAGGTAGTCAAAAACAGCAAACGGCCAAGGATCCAGAGACAGCAGCTCAAGGCAAATATGTTCCCCGAATAGATATGGTATGTCAACCAAAAAAGAAGAAAACAGAAGCTCCTCATAGTGCAGTAACGTTAAAAAGCATGTTTAATAAACTCCAGAATGTACTTACAAAATAGAGAGAAAATCATGCCCATAGAAAATGGCAGGGACGCCGTCCGCTTTCCACCTGCATTCCAACTGGTGGAGGAAGTGACATAACACGTATCACAGGAGCCAACGCGTTTCGTCAGCAGCATCTGACGTCATCAGGGGTCATGTGGGGTCACATGACCCCTGATGCAGGAATATTTGCACTTGGTGGTGGATTATTGGAGTTTTTTCATTCATTTACTTACCTTTTTGTGTATGTTACTTTCGAAATATATTATTTTTGTAAACAAATTTTTTATTGTTTAGCACAGTATGGAATCACAGTTGTTTTCTTTATATATTTGAAGCCTTTGAGCTTTACTACCTGCTGCTTCACTTTTTACATTGTATTGTATTACACTCAGTGGTGTATTTAGGTTTTCTTCTACCCTAGGCCTGACTAAACTCGTGCACCCTCTAATTCAAATATGACCCACCCCTTCCTGTTGCATACCGGAAGTAGTGCGGCTGCGTTATGGGAGCGCTAGACTAATTTGCCTCTCAGCCCAGTCCGCCCCATAAGACTGGCGCTACACTAACAGTGTAATGCAAGCCAGCGGGGACTCTTTCCGTGCTGCCCCCCCTGCAAAGCGCTGCCCTAGGCCTGGGCCTTGTCAGCCTAGGCCAGGATACAGCGTTGATTACACTGTTTAGTAATTTTCCAGGGTGCGCAGGAGGAAGGGGTTTGTAGATCCCTTTATTTTTCTTTTATCATTCACCCATCGGCCAATCAAGAGGCAGAAAACCCAACACCTGGAAGAAGTTGTGGAGAAGATGACAGCAGCCGGAAAAAGAATGTAACCGCCGTATGGCTGGAAGGTGGAGGTGAGTTTTCTTCTGGGTGCCGGTCCTCAGCTGAACTGATTGGCTGTCACGGGATGATGTCACTCTTGCGCATGTGCAGGAGCGCGGTTATCCCAGCAAAGAGGCAGTATGCCGAGATGTAAACTGAACTGCGCATGCACAGCTCAGTGTACATTCTACAAGGGATGTACAAATGAACAGGCAGGTAAGTGTATTTGATGCAGAAGAAGCATTGCATGTCTCTTCTTCAATAAAAAGCCTGTCCACTCGCAATTTTTTATTTTTCAACTTTAGTTCCGCATCTCTGTATTTTCAATTGCGAAAAAGCGTGGTTTTCTGTGCTTTTCGGAAATGCGCTGCAAATATGTAGCTTAACACATATTAATGCAAAAAGGAAACGCGCATTCATGCATGACAACACACCTGCCTAACACTGAATAATAACAAAAAAAAAAAAAAAAAAACATGCACATGCATGCATCTAAATGAGCCTCTAGGCTGATCTGTTTCTTTTGTATACCCAGAAAATAATTTGTAATACAGTTTTTTTCTTTAACCACCTCAATAACGTGTATTCACGTATATATACCGCCTCGTATTGAGGTGGTTATACTGGGATCATGGTTTCGGCTACAACCAATATCCTAGTACTGTTCTTTTCAGCTGCCAAATCTCATCAAAGCAGTAGTAAACCGCAAAAAAGAAAACAAAAAAATAGGGGTGCACCGAATGGGTTTTTTGGTGCCGAAACTGGAAATGGAGCGAGTACAAAGAAGGGCAACAAAGCTAATAAAGGGTCTGGAGGATCTTAGTTATGAGGAAAGGTTGCGAGCACTGAACTTATTCTCTCTGGAGAAGAGACGCTTGAGAGGGGATATGATTTCAATTTACAAATACTGTACTGGTGACCCCACAATAGGGATAAAACTTTTTTGCAGAAGACAGTTTAATACGACTCGTGGCCACTCATTACAATTAGAAGAAAAGAGGTTTAACCTTAAACTACGTAGAGGGTTCTTTACTGTAAGAGTGGCAAGGATGTGGAATTCCCTTCCACAGGCGGTGGTCTCAGCGGGGAGCATTGATAGCTTCAAGAAACTATTAGATAATCACCTGAATGACCGCAACATACAGGGATATATAATGTAATACTGACACATAATCACACACATAGGTTGGACTTGATGGACTTGTGTCTTTTTTCAACCTCACCTACTATGTATGTAACTATATGTAACCAATACCGAAAATGAAAAATACACTAGGCCAAAAACCGAAACTGATACCGAAAATGACCGACACCAAAACCTATTTTTTTAAAAATATTTTTATACAGGAGATGGTCAGAGACTGGGGACATGGTACAGAAGATGGTCAGAGACTGCAGAGATGGTACGGGAGATGATCAGAGACTGGGGACATGGTACAGGAGATGGTCAGAGACTGGGGACATGGTACAGGAGATGGTCAGAGACTGCAGAGATGGTACGGGAGATGATCAGAGACTGGGGACATGGTACAGGAGATGGTCAGAGACTGGGGACATGGTACAGGAGATGGTCAGAGACTGAGGAAATGGTACAGGAGATGGTCAGAGACTAGGGACATGGTACAGGAGATGGTCAGAGACTGGGGACATGGTACAGGAGATGGTCAGAGACTGGGGACATGGTACAGGAGATGGTCAGAGACTGGGGACATGGTACAGGAGATGGTCAGAGACTGGGGACATGGTACAGGAGATGGTCAGACACTGGGGACATGGTACAAGAGATGGTCAGACACTGGGGACATGGTACAAGAGATGGTCAGACACTGGGGACATGGTACAGGAGATGGTCAGAGACTGGGGACATGGTACAGGAGATGGTCAGAGACTGGGGACATGGTACAGGAGATGGTCAGAGACTGGGGACATGGTACAGGAGATGGTCAGACACTGGGGACATGGTACAAGAGATGGTCAGACATTGGGGACATGGTACAGGAGATTGTCAGAGACTGGGGACATGGTACAGGAGATGGTCAGACACTGGGGACATGGTACAAGAGATGGTCAGACACTGGGGACATGGTACAGAAGATGGTCAGAGACTGGGGACATGGTACAGGAGATGGTCAGACACTGGGGACATGGTACAGGAGATGGTCAGAGACTGGGGACATGGTACAGGAGATGGTCAGACACTGGGGACATGGTACAAGAGATGGTCAGACACTGGGGACATGGTACAAGAGATGGTCAGACACTGGGGACATGGTACAGGAGATGGTCAGAGACTGAGGAAATGGTACAGGAGATGGTCAGAGACTGAGGACATGGTACAGGAGATGGTCAGAGACTGGGGACATGGTACAGGAGATGGTCAGAGACTGGGGACATGGTACAGGAGATGGTCAGACACTGGGGACATGGTACAGGAGATGGTCAGAGACTGGGGACATGGTACAGGAGATGGTCAGACACTGGGGACATGGTACAAGAGATGGTCAGACACTGGGGACATGGTACAGGAGATGGTCAGAGACAGGGGACATGGTACAGGAGATGGTCAGACACTGGGGACATGGTACAAGAGATGGTCAGACACTGGGGACATGGTACAGAAGATGGTCAGAGACTGGGGACATGGTACAGGAGATGGTCAGACACTGGGGACATGGTACAGGAGATGGTCAGAGACTGGGGACATGGTACAGGAGATGGTCAGACACTGGGGGTATGGTACAGGAGATGGTCAGAGACTGGGGACATGGTACAGGAGATGGTCAGACACTGGGGACATGGTACAGGAGATGGTCAGACACTGGGGACATGGTACAAGAGATGGTCAGACACTGGGGACATGGTACAGGAGATGGTCAGAGACTGAGGAAATGGTACAGGAGATGGTCAGAGACTGAGGAAATGGTACAGGAGATGGTCAGAGACTGGGGACATGGTACAGGAGATGGTCAGAGACTGGGGACATGGTACAGGAGATGGTCAGAGACTGGGGACATGGTACAGGAGATGGTCAGAGACTGGGGACATGGTACAGGAGATGGTCAGACACTGGGGACATGGTACAAGAGATGGTCAGAGACTGGGGACATGGTACAGTCGATGGTCAGACACTGGGGACATGGTACAGTCGATGGTCAGACACTGGGGACATGGTACAGGAGATGGTCAGAGACTGGGGACATGGTACAGGAGATGGTAAGACACTGGGGACATGGTACAAGAGATGGTCAGACACTGGGGACATGGTACAGAAGATGGTCAGAGACTGGGGACATGGTACAGGAGATGGTCAGACACTGGGGACATGGTACAGGAGATGGTCAGAGACTGGGGACATGGTACAAGAGATGGTCAGACACTGGGAACATGGTACAAGAGATGGTCAGACACTGGGGACATGGTACAGGAGATGGTCAGAGACTGGGGACATGGTACAGGAGATGGTCAGAGACTGCGGACATGGTACAGGAGATAGTCAGAGACTGTAGATATGATACAAGAGATCAATGTAGCCTCACCAGTGCCCATCAGATGCAGCCTGCCTGTGTCCCCAGTGCAGCCGGCCTGTGTCCCCAGTGCAGCCAGCCAGCCTGTTTCCCCAGTGCAGCCAGCCAGCCAGCCTGTGTCCCCAGTGCAGCCAGCCACCCTGTGTTCCCAGGGCAGCCAGCCAGTTAGCCAGCCTGTGTCCCCAGTGCAGCCAGTTAGCCAGCCTGTGTCCCCAGTGCAGCCAGTTAGCCAGTCTGTGTCCCCAGTGCAGCCAGTTAGCCAGCCTGTGTTCCCAGTGCAGCCAGCCTGTGTCCCCAGTGCAGCCAGCTAGCCAGCCTGTGTCCCCAGTGCAGCCAGTTAGCCAGCCTGTGTCCCCAGTGCAGCCAGTTAGCCAGCCTGTGTCCCCAGTGCAGCCAGCCACCCTGTGTTCCCAGTGAAGCCAGCCAGCCTGTGTCCCCAGTGCAGCCAGTTAGCCAGCATGTGTCCTCAGTGCAGCCAGCCTGTGTCCCCAGTGCAGCCAGCTAGCCAGCCTGTGTCCCCAGTGCAGCCAGTTAGCCAGCCTGTGTCCCCAGTGCAGCAAGTTAGCCAGCCTGTGTCCCCAGTGCAGCCAGCCTGCCTGTGTCCCCAGTGCAGCCAGCCAGCCTGCCTGTGTCCCCAGTGCAGCCAGCCAGCCTGTGTCCCCAGTGCAGCCAGTTAGCCAGCCTGTGTCCCCAGTGCAGCAAGTTAGCCAGCCTGTGTCCCCAGTGCAGCCAGCCTGCCTGTGTCCCCAGTGCAGCCAGCCAGCCAGCCTGTGTCCCCAGTGCAGCCAGCCTGACTGTCTGTGTCCCCAGTGCAGCCAGCCAGCCAGCCTGTGTCCCCAGTGCAGCCAGCCAGCCTGTGTCCCCAGTGCAGCCAGCCAGCCAGCCTGTGCCCCCAGTGCAGCCAGCCAGCTAGCCTGTGTCCCCAGTGCAGCCAGTTAGCCAGCCTGTGTCCCCAGTGCAGCCAATTAGCCAGCCTGTGTCCCCAGTGCAGCCAGCCTGTGTCCCCAGTGCAGCCAATTAGCCAGCCTGTGTCCCCAGTGCAGCCAGCCTGTGCAGGGGAAGAGAGTGAAGGGAGAGGAGAGCCGCCGCCGCTGTCTGGTTGCTTAGAGTGCTGGGAACATAACAGCTTTCATTTCAAAAGCTGTGTGTTTCCCGCCACGCGCCCTCACATACAGTCCCTCCTCTTTGTCCGCGCACTTTGATAGACAGATCACCCGTCCAATCCTGGGACGGGTGATCTGTCTATCAAAGTTCCCCGGACAAGGGGGAGGGGCTGTATGTGATGGTGTGCGGCGGGGAACACACAGCTATTGAAATGAAAGCTGTTATGTTCCCGGCACTCTAATCAACCAGGCGGCGGCCGTAGCTCTCCTCTCTCTTCTGCGCTATAGGACACCCTGTAATGGGCGGCACCAGGGGCGGGTGGGCCCCGCCCCATTTTTTGGCTCCATTATCGGCCATTTTTTTCTTTCGGCAAATTGCCGCAAAAGGCCATTTTCGGCCGATATGTTTCGGTGGCTGAAATTTCGGTGCATCCCTACAAAAAAATCTTCCCCCTGCAAGTTAAGAGCATAATGTGCTAGTATGCATCGCATACTAGCACATTATGAAAGGCTTACCTGAAAACAAAGCCCTCCAACGGAGTGCTGTCACGGCTCCTCGGGGGCCTCCATCTTTACCCGGCCTTCCTTCCAGGTTCGCGGGTTCGCGGGCTGTGGCTGTTTGACTGGCCGAGCCACGTTGATGTCACTCCCATGGCGCGGCTCCCTCTATGGATCCTACACCGTTCATTGAAAGCACAGTGCGCATGTGCCAGTGGCATCGTGTTTGTGTTCACTAAAATTCATTTATTTGTTGCAATTTTTTTTTTTTCGGGATTTGCGCAGCGGTTTTTCAAATGCAATTTTTTGGGGAAAAAAAACACTTTCATGAATAAAAAAAAAAAAAAAAACACTCGAGTTAACCGAATTTTTATGTAGATGTGAAATATGATGTTACACCGAGTAAATAGATACCTAACATGTCACGCTTTAAAATTGTGTCTGCCCGTGGAATAGCGGCAAACTACAGTGCCTAAAATTCTCCATAGTCAACGCTTTAAACGCAGGTACAGGTTACCGGTTTAGAGTTGCACAGGAGGTCTGGTGCTAGAATTATTGCTCTCGCTCTGACGTTTGCGACAATACCTCACATGTGCGATGTGATCGCCATTTACATATGTGTGTGGGAGAACGTTTGCATTTGCGCTTAAGCACGGTGGAACGGGGGCGTTTTGAATTTTTATTTTTTTTTATTATTATAATTTATTTTTTACAATTTTTTTTTGGATTAACTTTATTGCTATCACAAGGAATGAGCAACATCCCTTGTGACAGCATGGGCCATGACAGGTCTCTATGGAGAGATCTCTCCTCTAGCCTCCCATGCTGCCGATCAGACTGAGATCGGTCTGATCGGCTGCTTTTCTGGCCGCTGCCGACCAGGTAAACAAAGAGTCGGAACCGGAAGGGACTATCTACTAGAGGTGCACCGAATGGAAATTTTGGTGCCGAAACCGAAAATGCAGGATGCACTTGGTCAAAAACCGAAAATGACAGTTTTTAAAAAACATTTATATTTTTATATATAATTTTATTATATTTGACTATTTAATTAACCACTTCAATACCAGGCATTTTCACCCCCTTCCTGCCCAGACCAATTTTCAGCTTTCAGCGCTGTAACATTTAGAAGGACAATTGTGCGGTCATGCAACACTGTACACATATGATCATTTTTTTCCCCACAAATAGAGCTTTCTTTTGGTGTTATTTGATCACCATCAACTAACATAAGCGTCAATTTTGAAAAAAACACAATATTTTTTGCTATAATAAATATCCCAATTCAAAAAAAAAATAAAAAATTCTCTCAGTTTAGGCTGATATGTATACTTCTACATATTTTGGTAAAAAAAAAAAATTGCAATAAGCGTATATTGATTGGTTTGCGCAAAAGTTATAGCACCTACAAAATAGGAGATAGATTTATGGCATTTTTATTTATTTTATTTTTTTACTAGTAATGGCGGCGATCTGCAATTTTTGTCAGGACTGTGATATTGCAGGGGACAAATTGGACACTTTTGACACTATTTTGGGACCACTGACAATTATACAGCAATCAGTGCTATAAATATGCACTGATTACTGTATAAATGGCACTGGCAGGGAAGAGGTTAACACTAGGGGGCGATCAAGGGGTTAAATGTGTTACCTAGGGAGTATTTCTAACTGTGGGGGGAGGCGACTGACTGGGGGAGGTGACCGATCGGTGTTCCTATATACAAGGAACACATGATAGTCTCCTCTCCCCTGACAGGACATGGATCTGTGTGTTTACACACACAGATCCACATCCCTGCTCTGTGACAAGCAATCGCGGGAGCACAGTGGACATCGCGCCCGCTGGGCACGCGCATCGGCTCCCGAGTGATGCCGTGGGCGCGCGCGCCCCCTAGACGGCCGGTGTTCTGCCGAGAAAGTTCCTCTCGGCGGATAAGGAGCCCCCTCTACTGCGCAGCGCCTGCGCAGTAGGAGCCGGCGGAAATAGCCGAAGCGAAATAGAGAAGAAATCAGCTGTACACGGTGCCTGTAAGAGGGCCCCTCGCGGGCTCGCCACGCTTCGGGCACGGCCTCGCTGCGCTCGGTGCTTTTTTATTCTCCCTCTCGGTCCACTTGGATGGTGGGGCTTGAACCTGGACCTAGGGCGCAGGCGCCGTGTACAGCTGATTGAACTTTTCAGCTTCGGCTATTTTCGGCGGCTCCTAGTCATTCGTACTGCGCAGGCGCAGCGCTTGCGCAGTACAGGGGGGTCCTTATCCGCCGGGGGAACTTTCTCGGCAAGACACCGGGAAGCTGAGGACGTCATATGACGGCCGCCCAGGATGAGAGAGCTACCTTGCAGCTGTCATATTACTATACGCGGGATGGGAAGTGGTTAAAGAGGAACTGCAGTCTGCTCACATAATTTGTAATAAAAACATCTTTGCCATTCTGAAGCTTCCCTCCAACCACTTTGCATATTATTGTATATATACTGTGATTCTGTACTTGCCAAATGTGCTGCAGAAATCTCCCTCCACTGAGTCTGGCTGCATCCATTTTAACTGTGGGCAGCTGAAGCTGCTGCCTGTTCACTTCCTGGATTTACACAGACACATAGAGGCACACCTCCAGCTCTGCAGCTCTCATTGGACCTCTTATGACTCCCCCCTCCCTTCCTGGCAAACTCTCATGAGAGTGAGAGAGAGAGCTGTGCATGATGTTATAAGCCTAGACTTGTTACCAGACAAGAAACAGGAAGTGGGCTGTAGAAGGTATTTTTTTTTACTGGCAGAAAAAAAAAGTTTTACTATCCAAAGTTAAAACAACAAGAGTAGAAGATTTAATAGATGGAAAGATGAAAAAATGACTGAAGTTCCGCTTTTATATCACTTTAAATGAATATGAATCTATTTTCGCCCATTCTATGTATGTCTGCACACTGGTCCATTGGGCTTCCATTGTGGTGTTAAAAACCCAGCTTGGTGCTTTTTTGGTCAGTTAAAAAAAAAAAACACGCACAAAAAACGCACCTCCTAGTTCAAATGCATTGAAAACGCAGCAAGAACGCATCATTAACGCACCCGTGTTAAGTTTTTGGTGCGGTTTTTGAGTCACATGACCTATGAAAAACACACCATTAGCACATGGTAATATCGGAGTAAAATCAGCCACTAATCGCAGTAAAATTGTGGTGCGTTTTCGGTGTCGATATTTCGGTGCTTCTCTACTAACTACTTAGACTTACAGAGAGAGGAATGACGTCAGTTCTTCTCTCTCCGTTCAGGGCAGCCATTGCCGCATCGCTCCCAGCCTCCCAGGCATCATCTTGTTATAACTACTGAAACCCGAGGATGTCCATGGACGTGCTGTGGGCGAGAAGTAGTTAAAGTGTATTTTTTCCAAAAATTTGCGTTTAGAAAAAAAAAAAAACGCTGCGCAAATATCTTATGACATAAAAAATTGCAGCAACAACCATTTTATTCTCCATGGGCTCTGCTTAACCACTTCCGGACCACCGCACGCCGATATACATCCTAACCTTGAAGAGGAATATCGTTGTTATGGCAGCAGCTAGCTGCCATAACCCCAGTATCCTCTTCTTCGGCTGGCGGTTCGGTTTAAGATAATAGTGGTCTCTGTGGCGGATTCGCCGCAAGATCACTTTTATCAGCTGCGAGAGGGGGGCACCCCCTCCCGCCGCGCTCTGGTGCCCTCCGCCGCTTACCAAAGCCCTCAGCAGTGGCGGAGATAATCGGATCCTTGTCCTTCCTGGGTAAGGACGAGGATTCATATCATTGCAGGGCGGAAGCGACGTCAAAACATCACTTCCGCCCATAGCTCTTAAAGGGCCATTTTTTTTTCTTTAAATCACATTTTTTTTTTTATTGCATTTTAGTGTAAATATGAGATCTGAGGACTTTTTGACCCCAAATCTCATATTTAAGAGGTCCTGTCATGCTTTTTTTCTATTACAAAGGGTGTTTACATTCCTTGCAATAGGAATAAAAGTGACACCATTTTTTTAAAAGAACAGTGTAAAAATAAAAGGTAAAATAAATAAGAAAAAAAAAAAAATTTAAACGCGCCCCGTCCTGCCGAGCTCGCGTGCAGAAGCGAACGCATACGTGAGTAGCTCCCCGCATATTAAAACGATGTTCAAACCAAACATGTGAGATATCGCCACGATCGGTAGAGCGAGAGCAATAATTCTAGCCCTTGAGCTCCTCTGTAACTCAAAACATGCAACCTGTAGAATTTTTTAAACATCGCCTATGGAGATTTTTAAGGGTAAAAATTTGTCGCCACTGCACGAGCGGGCTCAATTTTGAAGCCTGACATGTTGGGTATCAATTTACTCGGCATAACATTATCTTTTACAATACATAAAAAAAAATTGGGCTAACTTTACTGTTGTCTTATTTTTTAAGACAAAAAATGTATTTAAAAAAAAAAGTGCACTTATAAGACCATTGCGCAAATACGGTGTGACAGAAAGTATTGCAAGGACCGCCATTTTATTCTCTAGGGTGTAAGAAAAAAAAAAATATATGTTTGGGGGTTTTAAGTAATTTTCTAGCAAAAAAAAAACTGTTTTTAACTTGCAAACAACAAATCTTAAAAAAGCGGCTCGGTCCTTAAGTGGTTAAAAATAGTAAAGTAATTTGCCAGCAAAAAAAAAGAAAAAATGTAGATTTTTACATGTATGAGCGAAATGTCAGAATTGGAAGCAGTATATCGGCAGCCCTGGGACGTATTGTCATGAAGGTCACAGCAGCACAGCGTCCCTGGAAGTTCTACTTGTCAGGGAGGACACAGCCCCCTCCATGTTCCTCCACACGTATACAAACTCTGAACACGTGGGACTCCACCCGGCAGCAGGAAGTGTGGATGTGTCCCTCCCATGACACTCAGGCCCTTCCCTCCCCAGCAACACTTCCAGGCGTACTCTTCTACCCCCAGGGGCAGCTTTGTCTGTGTCCAGGAGGGGAGGGGGGGCAGCTGGCACCATGCTCCGAAATCTGATGTACTACGCAGCCCCCCTCAGGGCCACGGTGAGAATCCTGCAGGGTTTCCTCATTCCTTGTTATTGTTTGTATAAACACCTGCAGAGCATTGCAACTTTTACCCCACCCCCCTCTTCTAGTAATGAAGGGCAGAGCATTGCATACAGCCATCTGCTGCGGTACGTCACTTCAGATTAGTTGGACTCTTTGGCTTTAATGTGCTGCAGAGCATGGGCCTTGCGGGGAGATGTGACGGTCTGCAGCCTAAACAAAGTTTGCACACAGGCACTGTGCTGTGTTAGGGCCCTCGGCGTTTCCGGAAACTCAGAGAACGATTGTTCGTTCCTAGCAACCGATCAGAGCCAAACTTGTCAGCAGACAAAGCTGGGCTCTGGTTGACGTGGCTTACAGCATTCATTGCCTTTACTGCTTTGTCATTTAGTAACCTGGCTCTGGTTGCTATGGGTTACAGCACCCCATTGCCTTTCCACCTTTTGTACTTGGTAACAGGAAAGGGGGTTGGAGTACCTAATACGATTGCTGGCCAACCTACAGCACCCCAGGGGTCTAGTAAGGCATGCTGGTACTTGTAGTTCTACCATATTGGGGCCTGCTTTCTAGAAGAAGCCCTGGGGTTTGTGGCTTCTTAGGGCTTGTTTTGATGTGCAGCAACCTCCTAAAAAGCAACGTGTAGTGGGTTGCTTTTCACTTTTGAATAGATTTTTATTCAAAAACAATACACAAAACCTAGCTTTAGGCTGTGTTCACACTGGTGCGACACAACAGCCGTCCTACTTTGGATCCGACTTTGCCCTGCGACTTGAAGCCGACATACATCCGACTTTCAATGAACAGGGATCCGACTTGGATCCCAGACAATACCAGGCACTGTGTTTGGTATGAATCTTGAGGGGGAACTCCACGCCAAATTTTAAATAAAAAACCGGCATGGGTTCCCCCTCCAAGAGCATACCAGGCCCTTCGGTCTGGTATGGATTTTAAGGGGAGCCCCCCTACGTCGAAAAAACGACGTGGGGGTCCCCCCCCAAAATCCATACCAGACCCAAGGGCTTGGTATGTCCTTGGATGGGGAACCCATGCTGGTTTTTTATTTAAAATTTGGCGTGGAGTTCCCCCTCAAGATCATCAGAGCACAAGTCGCATGCCAAAGTCAGATCATGCAAGACGGCGATCCGACTTCAGTGATAGTCAATGGGCTGAAATAGGATCAAAGTCAGACCAAAGTAGTACAGAGAGCATTTTTAAAGTTGGACCGACTTGTGTCGGACCAGTTAAGACGGTTCCCATAGGGAATCATTGATTTTCACACGTCATGCGACATGAGCTCCCAGTGTCGGAGCGTTTGTCGCACCAGTGTGAACCCGGCCTAAGAAAACTTCTGTAATTACCAAGAAGATGTTACACAGCTGAAACAAAGCTGCTGAGGATGTAAAGACAACCAACAGTATAAATAGCATAATAATAAACAAAACTTGTACCCTGCAAGTTAGAGTAGGTATCAATGAACCAGGTAGGTGGGTTACACAAGCGGTGAGGAATATGTCACCACCTGACCACGTGTTTTAATCCTAAAAATGTCAATCACCACACCGTAGCTGCGTGAATAGCAGCAAACGTGGTGTATGTACAGCCCTGAGCGGCCTGTATCTATGTTTTAGCTAGGTAGACGTGGTGGGGGGAGAATGGTAAAACCGCAGCTCAAACTTCTACTTTACCACCCCCTGGACACACGTCTAAAGGAGCCCCAAAGCTGGCCATACACTAGTCATTTTTCAAACACACGTTCATACAAACATTTGTGTGGAAATGCTCATCAGTACATTTGATGACTTGACGAATGTTGTTCGAAAGTACCTAAAAAAATTTACCTTTTGACCCCTTTCACACTGGAGGCGTTTTTCAGGCGCTTTAGTGCTAGAAATAGCGCCTGAAAAAAGCCTCAGCTGCAAAACCAGGGGCGCTGCGCTGGCAGGGCGTCACAATAAGTCTTGCAAGCAGCTTGCATACACCGCTCCTATAGCGCCCCTGCCCATTGAAGGCGTATGTGGGAGCCGCCGCAGAAATGCGGGAGTCTCCCGCACCTCGTGGGAGACTTGAGATGTCTGGTAATCGGTGGTCAGCTTTGGCTGGTTACAAAGAGAGTGGTCGGCCAGGCCTTTTTACTAGGTGGACCAAGTTTGAAACCTTATCCCTGTCAGGAGCCTTCCACCCTGGGGGTTCAGGGTAAGTCCCTACCCCTTCGAGGGGTGGACAAAAGCACATCCTAAGGACACTTTTTTTGTGTTTTCACCTTTTTTGTTCATTTAATGGTTTTCGCACCACCACGGATGGAATAAAACAATAGAAGGGAGTGAGGTACATGAATGGCCTACATCTTTAGCAAGGGTATTATTCAACTTTAGTCAGAGCTGCACAGTTTGTTTTTATCTACAGACTCCACTTATCTGCATAGGCAGTTTTTGGTAAAGGTCCCACTTCAAGAGCACTTTTGATTATTTTATGGAGTTCAGCTTGAATGGGTTCACACAACGCGTAGATGTGAACCCGTCCTAAAAGTAGATCCAAAATCTAGGCATTAGCTCAGTAATATACTGTAATTTAAAAAAAAATTGTTTCCGTCTTTTAAAATCTGCAGCTTTTGTCAAAATATTTCCTGTTGATCCTGCCATAATAAGCCTTAAAGGGTTGGTTGACCATTACAAAAAAATCTTCCTATGCAAGTAAAGGGTGTCTGTAGATAAAAACAAACTCTGCAGCTCTGACCAAAGTTAACTAATGACCTTGCTATAAGTGTAGGCCATTTACATACCTCCCTGAAGTCAGGACGTTAATAAGTGAGGCCTAGTCGTTACTACTCACCCACACCATCACAGGATTGAACTCTTTCTCTGATTTAAACCCTCTCACATGCTTTTTCTTTACGCTGATGCAGTAGCTCTGAGCTCAGCATTTGAGAGCTCTATCCTGTGATGGTGGAAATGAGTAGTAATGACTAAGCCTCACTTAGCAACATCCTGAGAGTATTCCAGTCAGACATCATGAGGTACATAAATGGCCTACACCTATAGCAACTTAGCAAGGGCATTATTTAACTTTAGTCAGAGCTGTACAGTTTGTTTTATCTGCAGACACCCCTTATCAACAGTCTAGGCATTTTTTGGTAAAGGTGAACTAACCCTATAAAGTGGTTGTAAACCCTTACAGACCACTTGTGCTACAGGTAGGCCTATAATAAGGCTTACCTGTGGCTACCCAAGATATCTCCTAAACCTGCACGGTTTTGGAGATATCCCCTGTATTCGCATGTGCCGACGTCATCAGCACATGCGCACTGACACAAACTGAAACAATGGCACGTATGTTACCGCGCGCATATGCGTATACGTCATTGCGGCCCCGGCCAATCACAGCGCCGGAAGTAACCCCCGGCAGTGATGTCGCCGGCAGGTGTGTACGAGCACCGCAGCGAAGGCTTCCATCTCAGGTGAGTATTACATAATGAGCTAGTATGCTATGCTAGCTTATTATGCCTTTGTCTTGCAGGTGTTGCAGTTTTTTTTTGTTTTTTTTTTTCAAAGTGGGTTTATAACCACTTTAAGGCAATTCCTGTCACGAAGTGACAACTGTCTGCCAATTGTGCTTCACTACATACTGTCACCCTGTTACACACATACTCCTGGTGGTACTCTAAGGGCCCTTTCACACTGGGGCAGTTTGCAGGCGCGTTTGCGCTAATAATAGTGCCTACAAACCGACCCGAAAGTGCCGCTGCTTTGTCTCCAGTGTGAAAGCCCCGAGGGCTTTCACACTGGAGTGGTGCGCTAGCAGGATGGAAAAAAAAGTCCTGCTAGCAGCATCTTCGGAGCGTTGAAGGAGCAGAGTGTATACTGCTCCTTCACTGCTCCTGCCCATTGAAATCAATAGGACAGCGCGGCTATACCGCCGGCAAAGCGCCTCTGCAGAGGAGTGGTTTTTAACCCTTTCCTGGCCGCTAGCGGGGGGTAAAACCGCCCTGCTAGCGGGCGAATACCGACAGTAAAGCGTCGCTTACAATAGCGGCGCTTTACCGCCGCCCCCGCCCCAGTGTGAAAGGGCCCTAAGTGGACGTGCCGGCACATATTCCTTGGCCCACCATTACCACTTTTAGGAAGCCAGCTCAGAGCAATGATATGCAGCCAAAGCTGCTTCAAGTGCATGTAGACAGGAAATGGCTGAGTGAAGCTGTGGGAGATCAGCAGCACTGAGATGCAACAAAGGATGAAGATGTGAAAAGAAAAATTTATAGAAAAATAAATATGGCAGTTTATAATACACTGAGCGCTGGGATTTATAAAAAAAAAAAAAAAAAGAATAACCTTTCAGTTGACCCCCCCCCCCCCCCACCTAGGGTTGCCACCTCATCCCTTTCAAACCGAACACATATTAAGCACTTTTGGACCGCCGCACACCGATGTACGTCCCTACTTTGAGGACGGATATTGTTATGGCTGCCATAACCCCGGTATCCCCGTGTTCGGCTGGCGGTCCGGTACAAGATAAAAGTGGTCTCTGATCTTGCGGATTCGCCGCAAGATCACTTTTATCGGTGGCGGGAGAGGTGCCCCCCCTCCCGCCGTGATCCGGTGCCCTCCGCCGCTTACCGGAGCGGCGGAGGTGATCAGATCCTTCCTGTGGCTGTGCATGGAGACGAGTGAGGGGAAGATGGCCCCCACCCGTCTCCATGACACTGCAGGGCGGAAGCGATGTCAAAACGACACTTCCGCCCATAGCTCTTAAAGGGCCATTTTATTTTTTTCATATTTTTTTTAATGACTATTTTTTTTTTTTTTTTAATTGCATTTTAGTGTAAATATGAGATCTGAGGTCTTTTGGACCCCAGATCTCATATTTAAGAGGTCCTGTCATGCTTTTTTTCTATTATAGGGGATGTTTACATTCCTTGTAATAGGAATAAAAGTGACACAATTTTTTTTTTAAAACAGTGTAAAAATAAAATGTAAAATAAATAAGGAAAAAAAATGTTTTGAAACGCGCCCCGTCCTGCCGAGCTCGCATACATGAGTAGTGCCCGCATATGAAAACAGTGTTCAAACCACACATGTGAGGTATTGCCCCGATCGGTAGAGCGAGAGCAATAATTCTAGCCCTATACCTCCTCTGTAACGCAAAACGTGCAACCGGTAGAATTTTTTTTTAATGTTGCCTATGGAGATTTTTAAGGGTAAAAGTTTGTCGCCATTCCATGAGTGGGCGCAATTTTGAAGCATGACATGTTGGGTATCAATTTACTCGGCGTAACATTATCTTTCACAATATAAAAAAATTGGGCTTACTGTTGTCTTATTTTTTTAATTCAAAAAAGTGTATTTAAAAAAAAAAAAAAGTGCGCTTGTAAGACCGCTGCGCAAATACAGTGTGACAGAAAGAATTGCAACGACTGCCATTTTATTCTGTAGGTTATTAGAAAAAAAATGTATAATGTTTCGGAGTTCTAAGTAATTTTCTAGCAAAAAAAAATGTTTTTAACTTGTAAACACCAAATCTCAAAAAGTGGCCCTGTCTTAAAGTGGTTAATTACACAGGTTCTGTGGCTGATTAAAGTGGTGTTCCGGCCGAAAATTATACTTTTTAAATAAAAATACCCCTATAACACACACGCTTAATGTATTCTAGTAAAGTTAAAGTAAAGCAGTGTAATAGGTTTCAGGTCAGGTTTCCTTAACAACGACAGTGTCAGAGGAAGTTGCCGCCCCTTCCCAGAAGGCATGGCAAACAGGAAATGATGCGATGGGCCACGGTCAGGGAGGAGGAAGTGAAAAATGAATACAGCAGATATACAGTAGATGCTGAGAAAAAAAAATAAAAAAATATCCAATTCGTTTAAAGTTCACAGTTTAGTGAGGGATGCTGAAGAGTTGTAAAAGTGGGTGGAACTCCACTTTAAAAAAAAGTCCTGCCAGCAGCTTCTTTGCAGCGGTGTAGGAGCGGTGAATACTCCGCTCTTCCACCACTCCTCCCCATTGAAAACAATGGGGCAGCGCTGCTATACCGGTGGCAGCGGCATTTTGCGGGCGGATTTAACCCCTTTTCGGCCACTAGCGGGGGTTGAAACTGCCCGGCTAACGGCCGAATAGCGCCACTAAAACGACCTGTAAAGCTGCAAAGTGGCGCTAAAAATAGCGCCGCTTTACTGCTGACGCCCAGGGGGGCTCAGTGTGAAAGGGGTCTTAAACTCATTTGGTGCATTAAATCAGCCTCAGAACCCCGTGTCATTCATATGTGTTCGGGTTTAAAGAGATGAGGCGACAACCCTACCCCCACCACGCAAGTTCTCATTAAGTCTAGAGGTAGAGGAATAGATCCTATTCCTCTAAGCTGTGTGACCGGCCCTTCTACGCTTATTTTCTACAACGCTCTGGCTGGATGTTGCACTCTGACGTCATGACGCACAATGGAAGACCGTCAGTATTGTATGTGAGGATGGTGAGGGCCCACCCCCAACCCAGAATGTTGCGCTGAAGCCTGCCAGGGTGAGGAGTATGTTGAATATTAGAGAGAGAAGAGTCGGGAACTCTACAGTCCTGGATGCAAACATTTATTGGCTACATATGAACATTAAAAAGCAAACCACTGATGCGTTTCGGTGTGAGCCTGAGTCGTTGAATATTACAACATATTCCTCTACCCCTAGATTTAACAAATGTTAACCTCTCACCATCTTTAGGCCATTTATAAGCAGCCTAAGGTTGATGTGGTTATACCAGGATCTTGGTTGAGGCTACAACCATAATTCCAATATCGCTGATTTCAGCCGATTTCCCTACACAGTAAAAGTGATCAAAACATCGATGGAGCATGTGAGGTATCGCCGCGAACGTCAGAGCGAGAGCAATAATTCTAGCGCCAGACCTCCTGTGTAACTCTAAATTGGTGACCTTTTAAAGCGTCACTCAGGGAGATTTTTATGTACCTAGTTTGGTGCAGTTTCATGAGCGTATGCAATTTTAAAGCGTGACATGTTGGGTATCTATTTTTTTTTTCTATTTTACCAAACCATTGCGTATTATATTGTGTTTTTGTGCATTAAAAATTCATTAAAATTTATTTTTTCTCAAAAATAATTTGAAAAACCACTGCCCAAGTATCTTAAAAATAAACATAAAAATATACAACACCCACCATTTTTTTCTCTAGGGCCTTTACATAAAAAATATACAATGTTTGGGGGTTCTCATTAGTTTCCTAGCAAATAAATGCAGATTTTTTTTTTTTTTTTTTTCCGCGTGAGAGAGGAATGTCAGAATCAGCCCAGACTGAAAGCTGTTAAACCTTTGAAAATGATTGGCAGGGAATTTAGAGGGCAGTTGACAGATATGCCACCTCCTAGGAGCCTGTTTAAACTATTAAAGACCCCTGAAAGCATGTACATCAGACGCAGTTTCGCCGAAGTCCTATTCACTTGCGTTTGGCGGCGGTACTGCCCGCTAAACACGACAAAAGTTCTGTAGTCACAAAACAAAGTGCGATGCCTGTGGCATGTGTACCACCACCTAAGGCAGTTGGTCAGGGGGCTGTAAAACCACAGATTAGCCACCTGTTTTTGCCACCCCCCCTTAGCCGTCAGTGTAAATGAGCTTTTAGGATTTAGATCTGCTTTAAAGGATTCCTTTACACAGGCACTGGCCTCAGAGGTCAAACTCAGTATATGTTCAGGTATTGCTGAGTTGGTTCAATTTGTCTTTGTGTTGCCGAAGGAGTTGCTTTTGACCTGCTTCTGAGTTTCTTCCAGCTGCTTTTGCATTCACAATGACTTGTATGGATGAGAGAAACTGTTTTGGACGCAAACAAAAGCCTGTATATTCTGGAATTTGTAGTTCATTAGAGCTGGCGGAGGGGCGGCTACCATTAATGTCCGGTATTATATGTTCCTGAGTAGCTTTGCCGTGACCAAACTCTGTGAGGACCAATCACTTCTCTACATTCTCACGGGAGACTTCTGAGGGACACTGGTGAAGAAAACAGAACATGAACCAGCCGCATTCAGCGTCTGTCCCCGTAATTACATTGTTCAGTACAGTACTCTCCCCCCTGCTGAGCGTTCAGAACACAGCGCACAGCAAAGCTACCTGGGAAAGAACAAAAACGCCCATGTGCCAACATTTACATACCAGCTGCTGCGATTTAGTCTGCTTATAACGTAGCAGTATATTGATAATGCGACGGGTGGGTTATTTTTCTCTTTTCTGCGGTTTGTTGTATATTCATTTGCTGCATTTATAAAAATGCGTCACCAATCATGTGCAGCGATTTGCCCTTTGTGTCCATCTTCTCTGATCTGGTGAATGCTGATATCTCCAGAGGGTATTTGCCTAGATCAGATTATCCACTAAACCCTAGTGATCAACCTACATGAGGCCTAAAGGTGACCACTCGCAGCCTTTTGTTTCCTTTTTGTAACCATTCCTGTAGCATGTGCCCAGTTGCTGACCATCTCCTGTGGCGTGTCCCCAGTCTCTGACCATCTCCTGTGGCGTGTCTCCAGTCTCTGACCATCTCCTGTGGCGTGTCTCCAGTCTCTGACCATCTCCTGTGGCGTGTCTCCAGTCTCTGACCATCTCCTGTGGCGTGTCCCCAGTCTCTGACCATCTCCTGTGGGGTGTCCCCAGTCTCTGACCATCTCCTGTGGGGTGTCCCCAGTCTCTGACCATCTCCTGTGGGGTGTCCCCAGTCTCTGACCATCTCCTGTGGGGTGTCCCCAGTCTCTGACCATCTCCTGTGGGGTGTCCCCAGTCTCTGACCATCTCCTGTGGGGTGTCCCCAGTCTCTGACCATCTCCTGTGGGGTGTCCCCAGTCTCTGACCATCTCCTGTGGCGTGTCTCCAGTCTCTGACCATCTCCTGTGGCGTGTCCCCAGTCTCTGACCATCTCCTGTGGCGTGTCCCCAGTCTCTGACCATCTCCTGTGGCGTGTCCCCAGTCTCTGACCATCTCCTGTGGCGTGTCCCCAGTCTCTGACCATCTCCTGTGGGGTGTCCCCAGTCTCTGACCATCTCCTGTGGGGTGTCCCCAGTCTCTGACCATCTCCTGTGGGGTGTCCCCAGTCTCTGACCATCACCTGTGGGGTGTCCCCAGTCTCTGACCATCTCCTGTGGGGTGTCCCCAGTCTCTGACCATCTCCTGTGGGGTGTCCCCAGTCTCTGACCATCTCCTGTGGGGTGTCCCCAGTCTCTGACCATCTCCTGTGGCGTGTCCCCAGTCTCTGACCATCTCCTGTGGCGTGTCCCCAGTCTCTGACCATCTCCTGTGGCGTGTCCCCAGTCTCTGACCATCTCCTGTGGCGTGTCCCCAGTCTCTGACCATCTCCCTGCCAGCTCTGACGATCCCCTATATTAGCAAGTCAGCAGTGTTACAGTGTGCATTATATAGTGTACACTAAATATTATGTGTGGCCCCTTGATAGTGTCACAGTCGTGGCCCCTATTCCTTGTAAGTTGACAACCACTTTACTAGACATTTTCTGTATATTTGTTGCTTTTCATTGCGTAAAGCATTTTTTAATAAACTTGTCAGTCAAAACGTCTGTAAAGTTTTTATTGCTGTTTGTGTTTGAGGGAAAATGTACCCTCACTTCCTGTCCCATTTATACTAAGACATGAAATAAGAGTGTGCAGGTTAATAAAAACTTGACGGAATTTTGTAAATGTTTCCCCTTCTATAACCCATTTTTGCTTTTGTTGCTGTCTCTGTCCCCATCTGAAATATTTCCCATCGCTTTCTGGAACTTTTTTTACAACTCCTGCCCCCCTGCCACTTGTTTCCACTAGGAAGATTCCCCCCTTGAAATTTCTTCTGGTGACCATTATCACTGAAAGTGAGGGGAAAATCATAAAAATGTTTGAGTTGTCTCAATAACAAGAGTAGAGGGAAAATATTCTATTGGGGATTAAGATTTTCTTACTTCCCGGGTCTACAGGACTTTGGAAATTTTCCCAATTGGACACAAATGACAAAAAAAAGACAAAAAAAACAAAAAAACTGAGAATAGTTTTCACTATTTATACTCTATCAAACCTGGAAGAAATAGGTTTGGCTTTATGTATACTTTACCTCTCCCCAACAGAGACACAGGAAGCAATAAAAACCCGAAAAGAATAAAAAAACAAAGCCAACTTGACATCAAAGTTAACCATTTAGAGCCCTTTCACATTGCCAGCGCCCGGGCGTCAGCGGTAAAGCGTCGTTTTTGCGATGCTTTTCGGGCGCTAGCGGGGCGCTTTTAACCCCCACTAAAGGCCGAATAAAGGGTTAAAAGCGCCCGCAAAGTGCTGTTGCCGAGGTGCTTTGCAGGCCCTTCGGCGGCGCTGCCGATTGCTTTCAATGGGCTAAAGCGCCTCAAAGAAGCTGCTTGCAGGACTTTTTTTGACACCCTGCCAGCACTCGGGCTTTCACACTGGGATTGCAGATGAGGCTTTGTTCAGGCGCTTTACAGGCGCTATTTTTAAAAACGCCTGAAAATTGCCTCCAGTGTGAAAGGGGTCTTACAGAAGTTCTATGTTGGTACGCAAACTTTCGACAATACGTAGTCCCTCTTCATCAAGGTGGCAAGCAGAATCTCTACTCTGTTACCTTGATGAGGATGGTCCATGTACCCTCGAACTGTTGATATTGTGTACTGATATGGGACCTCCGAATTGCCTGAAAAACATTCATCTCAGGTGTGAATAGGGGCTCACTGTAAAGTAGTGCACATCTTTCTAAAAAGATAAGGATATGTTCTCAATAAAATTCTAATTAATTTCATTCTTGCTCTTTCCCACCAGGTTTTCCTCCATTCTCTCCGCAGGTATAGCTCTCCCACTCCACTCCCACGACAGCCAGTCCCCGATCTGCAGAAAACTCTGTC
Source organism: Aquarana catesbeiana (assembly GCF_042186555.1). Taxonomy (NCBI): domain Eukaryota; kingdom Metazoa; phylum Chordata; class Amphibia; order Anura; family Ranidae; genus Aquarana; species Aquarana catesbeiana. The sequence continues at coordinate 45,870,207 of NC_133332.1, read as the reverse complement.
CCGCTACCTACGCTCTCTCCAGCCTCTGGTCAGCGATGAGGAGCTGGAGAGTACCCGGGAGCTTGTAGAAGAGTTCCTACGTCCTGGAGGACAGGGAGAAGAGCTAGAGAGGCAACTGCAGCGAAGGGCCGAGCGCACTGAAAACTGGGTGAGACCACAAGAGCATACAGCTTGGCAGAAGTGTGTTCCAATGAGGCTGTTGTAGCAATAGCTGTTTAAAAAGAGGCACTTTGTGGAACTTTGCTAAGTAATTTTGCTTCCTTGGTTAAAAGGGTTGCATGTAATGGTCCATTCACACTTGTGTAACATGCATGTAGCCACAACGCCAAGCAACGTACCTGCTCTATGTGTGGAGTGGTGCCCATCATTGTAAATGGTTATTTTAAATACATCTAGTATAAAAGCCAGAATTTGCTTTTAAATTTGCTTTCTGTAACCTGTGTACAGCAGTACTTAAGCTTAGTATACAAGGCCCAAATGTCGGGTGGCATCGGCCAGTGTTCTGCCGGAAAAAAAAAAATCTCCAAAATTACCAACCACGTCACTTCCGGTGACTGTCCAGCAGTAATAATTGGAGATTTTCACAGAACACCGGCAGCGTATACACTACGGTGCACGATATAATGAGTGGATGTTGTTAGTCCGCCTGATACTAACCAACATGGCTGCCTACAGTGTTCTGTGAAAACAGCCAACTCGTTGTGTACCATAGTGTATACACTGCCGGCGTTCTGTGAAAACGGGCAACTCATCCAAATCTCTAACTATTGCTGATGGACAGTCACCGTAAGTGACGTGGTTGGAGATTTTGGCGAGTTGGAGTTTTTGGCAGAACACCGGTTCAATAGAAACTGGCCTACATTCGGCCCCTTGTCGGAAAATAATAGAACAGCAGAGAAGATCGCTGTACTAACATCACATAGTTAGTACAGCAGGTCAGACCAAAGCTGACAGTTCTTTTTTTTTTTTCATTCAGTCCTGCTGGGTTGAACGGAAAAAAAAAACTTGTAGTGTGTATGAGGCTTTTGACCAGGAGAGAGAGGGTCATTACTCTGAGCCAGATGCCGACAGACTCTTTCACCACCACCACTAGTTTGTAGCAAATACTGTATACTTAGTATTTTTACTCCAGTCCAGTATATATTTCCTTCAATTTTAAAGCCCTGAAGGGGGAGGGAGGTGGGGGTGGGCTTTAGGCTTAGTCCACCTAAATGTAAAAATGTATACACTCTGCATGCTGTTTTATTGGGGCAGCAACTCTGCTCTCTCCTACGATCACCATGTTCACTTCCCAACATCTGCGTATGCAGCAGAGCCTGATTTGCTAAAGTGAGAACTGAACTTGTGTTTACTTCAAACATCCAGTCATGTACATGGGAAGCTGGATTTTTAAAATTCTCCTGAACATGATTGCATATCAGTTTTTTGTTTTTGTTTTTTTACATGAAAAACAATTACAGTATCTGAGTCTGGCGCCATTGACTCTGAAAGCAGATACGGAGCCAAGCATCTAACAATCTCAGATTACATATGGACGCTAAAATAGTTTATATCAAAAGGGTGACCTTTAAGGAAGCTTTGAAAGGCATATCTCTGTGAACTTGATTAGAGTGGAAAAGAGACAAAAGATAGATGAGTAAATAGAACAACTTTTTTTCAGCCTTTTTACTCCGGAGGAACCCTTGAAATAATTTTCAGGTCTCAGGGAACCTTGCTATAATTACCGTATTTATCGGCGTATAACACGCACCCCAAGATTAGGAGGGCATTTTAAGGAAAAAAAACTTTTAGGAGGGAAGTTTAAGGAAAAAAACTTACATTTAAATGCCCATCAATGCAGCCTCATCAGTGTTCATCTGCAGCCTTGTCCATCATTGCAGAATGAACAGTGTCCATTTGCAGCCTTGCCCAGACAGTGGGGATCGGCGTATAACACGCACCCACGATTTTCCCCTGATTTTAAGGGGGGAAAAAAGTGCATGTTATATGCCGATAAATATGGTATATCTACAGCTCATGTTCATTAGTGTGATCAGTAAGTTGTAGATAAAATAAATAGGTAAAAGAATAAAGATAAATGCGATTATATCTATATTTGGTGGGAGGAAAAATGTATCTTGCATTGGAGGTCAGTATAATTAATGTTAATTAATGGGATTTTAGTGGTAAGAATGCCCTTTACATTGGTGGCCAGTGAGAAGAATGCCCTTTTTCGTGGAGGTCAGTGGGAAGAATGTACCATTTATTGGTCAGTGGAAAGAGTGACCCTTATGGTGGTGGTGGTCGGTGGAAAAATGACCCTCATGTTGGTGGTGCACGGTAGAAAAATGACTCTTATGATGGTGGTGGTCCCTGGAAAGAATGACCCTTATAGTGGTAGTGGTTGGTGAGAAGAATAGCCCTTAACGGTGGTGGTTGGTGGGAAGAATAGCCCTTAACGGTGGTGGTTGGTGGGAAGAATAGCCCTTAACGGTGGTGGTCGATGGGAATTTACCGGTTAATTGGATTAGTGTGAAGAAAGCCATCCTTCAAGACAACAACAATTGCTGCTGGATCTGCGTTGGCCCTAGGACTATGCAGGTATCATCAGATGAGAGATGAATCAGCCACTACTGAAGGAAACTCTAATAACCTCTGGAGGAACCCTGGTTGAGAATGCCTGAAGTAGAAGAAGAAAGAAGTGGAAGGAGACTTATGAAATTTGAGAAGGAGATAAGGAAAGGAAGTATTGGAGAGGGGAAGGAAAAGAAACAGGATGTCCTTTGGAGTTACCTATGACCTCCTGCCTTGAGGCGTCAAGATAACTGTTGACTGGAAATTTAGTGTATCTATAGCCAAAGCTTTTTGTTTTTAATAGGGAAGGGTTAGAACATATTTTCCAAATGCTGTCTGCCCCCTTGTTGAGGATATGTTTCTGTCATATTGTAAAGAAAACCTGTCCAAAGTGAAACATGGAGGTTGTTGTTGCTAACCTCTCCTTCTGAAAATGCTATTTGTCTGATTGTCATGTTGAGTATCTGGTTTCAGTACTTCATTGATCAGGTTTTTCTTGCTGTCTGTGCTCTCGCTAGGGATATTCACCCTCTGCATATGTCTTGGTGACTGACCCATTTGTTGCGACTGGGGAAAAAAGTGATGGTAAATCCAAAATTTGACAGTTTTTACAGGAGCAGACGTAGAAGAGAATTCTTTCAATGGGGACACCTGCTCCAGTGGTGGTTCTTTAAGACTGGATTTCTTCTCGATTTGGACAGATTTTCTATCACTTTTTGTTTGAAGAATCTATCCCCGGTGCAACAAGGACAGCAAAAAAGAGGTTCTTCCCATTCCGTATCCTTGTGAAAAAACTTTGGTTACAGATACATTTTAAGGGCTCTAGACCTACTCGAATCACTATTTACGGTTGGATGTTTGAAGTGAAGTATGGATCGCATTGCTTCTCGCTTTAGCAAATTACCCCCAGACTATACCCTTAAAATGGGTAAACTTTTCCAGCCTAAGCAAAACCTCAGTTCCACTTTAAATAGCATTTTAGTGCCTAGTCTGTAGTGTTTAGAATAATTTTATGATGAAATAGTAAATTCACAGATATTTTTGGGTAATTATCCTCCAGTCTAGATCTCCCAACTCTTTTTTGCTAAAGAATCTGGGATGAAAAGCAAACATTACAGAACTGCTGATCCTCTTAAGTAATAGCACTTTTAAAGGATACCTCTGCTAGGTAGAATAATTGCATTGCTGACTTCCTTAAAAAAATTGTCAGTTACCTGGCTGTCTCTAGCGTCTATACTTTTGCCATTGACCCGGAACAAGCATGCAAATTTTTAAATTTAAAGTGCAGCCACAACTCCTGATCTGCATTTATTCCTGGTCAGTTAGTGATACTGGAGCCACTGGATTACCATATCACTCGGGCAACAAACATTTTCATAAGGAGAGGTCAGCGATTGCACCCTTCATACATCCTCAGTCTGGGTTTCCTATAGGGCTCATTTGCATTCTTGCTTTGTGATAAAGCATATGTTACCACAACGCACGCTACATTTGTTGACGTGACATTCATTTTGAATGGCAACCCAAAGCACTAAGCCAACTCACCTGTTGTAGTGTTACCTTGTAGAATATTTTAGTGCGTTGGCAGCCCATTCATTTTGAATGGGCTGCCTGAAGGCAAAACACATTGTTGTGTGACATAATGCTTAGCAAAAATGTAAAGGGGTCCTTAATATTAAAAGCTAAAGTGGTTTCTGCATTTTTTATTTAATATTCACCACCATTGAGGTCTTGTTTTATGACAAAGTCATTTTCAGTTCCTGAAATGATCATCTTCACAAACTTCATGCCCAGTTGAATTCATGGAAATAGATAGTCAGTCATACAAACTTCATAATAACAAACTCCATTTTCATAGTTTTACATTACTTTCTTGTAACAGCAGTTGACCGTGTCTAAGAACAACTAAGCAGTCCAGTAGATGCCAGAGTAGGACCACACTGCCCTGTGCACTCCATACTTTAATAGACCTGGGCAGACACTCTTTTCCTCTGCACTACAAGCCCATTTACACCGTGTGCTGGGGTAACCAACGTGTTATACCCTGTACACACGGTCGGATTTTCCGATGGAAAATGTCCGATCGGAGCGTGTTGTCGGAAATTCCGACCGTGTGTGGGCTCCATCGGACATTTTCCATCGGATTTTCCGACACACAAAGTTTAAGAGCAGGCTATAAAATTTTCCGACAACAAAATCCGTTGTCGGAAATTCCGATCGTGTGTGACAAAGTGCCACGCATGCTCAGAATAAATAAAGAGATGAAAGCTATTGGCTGCCCCGTTTATAGTCCCGACGTACGTGTTTTACATCACCGCGTTCAGAATGATCGGATTTTCCGACAACTTTGTGTGACCGTGTGTATGCAAGACAAGTTTGAGCCAACATCCGTCAGAAAAAATCCTAGGATTTTGTTGTTGGAATGTCCGAACAAAGTCCAACCGTGTGTACGGGGCATTATTGTGTGCTTCCAACAGATGTGTAGCAGCACAGCTCAACATGTGATAACTAGTATGTTGCCCCACATTGTGCTATGTTTTTGTGATTTTACCGCCACTTTTTTGCTTGCTGATAAATATAATAAGTGGATACCATCCTTGGTCTATATCAGAACCTAGGCAATGTTAATGCAGCTCTTGCCATAGTGTTAATAACAAATGACTGTGCTTAAAAATTAAAGATCAAATGTATTTAAAAAGAAAAGAAGCTTGCTATTAATCAAATATAACAAAATTATAAAGTATCTGGTATAACTGTTGCCAATGGACAGAGGCAATTACAGAAAGAGAAAGTAACAGATAAAGAAATAATGGAGGTATGTTAAACGGGCAACCTTGTGCCCAGCGTTTTAGAGAGTTCTGTATTCTGATCTTGTATAGCAATCCCTACCACCCCTTCAGGTATAGACACTCCCTTTCACATATCTTAAGACACTTTCAGTCAACAGGCGGTGCTCAAGACACTGGTAAGTTTTAGGTCACCAGCTGTTATAAAAGACAGATATTCCCACAGACATTTCTATTACAATACTTTCCAGGAGGTGTTAGACATGCCAATGAGTTCAGGGCTCACATTCTTCATAATCTCTTTAAGGGGGGGGGGGGGGTTATGAGTACAAAAACAGATGGTAAACTGCCTAGTCAAAGAACTTCAGTTAATGTCCAACTAGTGCTCAATGGGAATACAAAAGTTCATAGATAATGATGGCTTAATATTTATGATGTTCTTGGAAGTAAAAATCATTGTAGGGACCATATTTCCACATCAGCTGCAACACACATCTGTCGCAAGCAGTGTTGGGGTGCCATTTACTATGCGTTGTGGTAAAGGATGCAGTAACGCCCCAGCATTACCACAATTATATGGAGTGGATGGACCCTCAAAGTCTTCACGAAGCATGTGTGCTGAGGCCTTATGCCGCGTACACACGAGCGGACTTTACGGCAGACTTTGCCCGGCGGACGGGATTTTGTCGGACAATTAGATCGTGTGTGTGGGCTCCAGCGGACTTTGTTTTCTCAAAAGTTGGACAGACTTAGATTTGAAACATGTTTTAAATTAATCCGTCGAAATCGAGTCCGGTCGAAAAGTCCGCTCGTCTGTATGCTAGTTCGACGGACAAAAAGCCACGCTAGGGCAGCTATTGGCTACTGGCTGTGAACTTCCTTGTTTTAGTCCGGTCGTACGTCATCACGTACGAATTCGACGGACTTTGGTGGATTGTGTGTAGGCAAGTCCGTTCATTCAGAAAGTCTGTCGTAAAGTCCGCCGAGCAAAGTCTGCCGTAAAGTCCGCTCGTGTGTACGCGGCATTAGAGCACTGAAGTGGGATAGCAAGAAATGCATTTCCACCAAGAAAAAATGGTAATTTAAGCCATTTTTAAGCAGAAATCAGGTAAATGTATGGTTGTACAGTAATATAAAGAGATAAAACATTTTTTTAAGAATTCAACTGGGCTTTTAATTTTAATGATTTATGTATAATGTGTGATCTGTATGAACACTGGTGCAGTAGAAAAAATAGGTTCCACAAACCTCGGCTACCAATTGGAACTTTATTTTTCATAGTGATTTGGCACCAACAGATTATGGAAAACATGAAAAAGAACAAAGAAGAAACTAGTCTTTGCTGACAGAAATATACGATCATGTGTTTACCAGTTCTATACACACACCAAGTCAATTGTCTTGCCAGTCTATTTCTGGCCTGTGGTAGGAAGCCGTAACTCCTGGAAGAACCCTACAAAAACCATGGGAGAATGTACATACTCCATAGAGATATCAATGCTAGGAGGAATTTACCATCCTGTGTTTATTATTCATATAGACGCACACAATTTATGGCCAATCTAGTCAGAAGCCAGTTTATCCTACCAGCATGTTTTTGGCCTGTGGCAGGAGGCTACAGTATATATCCTGGAAGAACCTTACATAAACCAGGGGAGAATGTACAAACTCTTTACAGATATCACTGTTGGAAAAAATGCCAGTCATATAGGCGTAGGTGATCTAATCAGAAGCCACATGTTCTACCAGTATGTTTTTGGACTGTGTCAGAAAGCCATATTTCCTGGAAGAACCTTACATCAAAGGAGAATGTACAAAGTCCACACAGATATCACTAAGCACCATAAGGCCACAAAGCTAGTCACTGGCCCAGCCACCATCTTATAATTTGGTGAAATTTAGCACTGTTACATGGTTATCGTCACCAGTTTTCATAAATGCCTAAGATATGTTCAATTCTGCCCACTTCTCATGTCTGTCTAAACTTGTATCTTCACTTATCTAGCTGTCAGACTGGAGACAAGAATGTATTTACCTAGAGAACCATCTACCACTCCCTGTACATTCAAGCCCGGCTGTCATTCTCCCCCAGAGGGAATACAGAGACTGGAGGGGGCAGCTGAGGTATCATTCTAACCTATTTTCATTGTTCCTTCTTCATATATGTCAACTGACCATCATTTAACTGTATAACTGTCACTCTGAAAGTAGTTATCTTGTTTTGAGGAAACGCACTTCCCCTTTCTATAACGGCCATATCACGCCACATGGCATCACATAGTACATAATGTGTGTTCCTTGCCATATGATCTGCACTGCATTATAACGCAATGTTGTGCTCTCTTTTGTTTCCTCATTCTTCAAGGGTAAGAATACATTTTCAAGAAAAAGTGAAGTAACTCCGAAAATCCTGGTCACCCCTCCAGACCCCGCTGCACATTGTGACTGTGATGCCCAGTGCTGCCGTTGTGGTGGTCCGTACACCGCAATGCACAACCCTGAAGTGGGTATCCAATATAATGCTTGGAAAGGCAAGCGCTCTCAGAGAAGAGCTTCTTTCTTCTGAGACATCTTATTGGAAGAAGCCCCAGATGCGCTTCTCATAGTCATGTTGCTGTGCTGACCAATCAGCACTTGCCATGGCAAGCATTATGGTGGATATTGCCTCCGAGGCTATATACTGCAGTGTATGGTGTACAGATCGCTACACCAGCAGCACAAGGTATTATGGCCACTATGTGCGGCAGGTTCTAGAGGGGTGGCCAAGATATTTGGAGCTATTTCAAATTTTTTATTTATTTTTTAATGTGAAAAGGTGAACTTACCCTTTAACTTCAATGTTTATTCTAGGTGCTGCAATGCATTGTTTAATGCTGTGTTAAAATGATGCCTGCATTAATTTATTGCCATGCACACCAACACAGGACATTATTGTGAACATGCCCTGTACTAAGCAAGACTTTTTGTTTTGTCTTTAAAGTGGTTGTAAACTCTGTTACACCACTTGTACCTACAGGTAAGCCTGTAATAAGCCCTACCTGTAGGTACTGTAAATATCTCCTAAACTTGCAAAAGTTTTGGAGATATTCACTATATACGCTGCTGCTGATGTCATCGGCACATGCGTACTGAAGAAACGGTCTTTTCAGGGACCGTACCGTGACTGACGGCTCCCACGCGCGGGAGTGACGTCATCCACAAACCCGGAAGTAACTCTGGTGAAAGATGTCGGCTGTGTACTCGGCGTACCAGCGCCGATTCAGGGCATCGTTCTAAGGTAAGTATTTCATAATGAGCTAGTATGCTATGCATACTAGCTCATTATGCCTTTGTCATGCTTGTTTTTTGTTTGTTTTTCAGAGGTTTACAACCTCTTTAAGTTGAAACTGCCCTGGGCAGCACTGCTCAACACAGCCCAACACAGTGCTGGTGGGAACCACCCCTAAAACCTAGAGACTGCCACTAATGTGTATAGGTGGTGACAGGTACCCTTGAATTCAATTGCATACAGTGCATCCAGAAAGTATTCACAGCGCTTCACTTTTTCCACGTTTTTGTAATGTTACAGCCTTATTCCAAAATGTATTCAATTTGTTATTTTCCTCAAAATTCTACAAACCATACCCCATAATGACAACGTGAAAGAAGTTTGTTTGGACGTATACTGCCTGTATCGTTAGGTGCCCGTCCAGCCCCAGCAGCTGTCAGTCTTTCATAGAGCTTGGCAGACTGCCAACAGCCTGAATGGGACACTGGTGCCCTCCACCGGCAGTTAAATGCCAGTCTCATGCCCCATGGCTAAACTGCTAGTGTGCATGGGGCTCTAGGCATAAACATAAGCCATTGGGTTGCTCAAACCTTAATGGAGCAATAAAGGCCAATGTGACCTGTGACACTTTTTCCTATCAGGTCAGCAGTGTTGGCATAAGGTGGCTATAGAGGGAGGATCTTCTGCCTACCTGTGCATCATTTGTCAAGATCTGTGTACCACTGTTACCATCTTTACCAGCTTGTTTTAATATTGCACAGTGAAAGGATTTTTCCTTTTTATGAAAAATGGATTAAGTAGAGGAAACCTGCACAGATAAAATTTGCAGGCTTTCATTGCATACCTCCTCCTTATGAAAACCCCATTTGCCTGGCTGTGAAGGTGACACAATGGCGTCAGTATTTTATAAGCCCCTGACCCAGAACAAGTATGGAGAAAGTGAGCTTGACGTGAGATCTGAACACCTGATCTGCATTCCAGTTCCATGTCTCAGCATCGAAGGATCAACATGACAGTCGGGCAGCTAGCTTTTTCAGCAGGGGTCCTCATTGGCAGCTCATTATTACTTATTTTTTGTAACAACTAGCCTCAAGAGACTTGTCGGAATGCGGTAAAATCACTTTCATTGGCTCAGTGCATGTTATCAATTCTGTCGTATTCTGATCATTGGCAATTGTGGCATAAATTATAAATAAACAATTGCCCCCAGTGGTTTCTTTTTTCTCCTACTTTCTTCTGTCAGCCTAACTTTGAACTTTGTTCTCAAATGAGGATAAGGAAATCACGTGGAATGTGAAGTAGAAACAGCTAATTATAATGGGCATATCATTTTAATTGGGGTTTGTAAGAAAAAAAAGTTAATTTAGTGTAAGGTTTAACAAATGATACAATTAGAAGCCTGGTAGAGGGGAGCTTTAGACTTGCTAATGGTGTTTTGAATTGTTCTTTTTCAGCTATTTTTTAAATTTTTTTATTTATGCTTTGGAGATCCCATATTTATGTCTTCTTTCATATGATTTCAGATTTGCCTCTAAATTAATATGTGGTGTTTTGGATTTCAAAGCCAAAATTGAAAGGTACGCTTTTTTTTTTTTTTTTTTTTTTTTTTTTTTTGTTTTTTTTTTTTCTTTAAGGGTAACTTTATTGTTTGTAAAGTAAAAGGTGCAAACGAGCAAACAATGCTCACTATTTCTGGTGTATGCGCACAGATCAGATCTGTTTTTAAAGGAATTTTTTTTTCTATAGTTTTACATTATTATTTATTATTATTTAGCCTTTTAATTTTAGGACTAAAAATATTTTTTTACAATAAAAACAATTGCTTATAAATAAATTGCATATTTGTTTTCATTTGAAGAGAGAGCTGGAGTCCAATAACAATCCTTCCCAATACTTTATTTTGTAAATAGGTGATCTGAGACATCCAAAAATTCCCAGCAGAATGCTAACACTTTTTAGCTGAAGCCTTAAAGGGGTTGTAAAGGTAAAAATTTTTTCACCTTAATGCATTCTATGCATTAAGGTGAAAAAACTTTTGACAGTACCGCCGCCCCCAGCCCCCCCGTTTTACTTACCTGACGCCTCGAATCTTCGCTGCTCGTCCTCGTCATCTTTATTGCAGCTCAGCCTGGTCGCTGATTGGCTGCAGTGGATGGATTGAAAGCAGCGCAGCCATTGGCTCGCGCTGCTGTCAATCACATCCGATGACGCGGCGCGCCGGGGGGCGGGGCCGAGTGATACAGCGAGCGGCTATAGCCGCCGGCTGTATCACGGGAGCGCGCCCGCAAGCACTCATCACCATGCGAGGGAGCCCGCATTAAGGTGGTAAATGCTTGCGGGGAGGAGCTGAAACAGCCGCCGAGGGACCCCAGAAGACCAGGTTCGGGGCCACTCTGTGCAGAACGAGCTGCACAGTGAAGGTAAGTATAACATGTTTGTTATTTAAAAAAAAAAAAAAAAAAAATACCTTTACGACCCCTTTAAGCTGGCCATAGATGTATAGAATTTTGAAAGGAAAAGGTTTTGCTTGCTTTTTGATTTTGGAATGAATGGACTTTACCAAACAAAAACCACATACACTGTTAGAAATTAGTTTGAGAAAAATTTTCCATCCTGCTCCTTCAAACTTTCTCATTGCAGTCAAAAACAAATTTCGATTTGACCTACTAGTGATTAGAAAAATGAACAGACTTTCTTAGACCCCTTTCACACTGAGGCAGTTTTCAGGCGTTTTAGCACTAGAAATAGCCTCTAAATAGCGCCTGAAATGCCCTGCCCATTGAAATGAAAGGGCCGCCCTTCCAAAGTGCCTGAAAAGCACTTCGGAAGTGCCACAACATAGGCGTTTTTAACCTCTTCTTTGGGGTTAAAAGCACCCCGCTAGCAGCCAAAAAGCACTGCTAAAACAAGCGGCGCTTTAGCGCTAACATGCCTGCGGCCCCAGTGTGAAAGGGGACTTAGAATATTTTCCAAATCATTTTTGTTTGAAATTCCACCTATTTTGTTGGGTAGATGATTCCCTTTTTTTTAACACATTCCCCTATCCACACAATTAAAGTGGATGAAGGAATCCTCCCTAGTGTACTATTGTATTCTTACAGCTGGGACTCCACTGTTCGAATTCACTGATCAGCGCCGCAGCCGGAGAATAAATTAAAATTTTCCAACTTCCCCTTTCAATAAAAGTTGTTTGCTAGGTTAACGTCTGCTGAGTTGGAATGGCTGTATAAGGATCAGAATTCGGCTGCTCCCTGTTGAACTTGCTCAATTTCGATTCATCTACATGTTTTCTTCTGGCTCTATTTATCTGTTTTAAAAAAAAAAAACGTAACCGATGTCAGTAGCTCAAGCTATTCTAGTACCCTCCGTGTGCAGAGTAGGTGAATTTAGTTTGGCTCCTCTGTAGGCAGAGGAACTTGGGGTTATTAGTTTGTGTTTACTGTGCAGAGCTCCAAGAGCTGGGCCTCCTGTTTCCACCCCCTGGCTTCTAGAACTTGCTGGATAGTTCCTGAACTTAGAGGGAGGAGGAACAGAGGCTAAAGGGCCGGGGGGGGGGGGGGGGGTAGAGGGGGTAAATGTTCAGGAGCCTGGCAGTGAGGGAGCAGAGTGTGGGATCCAGTCGCCTGGAGGTGACTCCTGTGCTGGACAAGGGAGAGAGAGGGAGCAGCTGGAGGTCTCAGCTCTTTGCCAGCCTCAGCTAGACCAAGGGACTGCATAATGCTAGTTAATAGCCATCAAAGCCATCCTACACCTCTAGCTTGGGTTCAGAGCAGCCAGGTGTGATAGTATTTCTCTAAGTAGCAGCCCCTGCATACTTCATTCGGAACTTTTTGTTGTCAGTTTGGCAGGGCCATCAATCCTACGGGAGGACAGCATTTTTTACATTAATACCTAGCAGCCAGAGAGATTAGCAAGTCCTCAAAGATTTAATTCAAGTTCTACAGTTCCAGGCATTCCCAGTCTCCCTCCAAGTTTAACCCATAAATCAAAAAACAAAAATCCCTTGGACCCATTCTTGAGTCTGTGAGAAAGCAGCAAAATTCCTGTTGCCTGGTTGTGTGGGAAGGCCTGGAAATCTGGCAGCCCTTAGTAGTGCTACACTCAGGACCATTGATAAGCCAGTACAGCCAGCCCTCCTAAACCGGGCCTGGACCCCATCAGTTCAAAAGGGGGGCCCAGGCACCTGCCGAGCAGGAGGGCCTCCTGTACTGCATTATTGCTGACACCTCTTGCAGCGATACCGGATTCTCCTCCTCTCCCTCTACGGCTGCACAGCAGGGGGATTGGTTCTAGTATCTTTATCCCCCCCCCTTTCCACCGCTCAGATCATCCCCATCCCTCTGCTATCTGGGGCCCCCCTGTTTGCCCTTTCCCTCACAGCACTTCCGGCTTCCTCCCGCTGGCAGCTGCTGATGGCACACACGGGGGTCATTTCAGGATGGAGACCTCATTCACACACCCACCTTTATTAACGCAATACAGTTCTATCTGTTAGATTTATCAGGGATTTTGTTGTTTGTGTCCACTAATAATGCTTTTAGAAGTGTGTTTTTTTTTTTTTTTTTCCTGCGAAAATTTCATTTGATATTTTCTTTGGGGGGGGAGGGGGCCTGTCGGGTAGGCTGTACGGGGCCCTGTGATCCTTAACAGCAGCCGTGGCTACACTATTTTGTTTCTATTTTTGAATCAAACTTTTGATTTTTGTCCAGTGGCCAGCAAAGCAGCTAAAAAAAGACTCAGAATGTTAGAGCAATTCCAGACTGCAAGCAAATTGGTGAGCTAAAGATGCATTCCTGTAAGCGCTGCAGCCGTGTTAAAGTCCATTTTTCTTTTACTATAATCTGAGTTTTTCATAATTAGATTGCCTGCTCCTTGAGGGCAGAGACTGATGGGAATGTACAGTATGTAAAGTGCTGTGTACGGTGCTATATAAATGCCTGTAATAAATTCATAAATAATGCAAACAGCAATAATCTAGACATTTTAGTGGAAGTGGGGACCCATCATAACTGCTCTCTGCTCTGTGTTGGCCATACATAGACCTATTTTTGTACAGTAACAATTCAGGCAAAGCAAACAACATTGCAGTGTTCTAGATGCTGAATAAATGACAGACATTAGTTGTAGTTATTTTTCAATTTCATTGGTAATGGACAATGACCGATCAGCCGAAAATCATATATGCCACATAAAACAAATGCAAGATATGCGTCTGATTTCAGTAAAGAAACAGTCTTCATTAACCACTTCAGCTCCCGGAAGGTTTTACCCCCTTAATCACTAGGCCATTTTTTGCGATACGGCGCTGCGTTACTTTAACTGACAATTGTGACGTTGTACACAAATAAAATCGATGTCCCTTTTTTCACCACAAATAGAGCTTTCTTTTGGTGGTATTTGATCACCTCTGCGGTTTTTATTTTTAGCGCTAAAAACAAAAAAGAGCGACAAGTTTGAAAAAAAAACAATATTTTACAATTTCTGCTATAAAACATATGCAATAAAAAAGATGTAAAAAATCAAATTTCTTCATCAATTTAGGGCAGTGGTTCTCAACCCCTGTCCTCAGGACTCACTAAACAGGCCAGGTTTGCAAGATAGCTGAAATACATCACAGGTGATATCATTTGCTGCTCAGAGCCGTATTCTAGTCTGCATCTCCCCAAGGTAATACTTAAAATCTGTCCCGTTAGTGGGTCCTGAGGACAGGAGTTGAGAACCACTGATTTAGGCCAATATATATTCTGCTACATATTTTTGGTTAAAAAATCTCAATAAGCGTATATTGTGGTTTGCGCAAAAGATATAGCGTCTACAAACTATGGGATAGATTTAGGGACTTTTTATTTATTTTTATATTTTTTACTAGTAATGGCGGCGATCAGCAATTTTTTTTTTTAACGGGACTGCGATCCTGCAGCAGACAAATCTCACACTAAGTGACGCTTTTTGGGGACCAGTGACACCAATACGGTAATCGGTGTTAAAAAAAAAAAAAGGCACTCTCACTGTATAAATGACACTGGCAGGGATGGGGTTAACATTAGGGGCAATCAAAGGGTAGGAAGTGATTTCTAATGCCCCGTACACACGGTCGGACATTGATCGGACATTCCGACAACAAAATCCTAGGATTTTTTCCGACGGATGTTGGCTCAAACTTGTCTTGCATACACACGGTCACACAAAGTTGTCGGAAAATCCGATCGTTCTGAACGCGGTGACGTAAAACACGTACGTCGGGACTATAAACGGGGCAGTGGCCAATAGCTTTCATCTCTTTATTTATTCTGAGCATGCGTGGCACTTTGTCCGTCGGATTTGTGTACACACGATCGGAAATTCCGACAACGGATTTTGTTGTCGGAAAATTTTATCTCCTGCTCTCCAACTTTGTGTGTCGGAAAATCCGATGGAAAATGTCCGATGGAGCCCACACACGGTCGGAATTTCCGACAACACGCTCCGATCGGACATTTTCCATCGGAAAATCCGACCGTGTGTACGGAGCATAACTGTGTAGCGGGTGGCTTTAGTGGAGGAAGAGAGAGATCTGTGTTCCTGATTAGCAGGAACAGAAGATCTCTCTCTTCCTCTCTGACAGAACGGCCGTCTGCTTTGTTTACATAGGCAGACCGCCTTTCTGCCTCGAACGATCGGATTGCTGTGTCCAATCACAGAAATCGGATGTGGTTTTGCGCTTAAGGGCCGCCCTGCTGCAGTACATGTACACGGGGCGGTCCTTAAGCGGTTAAAAGCTTCTCAAACAACCCAAAATTGGTGTACACCGATTTTGACCTGGATGATCAAATCTAGAATAAAATTGGAGCAGTGTCCTATAGGGACTCCTTGCTTCAATGTTAAAGCGGACCTTCATCCTAAAGGTCATGTCATAATGCCCTGGCTCCCCCCCCCCCCCCCCCTCACAATTGGACATTTTTTTTTTCTTTTCTTTTTTAATCTAACGTTTTATTTGTACCTAGACGAGAATTACTTTTCCTTCTCCCTTTCCCCTGCGCGGAAAGACTGCTATCGGGAAAGCTCAAAACCTTCCCTGTCTTTGCACAACATGCAGGGAAAATCACTTGCACATGGGCTGATGCACCAAAGGGCTCTGCTAGAACCTGAAGGCTAGGGAGAGACCATTGGTGCATCTGCACATGCAAAACAATGGCAGTGCCAGAGTGGGGGCGCAGCCTGTAAAGAGCAGGGTTAAAGTTCCTTTTTAAAGCAGTAGGTTTTCTTTTTTCTCTTTCTATTTTTCTCTGGTGATCCAGTCAGTAAGCCTGTTTGTCAAACAAACAAGCTCTCCAGCAAATGTATCTGTTACAGAGATAAGAAAAATGGGTGCTTACAATGATCAGTTTTTTTTTTTATTTATGAAAAACATTTATCCCAAAAGGAAAAAAATCTGTGTGCTGTAACTGCATATAAAGTATTAGTTGTAGTTTGGCTTTAATTTGTTAGTATATTTAAATCTGCTAGTACATCTAACACCCCCCCCCCCCCCCATTTGACTGACAACGTTACTGTCCAAATGTGCTCCCTGTGCTCTTTCATCCAGAGTGAGGGCACTCTAATACAGGAGGTGTGTTACAGGCCAGAACACAAAACAAAGGGTAAAAAGCCTTTAAAAAAAACCTGAATGCAGCCATCACATTGAATGATTGGCAGGCTGCAATATATTACATTTTTGGCTTTGGGTTTAATATTGCTTTAAAGTAGACGTCCAGTCAAATGCTAACAAAGCTTAAAGGAGAAGTCCAATCTGAGCTTGTTTGGCTGGGCTTCTCCTCTGGGTCACAGGAGTGCAATGTTTTGCACTCTTGTGACCCGTTTTCAGCAGAGAGCGGTCTGGAGTCCGCTCTCTGCGACGTCACAGAAATCAGGTGCCTGGACTGATGGCCATCTCAGCCTCTCAGCGAGCCGCTGAGCCAGCCTCTCCCCGCCCCTCTACAGCTCGGCGCTCCAATGAGCTTGGAGGAGCAGAGCAGGAGAGCTGCTGACTGACAGGCAGCAGCTCTCTGCTTGGGGAGCTGAGAGAACTGAGCCATCGGCGATGTTCGATCGCTCGGTTCCCAGTGTAGAGGCGGCAGGGGACAGCTGCAGCATCCACCTAGGTAAGTATGATTATGGGAAAAAACTGGATTCCCATACTTCTCTTTTTAAACCTGCTCCCACCCCCATTTTAAATCCTATACTCTCTACCCTGTAATGGAAAGATGTCTATACTTGCCTATTTTGAGGGCACTCCATTCCGATCACATGATCTCCCTGTGGCCAGCTTCAGTGAAGAGAAGAGATCACCGACAACAGCTGCAGGGCCTGGGCGATGACATCACCCATAGACTTAAAGGAGAAGTACAGCCAAATCTCGTTTGACTGTACTTCTCCTGTGCAGAACAAACTGCACTCCTGTGACCCGTTTTCAGCAGACAATGGCCTGAAGCCTGCTGTCGGCTAATGTCACAGAGCTGGTCCAGGCTGGGGCGAGATTGCAACAATATGGTCGGGATCCACCCACAACCCTAAACCGGCACCTGGCTCCGCCTTTCAGCGACTGACAGTCTGCAGCTCTCTGCTCGGGGAGCTGTGAGAACCGAGCGATCAGCAGTGTTAGAGGTGGTGCATCCACCTAGGTAAGTATAATTCTTGTAAAAAAAAAAAAAATCCAGAACTCCTCTTAGTATGAACTTCTCTTAGCACTTCTCTCAGTTCGCCTAGTACACACGATCAGAAAATCATATGAAAAATACCGCTTTTAAAGCGATCGTATGATAATCAGTTCATCCAAAATTATTCCAAGGGACAAACACGAAAATTTTTCTTGTACGATTTTAGTTTAATCCGTACAGTTTTTGTCCGACAAATACAATACAATACATCGCTTCCAAATTTTTATTTTGTCGTACGAGAATTTTCGTAACTTTAGTAAACTCTTCATTTTCGATATGGAGACTAGCATGCAAAAAAAAAAACCAGATGATTAGTCGTCTGATAATCTCATCGTGTGTACCAGGCTTTTGGGCCATCTGTTGTTGGCTGTCCTTACACTGAAGCTGCCGCTTATGAGCCAATCGTGTGACCAGACCGGAGTGCCCTCAGAATAGGCAAGTATAAGCATCTTCCTTCTACAGGGTAGACAGAATAGCCTTAGAACAGGTTTGGGCGCAGAGCAGAGAGCTGTTGACCGACAGTCAGCAACTCTCTGCTCAGGGAGCCCTGAGAACCCAGCGATTAGTGTTTTTTGATTACCCAGTTCTCTCTTAGAGGCGTCAACTCGCTGTGTTTGGAGGAGGAATGCTGCCGATGACCCTAAGAACATCATCCCCACCATCAAACATGGAGGTGGAAACATTATGCTTTGGGGGTGTTTTCTGCTAAGGGGACAGGACAACTTCACCGCATCAAAGGGACGATGGACTGAGTCATATACTGTCAAATTTTGAGTGAGAATCTCCTTCCCTCAGCCAGGGCATTGAAAAGGGGTTGTGGATGGGTATTCCAGCATGACAATGACCCAAAACACACGGCCAAGGCAACAAAGCAGTGGCTCAAGAGGAAGCACATTAAGGTCCTGGAATGGCCTAGCCAGTCTCCAGACCCATAGAAAATATGTGGAGGGAGCTGAAGGTTCAAGTTACCAAACGTCAGCCCCGAAACCTTAATGACTTGGAGAGGATCTGCAAATAGGAGTGGGACAAAATGCCTCCTGAGATGTGTGCAAACCTGGTGGCCAACTACAAGAAACGTCTGATTGCCAACAAAGGTTTCCCCACAAAGTACTAAGTCATGTTTTGTGAAGGGGTCAAATACTTATTTCACTCATTAAAATGCAAATCTATTTATAACTTTTTTGAAATGCGTTTTTCTGGATATTTTTGTTGTTATTCTGTCTTTCACTGTTAAAATAAACCTACCATTAAAATTATAGACTGACCATTTCTTTGTCAGTGGGCAAAGGTTCAAAATCAGCAGGGGATCAAATACTCTTTTCCCTCACTGTGTGTGTGTGTGTGTGTGTGTGTGTTTCATCCATGTATTTAGCAATTTACCTGAAATTCAGCTTTAATAGATACAAGATGATGCAAATTGTAAGGCTTCAAAATCTTTCTTTTCTCTTGAACCAGCCCCGGTAGTCTGGAGGAGCTGTGGCGAGGTCAACCCTTGTGTCCCGACCAGTACAACAAATTCTTTGGCTCCTGTAGAGAGCCTGGTTACAAAAGAGATCGAGTCCTTCTGCAGCCACCGAACAAAGCCCCACCTCATCGTGTGACCGTCTGTAAGAACTACCAGGTGACTCTCTCTTGATAATAGTAAAGTCAATGTCTGGCTGCTTAAAAGTTAAGATGGTAGAATTAAAAAAAAAACAATATACACTATGGCTCGGTTCACACAGGGACGACTTGTCAGGCGACCTAGTCGCCTGATAAGTCGCCTCCCGTTCTGTGCTATGGAACCGTTCTAAGGGGAGCGACGCAAGTCGCTCCGACTTAGAAAAAGGTTCCTGTACGACTTCGGGGGCAACTTGGGGCGACTTGCATAGACTTCTATACAGAAGTCGTTTTGCAAGTCGCCCGGGCAGTCGTGTGCAGGTCGCCTCGGTGATGCGACCTGCAAGTCGTGCCGCCTCTGGTGTGAACCGAGGCTGAGTTCAACTGTATGATATAAAGTAACATTAAAGCTTCCAGAAACAAAAAAGTCAAAGTCTTGCTATGCCCCCTGTGTTCAAGGCTGTTTGTAGAGATCATGATTTCCTAGGTACACCTGCATGATTGTACAAGCTCCGCCCCTTGCAACTTTTTTTCCCCATAAAAACTAATGCTAGAATGCGCTAGTAAAAGCAAGTTCTTATTTGCTTTAAATGCTAGCTACAGTTCTACCTTGCTTTATCTTTCCTGAACCATAAGGAGTCTTGCGACTCCTCTTAATGACCCCTTTTACCCTGTATAGTCCTTTTGATGAAGTTAGTCACAAATCTGTAGGAATGGACAGAAGGAGTGGCATTCCCCTAGCTCTGCTGCTCTAGGCAATGACCCACAAGTGCTTTAAGTAAAATGCAGCCCTGCCTGTACCCCGTAATGCAAAGCAGCCTATGGAGAGTAGCCCATGGAATATAATGGATGTGGCTTATCTTCGACTTTTAAAGCTGAAATTGGAGCTTGGCATACAACGCTGAAATGTGTGTTAGGAAAGCCTGACCACTATACATTATTTGCACACACATGGGGATCTATTTCTAAAACATTTTTTGACCAGATGTCACAAGCATTTGTCCAACCTGCACACTTTTTTTTCCTGTATTTTCTCTAATAGGATTATTTCATTTGATCGTCGTTTCCATCTAGTGGCCAAAATCCAGTATTTTTTTTTCTGATTATTGAGTTTCATAAAAATGATGGCGTTTTGGCCACTAGATGGCGCTGACAATCCTAGGAAATATTCAGATGAGAATACGTACAAGGGGAATTTGTGCAGGCTGAACAAACGCTTGTGACATTCATCCAACGAATGTTTTATAAATAGACCCTACTTGAGGTTATTGACCCTATAATATGTATTCTCATTTTTACCATCTTTTCTGTCGTCCCTCTCGTATCCGGCTCTACGTCAGTTTTTTGAGCTTGATGTCTACAACAGCGACGGTTCTCCACTGACAGAAGACCAGATTCACCAGCAGATGCTCTTCCTGCGAGCGCACTCCAAAAAAACTGACAAGGAGCCGGTGGGTGTGCTCACCACGGACCACAGGAACAGCTGGGGCCGAGCGTACAATACACTAATCCGTGGTAAGTGTGTTCTGAGTAAATACAGCTGAAGCTTATGAAGGGAACGGCAGATGACAACAGCTCTTTCAATAAGGCCTCGTTCACAAAGGTGTACTACAGCGTACACCCATGAGAGGGCTGTGTTTACCCACACGGGGATGCACAGGTGTTCTGTGCCGGCAGTCCCATTCATGTCAATTGGGATGCATTAGCTGCACGGACACAGCCACTGCTCCCATTTTGACATCCATGCAGGTGCAGGTACACTGAACCAAATGCAGACAGTGTATGTTCAGGGCCGCATACCCACACCAATGCCAATCTGGGAGCATTGTGATTTAATGAGAATTGAAATTGAAGCACAATTGGTTCAGATACAACTTTATTCCATTAAAAGACAGGGGTACAATCCAAAAAAGTAGTCAACGTATTTGGGGTGGGGGGGGGGCGTGGGGGTTATCCCTAGTACCTTGGCATGCAGGGACGGACTGATAGTTGTGCCATTGATCTTGAGCGAGAAGTCAGGGGAAGAGGCACGTGTGGGAGGAAATATTATGAGCTCTGTTTTGGATAGATTGAGTTTGAGGAAGTGGTGTGACATCCAGGCTGATATGTCTGTAAGTAAATCAGTGATGCATAAGGAAACTGATGGGGTGAGCTGAGGGATAGAGAGATGGATTTGGGTATCATCAGCATAGAAATGGTGTTGGAAGCCATGGGGGGCTATCAGCTGACGCAGGGAGGAGGTGTAGATCGAGAATAGGAGAGGTCCAAGGAAAGAACCTTGGGGGACCCCAACAGAGAGAGGAGGAAGTAGAGTTGTAAGTGATACTGAAGATACAGTGAGAGAGGTAAAATTTGAACCAATGGAGAGTACAGTAACGGAGACCAAGGAAATTTGAGTTTTTTGAGGAGGTGGGAGGTGGTCAACTGTATCATAGGCAGCGGAGAGGTCCAAGAGCAAGAGTATGGAATAGTGAACGTTGGTTTTAGCTGTTAGTAAGACGTTTGTGAGTTTTAGGAGAGCAGTTTCTGTGGAGTGTTTGGGGGCGAAATCTAAACTGAAGGTGATTGAGAAGTTTATTCTCGATGAGGTGGTAGCTCAGCTGGTTGTAGACTAGACTTTCAAGGAGTTTTGAGGCAAAAGGGAGTAGGGAGATGGGTCTTAGGTTGTTAAGATTGGTGGGGTCCAGTGAGTCCTTTTTAGGTATAGGGGTGACTAGTGTATGTTTTAGAGGGTTGGGGAAGAGATTGTGGGTATGAGTTAAAGAGTGTAGGATAGAGCCAGAGGGTGACCATAGTA
This sequence comes from Aquarana catesbeiana, assembly GCF_042186555.1. Taxonomy (NCBI): domain Eukaryota; kingdom Metazoa; phylum Chordata; class Amphibia; order Anura; family Ranidae; genus Aquarana; species Aquarana catesbeiana. Next base: position 45,848,529 of record NC_133332.1, on the reverse strand, counting down.
TTTGCGAGGGAACAGGGGGCAGGTGATTAGGTGGGCATTAGAAAAAGGTTTACTGACTTCCTCTATAGTAGCTGCGTTAAATGGGGGAAGTATTGATTGTGCAGGTGGACAAGAAGGGTAAGGTGAGGGAGATATCTGTAAAGTGGAGATCTGGTCACAATTTGTATCTATCTTATTTTTGAAGTGATTAGCAATCTCCTGGGGAGTGAGTAAGTTAGTGAGTGGAGGTAATGAAGGATTAAGTAGAGGGTCACAGGTAGAAAAGAGTTGATGGGGACTGCATGTTAATGGGAGTGATAAAGTTGTAGTGTTTGGAAGTGTGGAGGCAAGCATTGTATTTTTGAAGGGCAGATTTATATTGGTTGACGTCTTGTGGGGACTTATTCCGCCACAGGCGCTTAAGAGCGCGGCTACATTTTTTTAGGCTTCTGGTATTGTCTGCTTGGCAGGTTTCTAGCGGTCAGGCCTGATTCTGTGTGTAGTGAGGTGGTTAAGGTTTCCAGGATGTATGACCCTGAACTGTTGTTTACAGAAGTGGCCAGGTTGAGGCAGGACAAGGCTGACATTTTGTCATAGAGACGATCTGTTGCAGAAAAAACAAGAGAAGGGTTAAGATGGTGAAGGTTTCTATGGGTAATGGTTAGGTAGTTGGAAGGCGAGGTGAAGGAAGACAAGGAGACAGTGAAGCTAATAAGGTAGTGATCAGAGAGAGGAAAGGATTGTTGGAGAGATTGTACAGGGTGCATAGGTAGGAGAATACAAGGTCAAGGCAGTTGCCATCAGAGTGAGTAGAAGCGTATGTCCATTGTTTTAGGTCAAAAGAGGAAGTTAGGCTCAGAAGTGTTAAGATTAACAGGGATGTTGAAGTCACCGAGAATGCTTGTGGGAATTTCAGAAGAGAGAAAGTAGAGTAGCCAGGCTGAGAAGCCATCAAGGAAGCTTGATACTGGTCCAGGAGGCCAATAGATCACAGCAATTATCAAATAAACTGGAGAGAATAGATGAATACAGTGAGCTTCTAATTAGGAGAGGGAGATGGATGAAGGATCTGAAAGTGCTTTGAGGGGATAGGAGGATTCCAACTCTACCTCCTTTCCATCCACCAGGCCTGGGAGAGTGAATCCAGAGGACGCCACCATGGGAGAGGGCAGCAGGAGGGGGAAAGTCAGATTTGTGAAGCCAGATTTCAGTGATTGCAAGTAGGTTAAAGGATTTTGTGATTAAAAAGGTGTGTGTTAAAGGTTATTGTAGTAAGAATACTGCACAGCATTGACATATTGTAATCATTTTAGAAGTAATTAATGAATATGTCAGCAAAAAATTTTGTTGCAGGGGATGCCTAAAATCTGACTTGTATCTTAGTTAAGACTTCTGGGAAAATAAGTAAGCCAATCATACAAGAAGGAAATTACATTTTTGTTCTATACAAGATGTGTACAGAATGCCTTCAGGTTGCCATATTGCAGTGGGTTTTTCAGAAAATTACAGAGCTGCAGATTGAAAAGGAAAGTTTTTATTTACTTGCTATATTTTATCCCCCCCCCCCCCCATGAAGGTGGAGTTACCCTTTAAATCCATCCACAGTTTTTATTTGTGTCTTTATCTCCAGACCGTCTGAACAGGGAGTCTGTCCGGAGCATCCAGCGCAGTCTGTTTACGGTGTGTCTGGACGCCACCGCACTGAAGTACTCTGAAGATCTGTACAGCAGCCGTACGGCCGCTCAGATGCTGCATGGAGGAGGGAGCCACGCCAACAGCGGGAATCGCTGGTTTGATAAAACCCTGCAGGTGTGTTCAGCACTGCACCCTCACTGTGTCCTCCTGTGTTCTTCCCTCTGTAGTGATAGACTACATTCTGTGTTTCTCTGTGCTATGGCACTGATGCAGCATGTCTGAGAAAATGTGCTGGACCTATTAAAAAAAAAAAAAAGAAAAAGGCATTCGCACTGAGCAAGTAGCTCCAGTTAAACTAATTTCAGTGGTACTATACTGTACTCTGCCATTCATCATTGCCCAATAGTGTTACACAGAAAGGCCCTGAACAGCGCCCGAGCTGGGCTATGTGTGTCCATAGACACAGACAATGCGGCTTGGCCCTGCTCCCTCCTCATTAGATTTAATTGACAGCAGCAGGAGCCAATGGCTCCAGCTGCTGCTTCTGTGTCTGTGAGGCGAGAGAGAGCAGTCTAGGGTACAGCGCTGGATCAAAATAGGAACCAAGTAAGTATTTAGAAGGTGGGTCGTGGGTAGCTGATACTAGAAGGTTTTTTTACCTTAATTCAGAGAATGCATTAATGTAAAAACAGTCTGCATTTCGAAGCCCTTTGTCTTGCACAGTTGCACAAACTCCTCTCCTGTACTGAAATTGCTCACTCCGCTTTCTCTGCACACTGTTAGCAAGCCAAATACAGCCCACCTAATTCCTGGCTGGGAAATATCCAGCATTATCTAGCCTTTTCCTCCTCAGCCTGACTGTCTCTTGCACTTCTTTCAGGCTCCGTTCACATCTAGGCGCCCCGGACTGCGGGCGAAATCGCTGCAATTCTGCCCGCAATCCCGAGTCACAGCGAATTGCATGATGCCCTTGTGATCCCCGTCTCTTCCAATGGCACCCCAATCGCGCTGCAATTTTGCCACGATTGTCCTCCGACGAATTGCGGTAAAATCGCGCAAACAAAATTCCAGAACTTCTTTTGGGCAACAGGTGTACCTGGATTCATCAGGTGATAATTGCGGCAAAATCGCACCGAGATTGGGGTGCCATTGGAAGTAACAGTGATTGGAAGGCGGGTCCCGCGAGTTGTTGTGATTCGGGATCGCGGGTAGAATCGCAGCAATTCCGCCCACGATCCAGGACACCTGGATGTGAACCAAGCCTTAATCATGGAGGCTCAGTATCCTATATGGGTGTTACCTAGGGCAGTCTGCATGCAAATGCAGTTTGTCTGGGTATACCCACTACTCCAGTTTGCCATCCATCAAGGCATTATGAAATTTGCAGAACTCCTCCCAAGAGCCAGCCCACTGCTTGGATCAGGGCTGAGGACTATTGAGGGGAGTACTGAGGCAGGGTGCTGTGAGGTGTGTTTTTTTTTTTTTTTTTTTTTTTTTTTTTCTGGAAGCCGTGTACAGATTCAAAGAGTATAAAATAAGGCATGTATTGAAAATGGGTTTTATTTAATATCATATCCAGTCCCCACACTCCTAACCCTGTGTAAACTCTGTTGGATGGAGTCAGAGCTTATACAGGGTTGATGATGTCGCCCCTCCATGGTGTTTGGCTGCTCAGGCAAAGCATTGCTTAATGGGAGAAGGTCACCTATTCGCCCATACCCAGAAACTTTAAAGTGGTTGTAAATGATTTTTTTTTTTTAATAACAAACATTTCTATATTTACCTGCTCTGTGCATTAGAATTACAGAGAGTGGCCCCAATCCTCCTCTTCTCAAGTCCCCTGCTGGCACTCCTGACTCCTCTCTTGCTGGTGCCCCCAATAGGAAACCAGTTCCCATGGGGACACTTGTGCAGGCTCTCTCCCTAGACCCGCTGCTGTGTCCATTGACACAGACAGCGGGACTCTCCCCCGATCCCGTGTCACTAGAGTTGATTGGCTGGAGCGGGAGCCAATGATTCCCGCTGCTATCAATCTGCCGAATGAGGAGGGAGACAGTGGCGAGAACTGCTGTTCTCGTGCACGTCGCTGGATTGGATTGGATCGGGCTCAGGTAAGAATAAGATGGAGCTGGGGGAGATCCTGCAGCAGAGAAGGTTTTTTTACCTTAATACGTAGAATGCATAAAGGTAAAAAACCTTGAGGAAAGAACCACTTTAAAGCAGAACTATTGACACAACTTTTTTTTTTTTTTTTTCATTTTGAATAGAGCAAGGAAAGTGTTATAACCCCTGCCCGATTTTTTTTTTTTTTTTTTTTCACCATCTCTGTCCTATTGTGCAGATTTTCCTTCACTTCCTGTCCCATAGCCAAGCATAAAATGAGAGAAAATCCCAAAAATTAAGGGAATTCCCCAAGTCACCAGAACTAGTGTACCCATTGGAAGATTTCCCCTCTTTTACTTTTCTGGGGACAACCCAAAATTTGGGATTTTCTCTTACTTTCAATGATGATGATAAACAGAACAAATAGAGAGGGTGAATCTCGCTAATGGGAGCACAAAAAGCAATAAAAACCTGACAGGTGTTCTAATTCCCCTCCACTCTATCTAGAACTAAAAGAGGTTTTTCCTTTTAGTTATACTTTGTGGAGCAAAAGCACTGCAGGAGAGCATGGGGTAAGCATGTCACTTTTTCCTGAATGGGCAAAATAGTGTCCAATATCATTAAACAAAAATGTATATACAGTATCAGTTTTGGGTGGACTGGTACTTTGTTTAGCATCCTTATTTAATAAGGTAGTAATCGGAGCAATGTCTATGTGCACAGTATATTAACGAAGCAATGTCTATGTGCACAATATATTATGTAGTATTGTAATGAATAAGCTTATACTTTCCTGTTGTCGCATGGAGAACAAAATTTTATTGGTTAAGGTGGCCATACACCTATTGATATGATCGTTTGATGTGACTAAAATGAATAAGCATTGTAAACCAGAGTGTCTCCATTCGATCAATTTGGTAATCGTTGGATCAGTTTTAAGAGTGACAAATTAATTAGCTGGGGTAAAGTTTTAATGATCGTTTCTGATTGAAATATCTGTTTGTCAGACAGCTGATCCTAATACAGATCAAATAAATAATCATTGAAGGACACAGTAGTATCTTCAGATCCTTACCAATGGGTTTTATTACACCACTTGCAGAAGTAGAATGCTAGGTAAACCAAGAATGAAAGAAACAAACACCCTAGAGGTGGCCCCTTCTGATGACCAAACCCCACCATCTGCTCCTCAGCTCAGTTTTTTTTTGCCTCCTGCTTAGGACCTAGAAATATTTCTGCAAAACCACAAATTGGTAAACAAAAAGTGCTACTCCATGCAATTCTACTTTACAGGTACAACATGAGGTAGGCATAAAAGATGTGCAGTTTATTCTATTCAATTGAAATAGAATGGTGAACACTAAAAACCCCAATATATATTTGTCCGTCAATGAACAGAAGAAAAAATTTGAATTTTTGTACTCGCTGAAAAATCTTTTATTTTGAGTTACCCACTTGGCCTCCAGAAGGTTTTACCCCCTTTGTGACCCGGGTATTTTTTGCTATCTGGCACTGTGCTACCTTAACTGACAATACAATACGCAAATTAAATAAATATTTTTTTTCTTCCAGGAAAAATAGAGCTTTCTTTTGGTGTTATTTGATCACCACTGGGTTTTTTAATTTTTTTCCTATTATAAATAAAAAAAGACTGAAATTTTTGAAAAACAAAAATCCCAATATTTTCTACTTTTATGTTCTAAAATATATCCAATAAAAAAAAATCAATTTTCTTTATAAATCGAGGCCAAAATGTATTCTGCTACATGCCTTTGGTAAAAAAAAGAAAGAAAGAAAGAATCCCAATAAGTGTATATTTACTGGTTTGTGCAAAAGTAAAAGCGTTTACAAACTATATGGTGTATATATACTGGAATTTACGCAGCTACAGTATAAGGCCCCTTTCACACTGTCGGACTGTTCAGGTCCGCCTGTCAGTTTTGACAGCGGACCTGAACGGGTGCTCCATGCTAGTCTATGGAGCGACGGATGTCTGCGGTGACATGTCCGCTGACATCCGACCCGGTCCGATCCGCTAAAATCAGACGGATGCCTCTACGTTCACATCCGTCCCTGGCGGATCGGATCGGGTGAGATCTGATGAAAATGGACATGGTGTCCGTTTTCATCCGATCTCTCCATAGGTAGCAGCGGCGCTCGACAGGCCCCTCCTTGCTCAGTGAGCAGAGAGGGCCCTGTCATCCGCCAACTCAGCGGGGATCAACAGAGAGATCTCCCGCTGAGCCGGCGGACAGAGGTGGATTCCTAGGCAACAGATCCACCTTGTGAGAATGATGCCTAAACGCTATACTGTAATAGCGGTGATCAGCAAACTATAGTGGGACTGTGATAGTGTCACCAGCAATGTCAGTGACAAATACAGCGGTCAGGGATAATACTGTACACTGACACTGTACTCATGACACTGGCTGGGAAGGGGTTAACATCTAGGGGCAATCAATGGGTTAAATATGTGCCTTACAATGTGTAATGTTTGCTGCTTTTACTTTTGTATCTGGCTGTATTTTCTCCCTGCTTTGCAGGGAACAGAAATGGTCAGATCGCTGATCAGTGTACAGAGCCCTGTGTGTTTGTAAACACACAGGGCTCTGTGCCGTGATTGAACACAGCCAATCAGCAGGTTTCAGCCATGAATCATTGGACGGGACCTGCTGACAAAATCGCGCTGTGTCCAACCTCAGAGTGGTGAGCAGCGGATGCTCGTGTGCGCCTGCAAACCCAGAAGTCTTTGCTAACGTACATGTACATGGTCCTGGCGGGGCTGTGCCGCTCGCCTGTAGTATAACTACTGTGGGCAGGTGGAAAGCAGTTATTTGAAGGACACAGCACCCACTCTGTCTTGTTTTCTGTTTCAGTTGCTGTTTCTGAATACTGCTGGCTACTAATTGAACTGTGAGGTGCTGATAGGGGGTTTGGCCACCAACAGGGACTGCACCTAGGGTGTTTCTTTTTTTACATCCCACTCCTGCAGGTGGCGTAATCAAACCCATTCATCAGGATCTGAAGATCCGGCTGTGTCCTCCAAGGAACGCCGAGAAAAAGATAATACGTTGAGTACAAAAATCCCATTTGGATGGTATTCTCAATCAATACCATATGTGCTACATAATTTTGATATTTTAATTGATGACGATTTGCTTGTTTATGATCGCCCGTACATAGATTGATTACAAATTTGATATATATGGCCCCCTTTACTGCCATTGTCGGAGTGGTCTGCACCAGCTTAATAAATAAGGCCATACACCTCGCTTCCCTCTACCTTACTAATATCTCACAACATCGCGCCCAACAACTAACTCCTTGCAGCACCCTTTACCTTCCTAAGCACCGCGCACAGTGACACTGAGTATGACTCCTGCAGTTCGTGGTGGGAGAAGACGGAACATGCGGTCTCATATATGATCAAGCAACAGCTGACGCCTCTGCGGTCCTGAGGATGCTGAGACATGTTTTAGACTACTGGTATGTGAGTAGTATGTTTCCCTAAATAGATTACCAATTGCATATGGGAGTGTTTGTATTTCTATCCATCCAGTTGAGAGATTTACACATCACGGGCTGGAGACCTGTCTTTTCTCTACTACAGTTATATTGATACAGCTAGGTCACTGCCCCACCCCCAGCCTGTAACTGGACAGCGAGGGACCAGCAGCAGTTCCACCCTCAGCTCACACTGCTCTCTCCTCCTATTAACATGTTCCTTGTTAGTACATGTGCGTGTGGCATATATGATTGGCTCCTAGTTAGGGTTGCCACCTCATCCCTTTAAAACCGAACACATATTAATTACACAGGTTCTGTGGCTGATTAAGGTGGTAATTAAACTCGGTGCCTTATCTGCATTTAATTAGCCTCAGAACCTGTGTAATTCAAAGGTGTTTGGGTTTAAAGGGATGAGGCGGCAACTCTACTCCTAGTGCTGCCCCTCTCTCTCCCAGTCTGTGTGCTGCTGTACAAGGAATTACAAGAGCATTGCAGCAGGTCCAATTCAGGCAATTACAATAACTGCATTAAAATATAGATTTCAATATTTTTTTAATAAATGCTTAACTATATTAACCACTTCAGCCCCGGAAAGGATTTGCCCCCTTAATGACCAGGCCATTTTTTGCGATACAGCACTGCGTCGCTTTAACTGACAATTGCATGGTCGTGCGACGTTGTACCCAAACAAAATTTACATCTTTTTTTTCCCACAAATAGAGCTTTCTTTTGGTGGTATTTGATCACCTCTGTGGTTTTTATTTTTTGCGCTATAAACAAAAAGAGAGCAACCATTTTTATTTTTTTTACTTTCTGCTATAATACATATCCAAAAAAACAAATATAAAAAAACAAATGTATTCATCAGTTTAGGCCGATATATATTCGACATATTTTTGGTAAAAAAAAAATCGCAATAGGCGTATATTGGTTTGCACAAACGTTATCGCGTCTACAAATTATGGGATAGATTTAGGGACTTTTTTTTTTATTGTCTTTACTGGTGATGGCGGCGATCTGCGATTTTTAGCGGGACTGCGGACACATCTGACCCCAAATGACACTTTGGGGACCAGTGACATTATTACATTGATCAGTGCTATAAAAATGCTCTGGTCAATGTAAAAATTACACTGGCAGGGAAGGGGTTATCACTAGGGGGCAATCAAGGGGTTAAGTGTGTTCCCTGGGTGTGTTCTAACTGTAGGGGGTGATGGGCTACCAGGGACAAGACAGAGATCACTGTTTCCAATCACTGGGAACAGAAGATCTCTGACATGTCATATGGCCTTGTTACAAAGGCAGTTCCCCGTTCTGCCTCTGTGCACTGTGATCGCGGGTCACCGACGGACAGGCTCGCGCACCCGCTATCTCCTATGCAAAGACCGACGTACACCTACGGCGGTTTGCGCAGGAGAGCGCACCTGCCGCAGTATAATGACGGCGGCTGGTCGGCCAGCGGTTAACCACTTACCCCCCCCCCATGACCAGGCCATTTTTTGCGATCCGGCACTGCGCTATAAACAAAAAAAGACCAATTTTGAGAAAAACATATTTTTTACCTTCTGCGATAAAACATATCCAATAAAACAATTAAAAAAAAATTCTTCATAAATGTAGGCCAATGTGTATTCTGCTACATATTTTTGGTAAAAAAAAAATCCCAATAAGCGTAAATTGATTGGTTTACGCGAACGCTATAGTGTCTACAAATTATGGGATATATTTATGGAGTTTTTATTTATTTATTTTTATACTAGTAATGGCGGCGATCAGCGACTTATAGCGGGACATTGTGGCGGACAATCGGACACTGACACTTTGGGAACCAGTGACACGAATACAGTGATCAGTGCTAAAAATATGCACTGTCACTGTACTAATGACACTGGCTGGGAAGGGGTTAAACATCTAGGGTGATCAAAGGGTTAAATGTGTGCCTAGCCTGTGCTTGTGCACTGTGAGGTGTTTTTTACTAAGGGAAGTAATGCATTTTGTTCCCTACAAAATCCCTTCCTTCCCTCGGTCAGAACTGAAATCTGCCTTGTTTACATAGGCAGATCTCAGTGTATATATATGTATATGTATATATATATATATATATATATATATATGTGAGGTGTTTTTTACTAAGGGAAGTAATGCATTTTGTTCCCTACAAAATCCCTTCCTTCCCTCGGTCAGAACTGAAATCTGCCTTGTTTACATAGGCAGATCTCAGTGTATATATATGTATATGTATATGTATATATATATATATATATATATATATATATATATATAATCAGTAAAACTTATATGGGGCGGACATTAAGTGTTTTATAGGTTTGTGTTTTTTTTTTTTTTTTATATCAGCCCAGAGTACACCTTTTCAAGAAAAACCTAATTCTGCTCTAGGAAGGTCCCAGTCTGTCTTTGTGTATACTACAATGTAATGCGTTTTATTTTTTTTTATATCTTCACATTTTTAGTTATAACTCAGGATTATGTTGGGACTAATTTTATTCCTCCTCCAGTTCCAGGGGTCCCAGTTTGCTGCCTCCTCGAACACCCATCACCAGAGTCCCTCCCCCGAGGAAGCTGTATTTCAATTTTCCCCCAGAGACTAAGCAGCACGTCGAGCAGGCCAAGCAGAACCTGGACATGTGAGTGGGTGATGTAAAATGTAATAAGTCACTGGGGATGTTTATAGTAAATCATTTTGCATTTATTTATTTATTTATTTATTTATTTATTTTAGTTTTATTTTAAGCTGGTGATTCTGCCAGTAATATAATCTTGTCCTAGAGTGACTGTGCTCACTGACATTACTGTATCTACGGAGAAGCAGCATTGTCACCCTAGGACAGGATTACAGAATACCTCTCTCCTTATCGCCATAACATTGGGTGGAGGTGTGAACTGTAAGCAATGTAACTGATAACAGACAGCAGAAGTATAGAGCACCGGACATTATACGCCCACAGGATTTCTGCCAGGACCAATAGGTATTTTTGCACTTATTGAATGGATATAACAAAACACTTCTGATGGTATATTTAACAGATCAAAAGGGAACAAGTGGAGTGCAATGACCTGAGTCCTCCTCTGGCTTCTTATATCTCCTTGGAATTCTACGGGCACATTTTATCTGCCTTAGTTCTTGTAGTTCTTGTGTAGTGGAGTGCCCATTTACTCACCATGCTCAATTGCAGGCAAAAGCTCCTGGAGCCCCATTTCCTTCAACATCCTGGCTTCCTGTACATGCACAGGGAAGATAAGTTTGTCTGCTCCCCACCCTCAGCAGTTAAGAGAGGCCACACTTGATGAGGCAGCGATGGCTGGGCAAGTGATCTGCAGCCATGCAGAGGGGCTCTCTTTTGTCAGAACGGGTGTCCATTTGTGCAAGAAGCAAGGCAACATTCTAATAGCATGCAGCTTCTATGGGGACTGCTTCCTCAGTTGCTACCAGTGTACTCCAGTTCCGATGGGGTGTCCTCTCTGTGTCCCTGGTTCTGGGATCTTTCCAGCTGTTCAATTGTGTTACCAGAGCTACCCTGGATTCCTCTAGGAGGGACACCTGAGGATAATCACCACTAGCTGTTTGTGTTTTGAACTGTTTTTAGCCATACCTTCCAATGTTTTGAGATGGGAATGAGGGACACCTACTAGCAAATGTATTGTAGGCATAGGATACGCCCTCTGCCACACCCCCTTAAAGGAGAATTAACCAAAAAAAAAAAAAAAGGTTAATTACATCCACTTTTTTACCACTACTATTCCTTTATATTGGCTTTTGAAATGTACAAATGCAGCAATTTAGAAATTGGATGGAAACAATTTTTGAAAGAAAAAAAGTTAATTTTATGTACAATGAGGAACAAATGAGGGGGGAAGAGGGACAGAGGGACATTGCTCCAAATCAGGGACGGTCCCTCGAAATCGGGGACAGTTGGGGGCTATGTTTTTAGCTGAAGTAGTGATTCTCAGCTAGACTCTCTGTGCATTAAAGTCTTAGAGAGGCAATGCTATGCAATCACACGTTCCTCTAAGCCACTGAGATGTTGCTGGGAGGACTCCATGTTTGTGCAGCTTTCATATGGCTGTGCAGCTTTTAATATTCTGCAATGTATGCATGTTATTTGCTCTTCTGACCCTGTTTTGCATTATTGATTCTAACTTTGCACCTATATAACCTGTATAGTAAACTGCAAGTTACAGTTACTCCCTGTCTGATTATTCAGCCTCTTACCTGTGCTGTTAAAGTTGGCTCAGCTTCTGTCTGTCTTGGAGTTTTGGATGCTTCCCCTCTGATTGTTGATTTTTTTCCCCCTGACTGTGACAGCTGGGCAGCCATAAAACTTAAAGGATAAGTTGACCTTTGGAAACATGTTAATGTTCCATCTGTTTTTAGGGTGGGACATGTAACAGCAACTGCTGCAGCCACTGCTTGATTCCCCCCCCCCCCCCCCCCCCGTGACAGCATGACAGCAGTACAGGAGAAGTTCCCACACGAGCTCTGTGTATGAATGAACTACAAGTCCCGACCTCCTTCGCGGCTGTCGGTTTGCAGTTCTCAATGAAATACCACGGCGCTATGGAGTGCCACGGTAGTTTATTGATTCTTCCTGTCAGTGTATCTGCTTGCCTGTGCGGGATGTATGGGCACACAGATACACTGACAGGTCTGCAGGAGACCTGCATGACACCAGTGATCTGCTGATCATTGGTGCAATGCTTTACAGGCTCCAAAAATAAACCTGAAAAAAAAGTGCATTTATTATTTTTACAAAAAAAAGTGGACTTCTCCTTTAGCCCAGGTTCACATTGATGCAGTGCAGGACACCGCATGTAATTCGCACAGGAATCGCAACACATTTCTGTGCAAATTACATGGGGTGCCTCTAGGGCCTGATTTGAGCCATGGATTTGTATGGCTCAAATCACTCCGCATTCGCACCAAACTCAAGCAGGACTTTTTTTTGTTTGCACCAGAATCAGATTGCAGGGGTGCTCACACCCCTGCAATCCAATTCTGCAAATCGCACTGTGTTTTGCAAACAAAATTTGGGGTGTGGTTAATTTAACACTCCACTCCACAACCCGGTTCGCATGAACGGGTTGTGACTTTTAATGCGGTGCAGAATCCGCAGCGAATTTGCACCGCATCTTGTGTGAACTGAGTCTCAAGCACAGATATTTCATCAACAAAGTCCTCAAGAGGTTGGAAGCTCTTGCTAGTTTAACTCTCAATGATCTGCAGAAAAACGGAAAAATCAGTTTTGGTGGGCTCATCAGCCAACTAGTAAATTTTTGCATAGAGGGAGGTGACTGTAACACCAGAATAAAACCCAGGTAAGCACGGGGAGACTATAAAAACTCTATGAAGATGGTGTTCCTGGAGGGAACTGAGCCCAGGACCCAAACACTACACATCCATGGGGCTAACCACTTATCCTCAATGAGAGAGAATGTGGTTCAAGGCACCATAAGTAATTGGCCTCCATCCCAAATTTGAACAAAAAGAGAGAAAGTTTGGTCTCGCTCTTGTTCAAAGTCCCCAAAAAACTCCTCCCTTTTTGTTGGAACCCATAAAAGCAATACTGTATTTTATATCCCACATGCTTACTCTATATAGTGATTGGCCTCATTCAAAGTCCCGCCGACCAAACTTTCTCTCTTTTCACCTATCCTCAATAGTGCACTCCCACAGCCCAGCAATTTAGAGATCTCTGTGTCACAAATAGACTGTGGGAATTTCTATCTGGAGACACCCAACAATGCTGACCAGCTTTACAGCTTAAACGCAATAGAACTTTTATACAGTATATATTGCACCCAGTCAAGGCGAGTTTTGGTACGGCGACATTGATGGGGAAAATTTACTAAAACTGCTGTACACGGAATCTGGTGTTGCTGTGCATAGTAACCAATCAGCTTCTAGGTTTTATTGTCAAAGCTTAATTGAACAAGCTGACCTTAGACGCTAATTGGTTACTATGCACAGCTGCACAGGATTCTGTGTGCTCCGGTTTTACTAAATCTCCCCCTTTGGTCCACTGGTGTGAAAGGGTCCTAATCGGGTCCGTCTGCCTGTTTTTCGGGCAGACCCAATTGGACAATCCATTATTCTATATGGGGCCGCGGATGTCAGTGGAGGTGTCCGCTGTCACCCGCCGGCATCCTATCCGTTCCCGTCCACTAAAAATCTGCTGGGATGGATTCCACCCTGCGTGAAAGGGGCCTTTTGTCCATACAAAGTAAAGGTTTTTTTTTTCTTTGTGTGTTGTTTGATAATATGGTATAAATTATAGAAACGCCATGTCCTGATATCTGAATACAGCTTGCTAATGTAAAGGGAATGTTTTCCATGTTTTTTTTTTTTTTTGATGAGAGGTTTGTTTCTTTAGATATCACCAATATGTGTGTTTTAAAGCTGAACCAATAATTTTTTTTCACTGTCATTACGGATGGTTTTCTGACCACCACTGTAAAGGGTATTCTTCCTACTGACCAATAATTTAAGAGGCATTTATCACGTTTTTCCTCTGGCGTGAAAAGTTTGAGAGATGTCCCAAATGATCTGGTAATTGAATGTCCCCACTGCTATTACAAACACACATGGGCCTCTTAGGTCAGAAACCAATTAACCTATCAATAGGTTTTTCTTTTGTGGGAGGAAACTGAAGGGAAATAAAAAAACCCCATACAAATTTGAGTATTATGAACATACTCCATTGAGATCATGCCTGATGGCAATCGATCTCATGAACCCAGTTCCACAAGATGGCACCATTAATGTGGCACTACATGTAGAAATAACAGACAGTCTGTTAATACTAGCCACATTTGAAAACAAGCTCCTGATTGTACAAAGTCCCTAAATCTCTATTTTTCTCGTCCTATACAGACTGGTGAGCGATTTGGACATCTGCTGTTTCACCTTTGCTGATTTTGGGAAGAAGTTCCCGCAGAAACACAATCTCAGTCCTGGAGCTTTCCTACAGATCTCCCTTCAGCTAGCCTATTACAGGTAAGGAAAAGAAGGAGATGATTTGATTGGTTGGAGCATGGGGCCACTTGCTAGTTTGACCTGATATTTCTCCCAAACCTATCCGCAGGTTGCACAGCTCCTTATGTGCCACATGTGAAGTGGTTTCACTGCGAGTATTTCATCAGGGAAGATCGGATGTTGTGCGTTGTTCCTCCCCCGAGGCCCTGGAATTTGTACAAGCTGCTGATGATCCAAGCAAATCGGTATCTCATGGGTTGGGGCAGTCACATGGCATTGCCATGGATCCTCAGGGGAGGAGTTATTTGATAGCAGGATACCTATCCCGATACCTAGATAAGCTTGTGTTCAGTTCCATAAACTACAAAAGTGCACAAAACAGAGGCATTCACTAAGTGCAGGCAGGCAATCCACTAATTCATAACCTTGAGTAATACCCTGCTGATGTATTTTGCAATTTATAGGCCACGTGTTTATGAATGTTAACTAAGCTTACAGAATGGAAGATTCTTCTTTAACCACTTGCCAACCGCCCCATAGCCAAATGACGGCTGCAGGGCGGTTGGATAACTCTGGGATCACGTCATATGACGTGATTCCAGAAAGCTGCTCCCGCGTGCCCCTTGGGGCGCGCACACGGGAACATCCGTGACCGCCGGGTCTGCGGCGGTCCACGGATCACGGTAAACGGCCGCTGATCACGGCCGTTTACCATGTGATCGCTCCGTCAAATGATGGAGCGATCACATGTAAACAGACATGACGCCGGTTCCTCCCTCCCCTCTCTGTACCGATCAGTACAGAGGGGGAGGGATTGGATGGGAGCCACGCTGGGGGCTGGATGTGTAGTGCCCACAGCGCTGTTCAGTGACATGTACAGTCACATCCATCCATTCCTCCATGCTCAGCCATCCCCCCCATGCTCTGCAATTCCCTGGGCAATACTCTGCAATTCCCTGTGCAATACTCTGCAATACCCTGTGCAATACTCTGCAACACCCCACAATACTCTGCAACACCCCACAATACTCTGCAATACCCTGTGCAATACTCTGCAATACCCTGTGCAATACTCTGCAATACCCTGTGCAATACTCTGCAATGCCCCGCAATACTCTGCAATGCCCCGCAATACTCTGCAATGCCCCGCAATACTCTGCAATGCCCCGCAATACTCTGCAATGCCCCGCAATACTCTGCAATACCCTGTGCAATAGTCTGCAATGCTCCGCAATAGTCTGCAATGCTCCGCAATAGTCTGCAATGCCCCGCAATAGTCTGCAATGCCCCGCAATAGTCTGCAATGCCCCGTGCAATACTCTGCAATACCCCGCAATACTCTACAATGACCCGCAATACTCTACAATGCTCTGCAATGCCCCGCAATACTCTGCAATGCCCTGCAATACCCCGCAATACCCCGCCATACTCTGCAATACTCGGTGATACCCAGACATACTTTGCCATGCTCAGCCATACTTTGCCATGCTCAGCCGTACTCTGCCGTACTCTGCCGTACTCGGCCTCTGTATGCGGCCAGGCTGTGGAAGTCTCACACATGTGGTATCGCTGTACTCAGGAGAAGTAGGAGAATCGATTTTGGGGTGTCATTTTTGGTATGTACATGTTATGTGTTAGAAATATTGTATAAATGGACAATTTTGTGTTAAAAAAATGTGTTTTAACTACTTCCCGCCCACCGGCCGTCATACGACGTCCTTGACTTTGTGCGGGGATATCTGAATGATGGGTGCAGCTACAGGCATCATTCAGATATCAGCTTTTTCAGCCGGCGATTCCCTACACCATAAGAATGACCATAGCGGCTGTTCCACTGCTTGATCGTTCTTACGGGAGGCGAGAGGGGACGTTCCCCCCCCCCCCCTCCTCTCACCGCCCTCGGGTGCTTCTATCGACTCACCGCTACGATCGAAGCCAGGATCATTTTCTTTTTTTTTTTAATTTTAGGCACAGCCTAGAGGTGAGATGTGGGGTCTTATTGACCCCATATCTCACTGTAAAGAGGACCTGTCATGCCATATTCCTATTACAGGGGATGTTTACATTCCTTGTAATAGAAATAAAAGTGATGCAAAAATTTATTTTTTGGAAAAAAGCCTCAAACTAAAATAAATAAAGTAAAATGAACAATAAAAAAAAAAATGTTTTCCCCGTGTGCTCGCATGCAGAAGCGAACGCATACGTAAGTTGCGCCCACATATGAAAATGGTGTTCAAATCACACATGTGAGGTATCGCTGCGATCGGTAGAGCAAGAGCAATAATTTTAGACCTCCTCTGTAACTCACAACATGTAACCAGTAAAAAATGTTAAAGCGTCTCCTATGGGGATTTTTAAGTAGCGAAGTTTGGCGCCATTCCATGAGCGTGTGCAATATTGAAGGGTGACATGTTAGGTATCTATTTACTCTGCATAACTTCATCTTTCACATTATGCAAAAATATTGGGCTAACTTTACTATTTTCAAAAACTGTTTTTTTTTTTAAAAAAAGCGTTTGAAAAATTGCTGCGCAAATACCGTGCGAGATAAAAAGTTGCAACGACCGCCATTGTATTCTCTAGGGTCTTTGCTAAAAAAATATATATAATGTTTTGGGGTTCTATGTAATTTTCTAGCAAATAAATTATGATTTTTACATGTAGGAGAGAAATGTCAGAATTGCCTTGGGTGCTCCTAGAATGCCTGATGGTGCTTCTTGCATGTTGGGCCTCTGTATGTGGCCACGCTGTGTAAAAGACTCACACATGTGGTATCACCATACTCGGGAGTAATAGCAGAATGTGTTTTGGGGTGTAAGTTGTGGTATGCATATGCTGTGTGTGAGAAATAACCTGCTAATATTGACCTTGACTCTGACCTCTCCTTCAGCCCCCATATCCAATCACTGGCTAAATCCTGCCGCCTTAACCTCCGCAACATCTTCAGAATTCGACCCTTCCTGACTAATGACACCACAAAGCAACTTATTCACTCCTTGATTATTTCTCACCTTGACTACTGCAACTCTCTCCTTAATGGCCTACCCTTAAGCAGGCTATCCCCCCTTCAGTCTATTATGAATGCTGCTGCTAGACTAATACACCTCACTAATCGATACGTGACTGCTGCTCCTCTCTGCCAATCCCTTCACTGGCTTCCCCTAGCCCACCGTGTAAAATTCAAAATGCTAACCATAACATACAAGGCCATTCACAACATCGCCCCAATCTACATCACCAACCTCATCTGCAGATATCGCCCAAATCGTCCCCTCCGCTCCTCCCAGGACCTCCTGCTCTCTAGCTCCCTTGTTACCTCCTCCCATGCTCGCCTTCAGGACTTCTCCAGAGCCTCTCCCATCCTCTGGAATTCCCTGCCCCAGTATGTCCGATCAGCCCCTACCCTGTCCACTTTTAGGAGATCCCTGAAAACTCATTTATTCAGGGAAGCCTATCCCACACCCACATAACTGTCCCTGAGCCACCCCCATCAAATCATTCTTTGCAGCTATTACCTTTTGTACCACCACCCCCTCCCTTTAGAATGTAAACTCTACGAACAGGGCCCTCCTGTACCTTTTGTATTGAACTGTACTGTAATTGTGTTGCCCCCCTTATACATTGTAAAGTGCTGCGTAAATTGTTGGCGCTATATAAATCTCGTATAATAATAATATAATAATAATAATATGACAATTTTGTGAAAAAAAAGAAAAAAAAATCTTGATTTTGCAAAGAATTGTGGGGAAAAAATGACAACTTCAAAAAACTCAACATGCATCTTTCTAAATACCTTGGAATGTCTTCTTTCCAAAAAGGGGTAATTTGGGGGGTATTTGTACTTTCCTGGCTTGTTCGGGTCTCAAGAAATTAGATAGGCCGCCAGTAATTCAGGTGTGATCAATTTTCAGAGATTGGCACCATAGCTTGTGGACTCTATAACTTTCACAAAGACCAAATAATATCCACCGATTTGGGTTATTTTTACCAAAGATATGTAGCGGTATAAATTTTGGCCAAAATAAATATATGAAGAAAAAATTACTAATTTGCAAAATTTTATAACAGAAACGGAGAAAAATGCATTTTTTACAGAATTTTCGGTCTTTTTTCTTTTATAGCGCAAAAAAAAAGAACCCAGCGGTGATTAAATACCACCAAAAGAAAGCTCTATTTGTGTGAAAAAAAGGACAAACATTTCATATAGGTACAGTGTTGCATGACTGAGTAATTGTCATTCAAAATGTGAGAGCACCGAAAGCTGAAAATTGGTCTGGTTAGGAAGGGGGTTTAAGTGCCCAGTGGTCAAGTGGTAGTGTGACAGGGACACTTTATGCAGTTTTGTGTGTGTTTGTTTTTTTTTTTTTTCTGGTGTAATTTTGTACTCTGCTTTTGGTGTACTAGGTGGAAGAGAAGCTGGCTTTAATGCTGAGAGCGATACAGAGTCACCAAACGGCTAGAGAGCAGGTAGGAAGTGTAATTTTAATTTATTTTTATGCATGAAATTTATAATCAAAATGCTTGAGATCGATTGATTTCTAGATGAGGGCTCTTTCTGTTTCTTTGGAACCTCATTTTGATTTTATTTATTTGTCTTCCTTATCCCATTCTTACCAGTCCTATACTAAAGCGTAACTTCACCCTAAAGGGGTGTGCTGCCTATTGCAGCTTAAGGGGGGTGGTTGACGGGTGGCAAATATGTGGCTCAACTACACATTTTTACAGCCCCCCCCCCCCCCCCCCAAATCTCACGTCTAAACAAAGCCTATCTGCCTGACCAGAGAGTGTTGTTGGAGCATATGAATGCTAATACAGCTTCTACCCTCCTATGCCAACCTTCAGGGAAATCTCTGTCCCCGGGTAGGAAGGAAAGATCAGCACAGAAAGTTAAGCCATACACTGGGTGAACTTTGCTTCAAGGGTGGCCCTGTAGGCACACTCCCACCCAAGATCTTTCAATAGACAAATCAAAGGAGCTGGGGTGGAAAATTGTCAGCAAATCAGTGACTGCATCCAATTGGATGCAGCTGCTGTTTGGGTATTCAGATAGCCGTTGACTGTCAGAATACAATATCTGGCACTGCAAATTCGTCTACACACTTTATAGTGTGAATGAAGTATTCTTCCCAATATTTTTTAAAGCCAGCCTCCAGGCTGATCGAAAGAAGTCTAGTTTTAGTGTATGGTGGTAGTTTAGTGGTCAGGTGACCGCATATACACCGCAAAAAAAAAAAAAAGGTATTTATTGCAATAAAACAGAAATCTGAGAGTGCAAATGGAATCTTATAGGTACTATTTCGACTGTTTCCATCCACTTTGAAATTTCATTGCAGAATGCATTACTATAACAGAACTAACCCTGGCTGTGGTGGGAAAGCGGTTTTCATAATTTGGCTCCAGATACGTGAGTGTTCTACTCCAGTGCTGACTGGGCCTTCTGTTCATGTACAATGGAGTCCTCTTGGCACCTGCTCCATACCCAACATGTTATGGTACCTGGGATTTGCCAAGTATGAACACGGAATTGCACATGTACAACATGCAGTGTACTAACACAAAGAATGCTAGAAGAAAGGTTAAGAACTTTTTTGGTAACAGGGACCTAGAGGTCCTTCCCATGTCTGATTCAGGGTTCAGCATTTGGACAGTGTGGCTGTAAAGAGCGATCTGTAATCTAGCCTGTGCTAGTGCTCAGTTGTTCGGGTTCATCCTTAGATAGCAAGTTGGGTTGTTCTAAAAGAGGAACTGCGGTCTGCTCACATAATTTGTAACAAAAACATCTTTGCCATTCTGAAGCTTCCCTCCAACCACTTTGCATATTATATATATACTGTGATTCTGTACTTGCCAAATATGCTGCAGAAATCTCCCTCCATTGAGTCTGCCTGTAGACATTTTAACTGTGGGCAGCTGAAGCTGCAGCCTGTTCACTTCCTGGATTTACACAGAAGCACACCCCCAGCTCTCATTGACCCTCTTATGACTCATCCCCCTTACCTTCCTGGCAAACTCTCTCTCTCCAGAGAGAGCGCTGTGCATGATGTCATAACCCTAGGCTAATGACCAGACAAAAAACATGAAGTGGACTGTATAAGGTATTTACTGGCAGAAAAAAAAATGTTTTACTGTCCAAAGTTAAAACAACAAGGGCAAAAGATTTAATAGATGGAAAGATGAAAAAAATTACTGAGGTCCGCTTTAACAGCAGCTTCCGTACTGCCCTGGTGCTGACCACCCTAAACTATTGCACTACTTGCTTACAGCTGTCTTGTTGAAAAAGTTCCCCTGGCGGATAAGGACCCCCCTGTACTGCGCATGCTCAGCGCTTGCACAGTACGAAGTTTGCCGAAAATAGCCGAACATACACAGCTGAGAGTCAGCTGTACACCGCGCCTGCGCAATGAACACCACGCGCCTGCACAATGAACACCACATTCAACACCACATTCTAACAGACGCTCCCGATGTTACCAGACAATTCCGCACGCTCCCGATGCTCATGCTACTCTGCCAGGTGCGTGTTTAAACACGTTAAGGGCGGGTTTTGCAATCTTCAGGGGCAATTTCAATACTTCTCACAATAATTGCCACAGTATATTGTTGTTATGCTTATGTAATACACCCGCCCCTTGCAGAGTAACACGAGCATCAGGAGTGTGCGGCAGCGTCGGGCACAATGTCCTGCTCATTGCGCAGGCGCCGTGTACAGCTCACTCACAGCTGTTCTGCTTTGGAGATTTTCCCTCCCTTCCTGGAGGAAGCATAAAGCGAGGATGACGTTTTGGTTTCTTTTTTGTAGAGCTCCAACTCTGGTGGAGTCTCCTAGTGGAAGTCGCACTCTGGTGGAGTCTCCTTGTGGAAGTCGCACTCTGGTGGAGTCTCCTTGTGGAAGTCGCACTCTGGTGGAGTCTCCTTGTGGAAGTCGCACTCTGGTGGAGTCTCCTTGTGGAAGTCGCACTCTGGTGGAGTCTCCTTGTGGAAGTCGCACTCTGGTGGAGTCTCCTTGTGGAAGTCGCACTCTGGTGGAGTCTCCTTGTGGAAGTCGCACTCTGGTGGAGTCTCCTTGTGGAAGTCGCACTCTGGTGGAGTCTCCTTGTGGAAGTCGCACTCTGGTGGAGTCTCCTTGTGGAAGTCGCACTCTGGTGGAGTCTCCTTGTGGAAGTCGCACTCTGGTGGAGTCTCCTTGTGGAAGTCGCACTCTGGTGGAGTCTCCTTGTGGAAGTCGCACTCTGGTGGAGTCTCCGTGTCTGGGTCGTACTCTGGTGGAGTGGCCGTGTCTGGGTCGCACTCTGGTGGAGTGGCCGTGTCTGGGTCGCACTCTGGTGGAGTGGCCGTGTCTGGGTCGCACTCTGGTGGAGTGGCCGTGTCTGGGTCGCACTCTGGTGGAGTGGCCGTGTCTAGGTCGCACTCTGGTGGAGTGGCCATGTGGAAGTCACACTCTAGTGGAGTCTCTAAGTCATCCTTACTACTTTACTTCTTTTAGGACGCCCAACGAGTTTGCGAAGTTTTCGTGAAATGTTATATTTAACATCACTTATTGGTGCAATCTGAAAGCGAGCGCAACATTTTCATGGAGTCTCAGTGTCATTGTCACTTTCTTGAGGAAGTGTAAAGCGAACACGCCGTTTTGGTTTCTCGTTGTGGAAGTCGCACTCTGGTGGAGTGGCCGTGTCTAGGTCGCACTCTGGTGGAGTGGCCGTGTCTAGGTCGCACTCTGGTGGAGTGGCCGTGTCTAGGTCGCACTCTGGTGGAGTGGCCGTGTCTAGGTCGCACTCTGGTGGAGTGACCATGAGGAAGTCACACTCTAGTGGAGTCTCTAAGTCATACTTACTTCTTTTAGGACGCACGAGTTTTCGTGAAATGTTATATTTAACATCACTTATTGGTGGAATCTGAAAGCGAACGCAACGTTTTGCTCAGTGTCATTCTCTGGGGGAGTGGCCATGTCAAGGTCGCACTCTGGTGGTGTGGCCATGTCAAGGTCGCACTCTGGTGGTGTGGCCATGTCAAGGTCGCACTCTGGTGGTGTGGCCATGTCAAGGTCGCACTCTGGTGGTGTGGCCATGTCAAGGTCGCACTCTGGTGGTGTGGCCATGTCAAGGTCGATGGATCAATCAACTTGGGTACAATCAGCCTGCCCGTACATGGTTAGAATCTCAGCTGGTCCCTGCTGAACCAGCCGAGATTCTTACTGTCTTTTACTGGCTTTAGGAGCACAGACACTTTTATTTACAGCACTAAGGGATAGTGCATATTAAAATGCTCACGGATAATGAATTAGTTTTGTCTGTCTGTATGGCCTTGTTTACAAGGGTGATGAGGCCCATATAGCATGAACGGGCCATTTTGCAGCATCTGTAATTTCCAGGTGCTGCATGCAGGCAGTCTATTGAAAATGATTAGAACGCACAGCTGCACGGACGCAGCTACCTCTCCTAATATGATGTGCACTGTCTGCATTCAGGGCCATTCACCCCCACACCCAGGGATACTGTTAGAAATCATGGGGCCCCGTACAGCTTATATGACTGGGCCCCCTCCACCTAAGAGCCAGGGCCTGAGCCTGCCCCCCCAGCTCACATTTACCAGCAGAGAAAAAAGAAGTGATGTGCTCTGTGAATAAATTAGGGTGCGACAACATTTTGCTAACAGTGTAAGGGGTTTAACACCTGTACAGCACACAGGGATCAAATATGTGTATATAACGTTGTCGTGTTTAAACAGGTGGTGAGGAGGCAAAATAACACCTCCTTACCACCTGTCAAATGCCCTTTGAAGAGCGATCTGAATGTGGGTTGCTGTTCAGAGGGCACCACGTGTTTAAATGAGCCCTAAGGCGGTTCAGACAATCCATTAATTTTTGTCAATTTATCAGGGAACAGGGGGGACTATTTCATGTTTTCTTTGGGGCACTGCTAAGTAATCTCCTGGTTTTCAGCAAGTACAAAATACTTCCGCAGACCCCCCTTTTCTCAGCTGGGGAAGGAATCAGACTATTAATTTTTTTTTTTTTTTTTGGGCTCAGGCGGCAAAATCCTTTTAAAGTATTAATTTTGATTAAATTTTAATTTTAAATTATTAAGTTAAATATAATTGAATAATTTAAATTAATATGATTAAATCTATTAAATTATTTTTATCATATACGTCATGTTTCTGGCAGCTGGTTGGCGCCACCATCTTGTTGGTTGGCACCGAGGTCATCAGCCCAGACTATAATAAGGAGCATGCAAAGTTTGTTCAAAAAAAGTCATGAGCAGGTAACAGGTGGGGGTGAGCGGAGAGGACTGAGACTTGGCTCAAATATAGAAGGAATATTTATATCTGGTTTTCCTATCATTGTTCTATAGACATTCATACTGTCCCTTTAATTGTTCCATATTAGTGTATGTTTGTTTTTCTATTTGTATGTTGCACGCTTCTGGCGGCTGGTTGGCACTGCCATCTTGTTGGTTGGCACTGAGGTCATCAGCCCAGCCTGTAATAAGGGGAAGGCAGAGCTTGTTGAAAAAAAAAAAGTTGGTTGGCAGCTGCAGAGAGAGAGATCCAAATGAAAATGGATCTGTGAGAGATCAGACTGCAGGGTTGTGTTTTGTAAGATTTCCTATTTGCGCCCCCCCCCCCCCCCCGCCAGTCATGTATGGCCATCCCTATACATATGTACCTGATAATTATCCATTAATATCGCGATTGGAAGCCAGAAGTTTGGTACGTGATCAAAGTTTTTCTACTGGTAAATTATATGATAAAACATGGCAGAAAATAAAAACTTACTGGGGTGGATGGTTATACTGTACCGTGTTTCCCTGAAAATAAGACCTACCCCGAAAATAAGACCTAGCGTTATTTTCAAGGAAGGCTGCAATATAAGCCCTACCCCGAAAATAAGTTAAAATGCTTGTAAAATCCTATAATCCACTCTATTACAGTAGTATATAATGTACAATGTGTGTGTTTCTGTACTATAATTGCGGGAAAGAGCGCTCCGGCCGGTCAGAGCGGCGCTATTACAGAAACACACACATTGTACATTATATACTACTGTAATAGAGTGGATTATAGGATTTTACGAGCATTTTAACTTGGTTCACACTGGGGATTCCTTTCAGGCAAGGAAAGAGAGGGGGAGAGAAGACAGCACATTACATGGTAAGACCTACCCTAAAAATAAGCCCTACTGTGTCTTTTGTTGCCAAAATTAATATAAGACCCGGGCTTATTTTCGGGGAAACACGGTATGTTATTTACTCCGGTATGAAATAACTCCAGTTATATAGAACTAAAGGAACTTGATGGGTTTGACCTTTGGAAGACTAAAGGGTTGTGGAGTATATCTCGAAGATAAAACCCCACAATTGTATGGATCCTGGGAGTGTTGTGAAAAAGGTACCTGTACCCTAATAAATGAGGGGAGGTGCTTCCAAAATATACATGCCAAAAACCACCAAAGGAAAAACGCACCTACAAAGGCAATCGATTTCAATACAAAATTGTATTTATTGGAGATCCATGTAAAAAGCAACCATGGCAAAAATGGGAAACCCATTACCCACATATACCCCTCCCCCCTGGCCCTCCACACCACTCTGATCTCCCCAGATCCTGGCCCCCAAAATCGGTGTCACCCCTCTGTCTCCCACTCCAGTGAATGTCCTCCCCCTTCTGATGGTAACCAGGCTGGTTGTATCAGTTATCTGTGTGAAGTGATCTGTAGACTGGATGACTAAATGTCTGTAATGAATGTAAGTCTGCCTGCTTATTCGCCTGGTTCCACCATCTGGAAGTGAACCCGTGTCCAACCCACTCAAACCAATGTCAATGTGAACCACCGACAAATGGGAGTTGTAAATGGACTACAAGGGGCTGCAGCGGCATATACCAATGGCGGTATTGGCAGGACTATAGACTTGGTGATTGGGGAGTATAGACTATAGACTTTTTCGTGGAGTCTCGGTGTCAACGTCGTTTTCTGGAAGAAGCATAGAGCAATCACGCTGTTTTGATGGATTGTCCTGTTGAAGGTATTTCAATCGCACTCTGGTGGAGTCTCCTTGTGGAAGTCGCACTCTGGTGGAGTCTCCTTGTCTAGGTCGCGCTCTGGTGGAGTGGCCGTGTCTAGGTCGCACTCTGGTGGAGTCTCCTTGTGGAAGTCGCACTCTGGTGGAGTCTCCTTGTGGAAGTCGCACTCTGGTGGAGTCTCCTTGTGGAAGTCGCACTCTGGTGGAGTCTCCTTGTGGAAGTCGCACTCTGGTGGAGTCTCCTTGTGGAAGTCGCACTCTGGTGGAGTCTCCTTGTGGAAGTCGCACTCTGGTGGAGTCTCCTTGTGGAAGTCGCACTCTGGTGGAGTCTCCTTGTGGAAGTCGCACTCTGGTGGAGTCTCCTTGTGGAAGTCGCACTCTGGTGGAGTCTCCTTGTGGAAGTCGCACTCTGGTGGAGTCTCCTTGTCTAGGTCGCGCTCTGGTGGAGTGGCCGTGTCTAGGTCGCACTCTAGTGGAGTCTCTAAGTCATCCTTACTTCTTCTACTTCTTTTAGGACGCCCAACGAGTTTGCGAAGTTTTCGTGAAATGTTATATTTAACATCACTTATTGGTGGAATCTGAAAGCGAACGCAAAGTTTTCGTGGAGTCTCAGTGTCATTGTCACTTTCTTGAGGAAGCGTAAAGCGAACACGCCGTTTTGGTTTCTCGTTGTGGAAGTCGCACTCTGGGGGAGTGGCCATGTCTAGGTCTCACTCTGGTGGAGTGGCCATGTGGAAGTCACACTCTAGTGGAGTCTCTAAGTCATCCTTACTTCTTTTAGGACGCACGAGTTTGCAAAGTTTTCGTGAAATATTATCTTTAACATCACTTATTGGTGGAATTTGAAAGCGAAGTTTTCATGGAGTCTCAGTGTCATTGTCACTTTCTTGAGGAAGCATAAAGCGAACACGCCGTTTTGGTTTCTCGTTGTGGAAGTCGCACTCTGGTGGAGTCTCCTTGTGGAAGTCGCACTCTGGTGGAGTGGCCGTGTCTAGGTCGCACTCTGGTGGAGTGGCCGTGTCTAGGTCGCACTCTGGTGGAGTGGCCGTGTCTAGGTCGCACTCTGGTGGAGTGGCCGTGTCTAGGTCGCACTCTGGTGGAGTGGCCGTGTCTAGGTCGCACTCTGGTGGAGTGGCCGTGTCTAGGTCGCACTCTGGTGGAGTGGCCGTGTCTAGGTCGCACTCTGGTGGAGTGGCCGTGTCTAGGTCGCACTCTGGTGGAGTGGCTGTGTCTAGGTCGCACTCTAGTGGAGTCTCTAAGTCATCCTTACTTCTTCTACTTCTTTTAGGACGCACAACGAGTTTGCGAAGCTTTCGTGAAATGTTATATTTAACATCACCTATTGGTGGAATCTGAAAGTGAACACGCCGTTTTGGTTTCTCGTTGATGAAGTCGCACTCTGGTGGAGTGGCCATGTGGAAGTCGCACTCTAGTGGAGTCTCTAAGTCATCCTTACTACTTCTACTTCTTTTAGGAAGCACAACGAGTTTGCGAAGTTTTCGTGAAATGTTATATTTAACATCACCTATTGGTGGAATCTGAAAGTGAACACACCGTTTTGGTTTCTCGTTGATGAAGTCGCACTCTGGTGGAGTGGCCATGTGGAAGTCGCACTCTAGTGGAGTCTCTAAGTCATCCTTACTACTTCTACTTCTTTTAGGAAGCACAACGAGTTTGCGAAGTTTTCGTGAAATGTTATATTTAACATCACCTATTGGTGGAATCTGAAGGTGAACACGCCGTTTTGGTTTCTCATTGTGGAAGTCGCACTCTGGTGGAGTGGCCATGTATAGGTCGCACTCTGGTGGAGTGGCCATGTGGAAGTCGCACTCTAGTGGAGTCTCTAAGTCATCCTTACTTCTTCTACTTCTTTTAGGACGCACGAGTTTGCGAAGTTCTCGTGAAATGTTATATTTAACATCATTTATTGGTGGAATCTGAAAGTGAACGCGACGTTTTGGTGGAGGCTCAGTGTCGTTGTCACTTTCTTGAGGAAGCATAAAGTGAACACGAAATTTTGGTTTCTCGTTGTGGAGGTCGCACTCTGGTGGAGTGGCCATGTCAAGGTCGCACTCTGGTGGAGTGGCCATGTCAAGGTCGCACTCTGGTGGAGTGGCCATGTCAAGGTCGCACTCTGGTGGAGTGGCCATGTCAAGGTCGCACTCTGGTGGAGTGGCCATGTCAAGGTCCCACTCTGGTGGAGTGGCCATGTCAAGGTCGCACTCTGGTGGCGCGGCCATGTCTAGGTCGCACTCTGGTGGCGCGGCCATGTCTAGGTCGCACTCTGGTGGCGCGGCCATGTCTAGGTCGCACTCTGGTGGCGCGGCCATGTCTAGGTCGCACTCTGGTGGCGCGGCCATGTCTAGGTCGCACTCTGGTGGCGCGGCCATGTCTAGGTCGCACTCTGGTGGCGCGGCCATGTCTAGGTCGCACTCTGGTGGCGCGGCCATGTCTAGGTCCCACTCTGGTGGAGTGGCCATGTCAAGGTCCCACTCTGGTGGAGTGGCCATATCAAGGTCCCACTCTGGTGGAGTGGCCATGTCAAGGTCGCACTCTGGTGGCGCGGCCATGTCTAGGTCGCACTCTGGTGGCACGGCCATGTCTAGGTCGCACTCTGGTGGCGCGGCCATGTCTAGGTCGCACTCTGGTGGCGCGGCCATGTCTAGGTCGCACTCTGGTGGCGCGGCCATGTCTAGGTCGCACTCTGGTGGCGCGGCCATGTCTAGGTCGCACTCTGGTGGCGCGGCCATGTCTAGGTCGCACTCTGGTGGCGCGGCCATGTCTAGGTCGCACTCTGGTGGCGCGGCCATGTCTAGGTCGCACTCTGGTGGCGCGGCCATGTCTAGGTCGCACTCTGGTGGCGCGGCCATGTCTAGGTCGCACTCTGGTGGCGCGGCCATGTCTAGGTCGCACTCTGGTGGCGCGGCCATGTCTAGGTCGCACTCTGGTGGAGCGGCCATGTCTAGGTCGCACTCTGGTGGAGCGGCCATGTCTAGGTCGCACTCTGGTGGCGCGGCCATGTCTAGGTCGCACTCTGGTGGAGCGGCCATGTCTAGGTCGCACTCTAGTGGCGCGGCCATGTCTAGGTCGCACTCTGGTGGAGCGGCCATGTCTAGGTCGCACATTGGCGGCGTCTCAATGTGATGGTCGACAGGCCAGCCATATGAGCCTTGTCTGCAGTAAATACTGTATACATCTGCAATAAAAAAAAGAGAGGAATTAGATTTAGCACCTTCACTTACATTTCATATATTTTTCTTTGTACAACATTCAATCATAGAGAAAAAAGTTCAAAACTCTTGTGCCAGGGTCAATGAATAAACTCAACATGACAGGGACACAAGAATGGCTATTGTTGGCCTTCGTATAAAAATACTGGTTGCCTGCCACTCACCCTGACCCACTTGTTGTCAAAAATCGCATGAAAAGTCAGACAGGCTGGTTGCACCCAAGTTGATGGATCAATCAACTTGGGTACAATCAGCCTGCCCGTACATGGTTAGAATCTCAGCTGGTCCATGCTGAACCAACCGAGATTCTTACTGTCTTTAGGAGCACAGACACTTTTATTTACAGCACTAAGGGATAGTGCATATTAAAATGCTCACGGATAATGAATTAGTTTTGTCTGTCTGTATGGCCTTGTTTACAAGGGTGATGAGGCCCATATAGCATGAACGGGCCATTTTGCTGCATCTGTAACTTCCAGGTGCTGCATGCAGGCAGTCTATTGAAAATGATTAGAACGCACAGCTGCACGGACGCAGCCACCTCTCCTAATATGATGTGCACTGTCTGCATTCAGGGCCATTCACCCCCACACCCAGGGATACTGTTAGAAATCATGGGGCCCCGTACAGCTTATATGACTGGGCCCCCTCCACCTAAGAGCCAGGGCCTGAGCCTGCCCCCCAGCTCACATTTACCAGCAGAGAAAAAGGAAGTGGTGTGCTCTGTGAATAAATTAGGGTGCAACAACATTTTGCTAACAGTGTAAGGGGTTTAACACCTGTACAGCACACAGGGATCAAATATGTGTATATAACGTTGTCGTGTTTAAACAGGTGGTGAGGAGGCAAAATAACACCTCCTTACCACCTGTCAAATGCCCTCTGAAGAGCGATCTGAATGTGGGTTGCTGTTCAGAGGGCACCACGTGTTTAAATGAGCCCTAAGGCGGTTCAGACAATCCATTAATTTTTGTCAATTTATCAGGGAACAGGGGGGACTATTTTATGTTTTCTTTGGGGCGCTGCTAAGTAATCTCCTGGTTTTCAGCAAGTACAAAATACTTCCGCAGACCCCCCTTTTCTCAGCTGGGGAAGGAATCAGACTATTAATTTTTTTTTTTTTTTTTTGGGCTCAGGCGGCAAAATCCTTTTAAAGTATTAATTTTGATTAAATTTTAATTTTAAATTATTAAGTTAAATATAATTGAATAATTTAAATTAATATGATTAAATCTATTAAATTATTTTTATCATATACGTCATGTTTCTGGCAGCTGGTTGGCGCCACCATCTTGTTGGTTGGCACCGAGGTCATCAGCCCAGACTATAATAAGGAGCATGCAAAGTTTGTTCAAAAAAAGTCATGAGCAGGTAACAGGTGGGGGTGAGCGGAGAGGACTGAGACTTGGCTCCACTATAGAAGGAATATTTATATCTGGTTTTCCTATCATTGTTCTATAGACATTCATACTGTCCCTTTAATTGTTCAATATTAGTGTATGTTTGTTTTTCTATTTGTATGTTGCACGCTTCTGACGGCTGGTTGGCACTGCCATCTTGTTGGTTGGCACTGAGGTCATCAGCCCAGCCTGTAATAAGGGGAAGGCAGAGCTTGTTGAAAAAAAAAAAGTTGGTTGACAGCTGCAGAGAGAGAGATCCAAATGAAAATGGATCTGTGAGAGATCAGACTGCAGGGTTGTGTTTTGTAAGATTTCCTATTTGCGCCTCCCCCCCTGCCAGTCATGTATGGCCATCCCTATACATATGTACCTGATAATTATCCATTAATATCGCGATTGGAAGCCAGAAGTTTGGTACGTGATCAAAGTTTTTCTACTGGTAAATTATTTGATAAAACATGGCAGAAAATAAAAACTTACTGGGGTGGATGGTTATACTGTACCATGTTTCCCTGAAAATAAGACCTACCCCGAAAATAAGACCTAGCGTTATTTTCAAGGAAGGCTGCAATATAAGCCCTACCCCGAAAATAAGTTAAAATGCTTGTAAAATCCTATAATCCACTCTATTACAGTAGTATATAATGTACATCGTGTGTGTTTCTGTAATATAATTGCGGGTCACAGAAGTGCAGAGCGGCGCTATTACAGAAACACACACATTGTACATTATATACTACTGTAATAGAGTGGATTATAGGATTTTACGAGCATTTTAACTTGGTTCACACTGGGGATTCCTTTCAGGCAAGGAGAGAGAGGGGGAGAGAAGACAGCACATTACATGGTAAGACCTACCCTAAAAATAAGCCCTACTGTGTCTTTTGTTGCCAAAATTAATATAAGACCCGGGCTTATTTTCGGGGAAACACGGTATGTTATTTACTCCGGTATGAAATAACTCCAGTTATATAGAACTAAAGGAACTTGATGGGTTTGACCTTTTGGAAGACTAAAGGGTTGTGGAGTATATCTCGAAGATAAAACCCCACAATTGTATGGATCCTGGGAGTGTTGTGAAAAAGGTGCCTATACCCTAATAAATGAGGGGAGGTGCTTCCAAAATATACATGCCAAAAACCACCAAAGGAAAAACGCACCTACAAAGGCAATCGATTTCAATACAAAATTGTATTTATTGGAGATCCATGTAAAAAGCAACCATGGCAAAAATGGGAAACCCAATACCCACATATACCCCTCCCCCCTGGCCCCCCATACCACTCTGATCTCCCCAGATCCTGGCCCCCAAAATCGGTGCCACCCCTCTGTCTCCCACTCCAGTGAATGTCCTCCCCCTTCTGATGGTAACCAGGCCGGTTGTATCAGTTATCTGTGTGAAGTGATCTGTAGACTGGATGACTAAATGTCTGTAATGAATGTAAGTCTGCCTGCTTATTCGCCTGGTTCCACCATCTGGAAGTGAACCCATGTCCAACCCACTCAAACCAATGTCAATGTGAACCACCGACAAATGGGAGTTGTAAATGGACTACAAGGGGCTGCAGCGGCATATACCAATGGCGGTATTGACAGGACTATAGACTTGGTGATTGGGGTGATGAGCGTGTATCGCAATAAACAATAGTATTAAATTGTCATCCAAAGTGTACATACATGGGTTGGTGTCCTCCTCATAGTATGGAGATCTGTCATACCATGATGATTGGTAAGCAGCCCATAAATATATATTTCTCATACACTCTTCCATTGACTCCCTTTTGGTCCAACCTGCTGAACACTGATGTCAGATAAAACTCGGCAGCTGATTGGCCTTCATAGGGAGATGGTGCTAATGAGAGATCTGTAACCAAACATCTGCATGTGTATGGACTTCCCAGTAGTGTGCACACGTGGAGTGTTGGAAATGAAAACAAAAGTTTGACATGGATGACTACAGCTTTGCAATCAAAATGATCAGCATACCATGCTTGCCCGTGATTCCAAAAAAAAAAACAAAAAAAAACTTGTATCTCTCAATGTGCTCCCTCCTGTTTGGACCAGCCTGTTATGCAGTATCTGCTTGTGCTGTGTGAGCCCCGGACAGCTGATTGACCTCAATCCGGGGGGTTGTGCTCAGGAAAGATGGAGGTTGGATGGCTATCTGGATGTGTATGTCTCCCTAGTAAATGCACTGCATATAAAATGAGCCCAGATTGAAATGGTTAGAGTATTGGCTGAGCCCAGAAATTCTATGGTATGGGAGATATTTCCAGTCTGTAATTGACAGTGAAAGTCCAAAAATAAATGTGTGTTTATTATAATTAGACAATAAGTATGTGGGTTGTGTGTATGTCTTGTGTTGATTTGTAACTAAAAAAACTTAAAAAAAAAAAAAAAAATTTTTTTTTAAATCAAAACCTATGTCCCTATGGGAATGTGACCCGTCATTAATGGGAAAAGGGATCCAATGAAATTGTTTACTTACCATACAGGTATTCTTCTGTTTTCTGCTGGTGTCCATTGACTTTACAGCAGGCACCAAAACATCCAACAATGGCTCTAAAACAACCGCTCAGAAAAGCCCGGGGAATCCTCTTCATTCTTCTGGGCTTTTTGGGTGGGATATCTGCAGGGGGGACGCTGATATCTCCTTCCATAGGTGGTCTTCCAATGGTGGGTTTCTCTCTGGTGTTATTTTGAGAAACAACCTTTTTCAGGTTAAATCCTTTCATTATGAAGAATAATGAAACGCGCTTGAAATGGTCGAGATTTGCAATCAAATCGGATAAAATCGGATCAGATTACAAGAAAAAACTCGCCAGACAAAGAAGCTCGTGTTAACCGTTCAGAGTCAACAAAGCAACTGGCAGGACTGTGCTGAGTGTTCTGTAATATAGCAGCAGCCGATGACATCACAGTGCAGCAGTGTTGGTGGTCTAACTGACAATTTTTCTTAAAGGAGCCTCCTCCTGGTTTTGAAATTCAGCCAGTAGGCTTAGTATAGCAATCTAATAAATAAGGACGTGGCTCCTTTAAAAAAAATGCTTACATTCTTACAGTCCTATGGCTTAAAGCAAAGCTCCTCCCACATTTTGTACTCCCCATCCAGCACTAAACTGTACACTTGTAATGAATTGGCATAAATGGCTCAGAGCCATTTTTAAAAAGGGTGACCAGGCTTTTGTTGCAATGGTTACCAGATCTTCTTATACACAGTGATTGGCGGTAGGGGAGGAGGCACACCATCTACTAATGATTTATAATAGAGGAATATGATGGGGCAATATTGATTAGGGTAATGTAATGGGGTAATTTTGATTGGGGCAGTTTTGATAGGGGGGGGGAATATTATTAGTATGTGTGTTGAGTGCGCTACTCTATTTTCAATACACCACTCAGTTTAACATTGTGTATCCCCAAACATTTCTAAACCCATAACTTATACCTTAATTAATTAATAATATTACCATAGATCTCAGTATATCGAACAACGTGCCACACATTTCACAATGCTCCAGCATATGGAAAAAAAAAACCCACATTCATGTGTGTATACATTTAAACGTGATTTTCACAAAAAAATATATAAAATATAAAAATATTGGAAAACACCACAAAGGATTATCACAAAAAATTGTATAGTGTCCAAAAGTCCATGTGTAAAGTGCAATGTGCAATAAATTCAAAGGTTACTGTGCAGCCTTCCTTCAAGTTCACAACATTTGTTAGGTGATAACCAGGTGGAGTGGTTATCCATATTAATGAACCGAAGGCACATTGTTCATTAAGCATCTGGTGAGTGGCCAATCCTTATGGTGGTGGTTTGTCATGGAAGTGGTGTATATATCACGATGTATCACGGATCACAAATGTGAACTTGAAGGAAGGCTGCACAGTAACCTTTGAATTTATTGCACATTGCACTTTACACATGGACTTTTGGACACTATACAATTTTTTGTGATAATCCTTTGTGGTGTTTTCCAATATTTTTATATTTTATATATTTTTTTGTGAAAATCACATGTTTAAATTTATACACACATGAATGTGGGGTTTTTTTTTCCATATGCTGGAGCATTGTGAAATGTGTGGCACGTTGTTCTATATACTGATATCTATGGTAATATTATTAATTAAGGTATAGGTTATGGGTTTAGAAATGTTTGGGGATACACAATGTTAAACTGAGTGGTGTATTGAAAATAGAGTAGCGCACTCAACACACATACTAATAATTTTTTCACCGAATGGTCTTTTTTGAATGCAGCAACTCAAAATTTAAGGGAATTACTATTGTTTGGTATACAAAAAAAAAATTTTTTTTTTGCGTCAGTGACACATATACGTTTATGGGGCAATTTTGATGGGGCAATATTGATGGAGGCAATATTGATGGGGGCAATATTGATGGGGCAATTTTGATGGGTTCGATATGATGGGGCAAATTTAGATGGGGCAAATTTGATGGGGCAATTTTGATGGTGTCAATATGATGGGGGCAATTTTGATGGGGGCAGTTTTGATAGGGGCAATATGATGGGGGTAATTTTGCTAGGGGCAATATGATGGGGTCAGTTTTGATAGGGGCAATATGATGGGGCAATTTTGTTGGTGGCAATATGATGGGGGTATTTTTGATAGGGGCAATTTTTATGGGGGCAATTTTGATGGTGGCAATATGATGGGGCAATTTTGATGGGGGTAATTAATATTAATAAGGGTAATTTTGATGGGGGCAACTTTTATGGTGGCAATATGATGGGGCAATTTTGATAGGGGCAATATGATGGGGCAATTTTTATGGTGGCAATATGATGGGGGCAATTTTGATAGGGGCAATATGATGGGGCAATTTTTATGGTGGCAATATGATGGGGGGAATTTTGATGGTGTCAATATGATGGGGCAGTTTTGATGGGGGCAATATAATGGGGGCAATTTTTATGGTGGCAATATGATGGGGCAATTTTGATAGGGGCTATATGATGGGGCAATTTTTATGGTGGCAATATGATGGGGGCAATTTTGATAGGGGCAATATGATGGGGGCAGTTTTGATAGGGGCAATATGATGAGGCAATTTTTATGGGGGCAATTTTGATGGTGGCAATATGATGGGGCAATTTTGATGGTGGCAATCTGATGGGGCAATTTTGATAGGGGTAATTAATATTGATAAGGGTAATTTTGATGGCGGCAATTTTGATGGGGGCAATTTTGATGGTATCAATATGATTGGGGCAGTTTTGAAAGGGGCAAAATGATGGGGCAATTTTTATGGTGGCAATATGATGGAGGCAATTTTGATGGGGTAATATGATGGGGCAATTTTGATGGGGTAATTAATATTGATAAGGGCAATTTTGATAGTAGCAATTTATGGGGCAAATTTTATGGGGCAACATGATGGAGGAAATTTTGATGGGGTCAATATAATGGAGCAATATGATGGGGGCAATTTTTTTTATTTTTATTTTAACATAAGGAATGTTCATTGAAGCAATAGTGGAGTACACTTGTGAATAAAGCACATGTATGATACACACAAACTCAATTTAGCAGGATTTACAATTCAGGTTGGTGTAAACATGTAAAGCAGGAAAAAACAGTAAAACAACATAACTAGGTAACTACTAGGGTTTGCCATGATAAGAGTATTCAATTTATCATAGAGCCGACAGCAGACTTCATATAGACCAGTAGAACCTGTGTACAGGTGAGGCTGCCATCAAACTCCTCCAGGATTCCTCTGCCAAGGTAAAGGTGGGGGGGGGGGGAGGAAGGTAGGGGGGGGGCAACGGCCAGACAGGAGAGCAGCTGGGGAACAGTCTCAGGAGCACAAGGGGAAGAAGGGAGGGCAGGGGGGAAGCGTCAGACGGGGGAGAGTCGGGGCCTGCAATTATCAAGGAGCAGCTGATACCCTAAGAGATCTGCAGGTCCGAGGGAGAGGGGCAAAGTCAGAACTGGCTGTCACAGATCCACATGGCCACAGAGGAAGGATGCAATAGCTGTTCAGATCGTAAGATGTCTTGCTTCCACCCATACTGCCCAGATTTTGTCAAACTTCTGTGGGCAGTTTCGGTCCATATAGCTGATTTTATACAGCGGTAGTACCGCGTTTATTTGGGCTCGCCAGGCCAAAAGTGTAGGAGGGTCTGAGAGTTTCCATTTGAGTAAGACCATCTTCCTGACGTGGAATGCCGCATAAAACAAACAGCTTAGCATGTTTAATGGTTGCCAGGTTGTCAGTAATACCCAGGAGGACGACAAGCGGATCAATGTCTAGGTGCAGGCCAGCCACCCTGTTAATACCAGCCACCACTGCTCGCCAATAGATCTGAAGAATAGGGCATGACCAAACCATCTGAAGAAAAGTCCCCACCGACTGCCTGCATTTAGGGCACGTATCCTCCACCCCTGGGTAGATAATGGACAGTCTATTTGGAGTATAATATACTCTGTGCAGAAACTTCAATTGCACAAAGCGGTCTTTAGCTGAAATCGTAAGTGGGATGCATAGTTGTAGCCCTTCAGTCCAGTCCTCCTCCGTTAAGGCCAGAATATCCTGTTACCACACATTAAATAGTTTGAGCACTTTGGAGGTGTCTCTGCACGTAAGTCGAAAGTAAATAGAGGACAAAGTCTGGTCAATGTTAGTAGCCGTAAGTAGGGATTCGACCGAGTGGGCGGCAAGATCCACCCCATCAGGGAATTGCGCCCGAGCAGCATGCCTTAGCTGCAAGTACCTGAAGAACATCTGGGGGGGGGGAGCTGGCATCTATGTTTCATTTCTACAAGTGGGTCCAGGACAGATTGGAAATGCGGCAGGAAGGGGTTACCCCACAGCGGGGCATAGGAGGAAGCCGTGCCTTGATTGTTAAGATGTAGGGAGACCTGTTTCCATACTGCCACCGTTGCTTTCATGGGTTTAGTAACTTGGGGGCTATTCCTTGGGCCCCTGTAAACCAAATTGCTGAGCTCCGAGTAGGAGCCTAAGATCGCCGCTTCTAGATTAACCGCCAGGTTAGTGATTTCTTGGGCGAACCACCACCGCACAGTGACCAGCACTGCTGCCCAGTAGTACTTTTTAAAGTTACATACAATTCCTTGCAGTGCGATTTGATCCCATTCATTTTGTATGGCTCAAATCGTACTGCAAACCGCACTGCACCCACGGGTGCAAATTTTTTTTTTTTTTTCCCACACTGGAATCGGATTGCATGGGTGCTTACACCCATGCAATCCGATTCAGCTGCATTTTTGGGGTGTCGTTAACATGGATACCTGATGCGGTTTGCATGAACGCGGTGCGATTGTGATGTGGTACAGGAATCGCTGCGAATCCCACACCGCATCTGGGGACTAATGGTACCTTCTCAAAGCGCTTTACAAAAGAAACAAAAACAAATAGGCTCTTTATACGAATGTACAGATCTGTATGCCTGTGTGAGTGAGGCCTAAGCAGGAGGACAGCAGATACGCACGCACGCACTTTTTTTGCAATTGGGTATTGTCTGCCTTTGCTAATAATGTCCCAGTATACAGTAATCTATTATAGTAGCAATCTCTCTCGCTCTCTCTCGCTCTCTCTCTCTCGCTCTCTCTCGCTCTCTCTCGCTCTCTCGCTCTCGCTCTCTCTCGCTCTCGCTCTCTCTCTCTCTCTCGCTCTCTCTCTCGCTCTCATTCTCGCTCTCTCTCTCATTCTCTCTCTCTCTCTCATTCTCGCTCTCTCTCGCTCTCTCTCATTCTCGCTCTCTCTCTCTCTCTCTCTCTCTCTCTCTCTTTCTCTCTCTCTCTCTCTCTCTCTCTCTCTCTCTCTCTCTCTCTCTCTCTCTCTCTCTCTCTCTTTCTCTCTCTCTCATTCTCGCTCTCTCTCTCATTCTCGCTCTCTCTCTCGCTCTCTCTCTCGCTCTCTCTCTCGCTCTCTCTCTCTCTCTCTTTCTCGCTCGCTCTCTTTCTCGCTCTCATTCTCGCTCTCATTCTCGCTCTCATTCTCGCTCTCTCTCTCATTCTCGCTCTCTCTCTCATTCTCGCTCTCATTCTCTCTCTCTCTCATTCTCTTTCTCTCTCTCATTCTCTTTCTCTCTCATTCTCTTTCTCTCTCATTCTCTCTCTCTCTCATTCTCTCTCTCTCTCTCTCTCTCTCTCTCTCTCTCTCTCTCTCTCTCTCTCTCTCTCTCTCTCTCTCTCTCTCTCTCTCTCTCTCTCTCTCATTAGATGATGGTATTTTTAACTTGAATATTTGGTTGCTCGCTAAATCCTTGCTCTCATTATCCCACGTATTCCCAGCAGGTGGAGCTGGTAATTTTCTATAGTCTAGCACTCGTTCTCTTTTTCAAGCGTTAAGCAGGCGGCATGCACGGCCTCAAACTTTAAAGGGCCATTATCTTGAAAATTATTTAATTCTGATAACGGTATACTATCAATACATGTAATGGTAGTATTCATTATTTGAATTCCTTTTTTATCCCACGTACCTTTTTTTATATATTTATTTCACCACATTTACATTCATGCCAAACTGTCCAGTAGAATTAACAATGACAGTGGATGGAACAAACTAGAACACGTTCTAAAGTGCTTGCAATGTTTTGTTTTCTTTATTACCGTGGATTAAAAAAAACAAAAAAATGTAATGCAGTAGTTCACGTTTTCCTGGCAGTGTTATTACATTACAAAAAAAGTGCAAAAATGCAATGCTCAGGGAAAGATTTACTAAAACCGGAGGGCACAAAATCTGATGCAGCTCTGCATAGAAACCAATCGGCTTCCAGATTTTATTGTCAGCTTAATTGAACAAGCTGAAGTTAGAAGATGACTGGCTACTATGCACCAGATTCTGAGTGCTCCAGTTTTAGTAACTCGCCCCCATAGTATACACTACACAAGTGTGAAAACAGGCTTGAAGCTGAACACAGCTCTGTATTTATTAATTACAGGTATTTATATAGGGCAGGCAGTGTACACTATGCTTTACATACTGTACTTTTACATCAGTCCCTGCCCTCAAGAAGTTTATAATCCCAGATCCCTATCTCACATACACAGACTAGGGTCAATTTATCTACCAGTGTGACAATCTACATTATTCCCCTTTGCTCCTTCTCTAGATGCTACATAAAAGTTTATATAGAGAGGTGAAGGTAAGGGCAGAGGAGCTGGACCAACACAGAGTACCTGGACACTCCCAGGAATTTTCTTAACAAGTTAAAAGGCACATTGCAATTAAATACAATATTATTTATGGAAGGGAAAACCATGCAAGTAAGCAGTTAAAATACTTAATCTTTCTGTGCTTTTATCTGCAATATTTTTAGTTGGTTATATGGTCTTTTTTAGGTAGGTAGAGAATACAGGCATTTAAAAGCAGATGGTTAGAGACTGCAGGTGTACTACAGTAGATGGTCAGGGACTACTAATATGTGAAAGTAGATGGTAAGAGATTATAGGCATGCTACAGTGGATGGTAAGGGATTACAGGAATATTATAGTAGATGGTCGGAGACTACAGGCACACTACAGTAGATTATCAGGGACTACAGCAATATTTTATAATAGATGGTCAGAGACTACATGCATGGTACAATAGATGATCAGACACTACAGACCTGCTACAGTAGATGGCCAGAGACTACAGACCTGCTTCAATAGATGGCCAGAGACTACAGACCTGCTACAGTAGATGGCCAGAGACTACAGACCTGCTACAGTAGATGGCCAGAGACTACAGACCTGCTACAGTAGATGGCCAGAGACTACAGACCTGCTTCAATAGATAGCCAGAGACTACAGACCTGCTTCAATAGATAGCCAGAGACTACAGACCTGCTTCAATAGATGGCCAGAGACTACAGACCTGCTACAGTAGATGGCCAGAGACTACAGACCTGCTTCAATAGATAGCCAGAGACTACAGACCTGCTACAGTAGATGGCCAGAGACTACAGACCTGCTACAGTAGATGGCCAGAGACTACAGACCTGCTATAGTAGATGGCCAGAAACTACAGACCTGCTAAAGTAGATGGCCAGAGACAAAAGAGGTAAAAAAGAAGGGAAGGTTTATAACTGTTTGAATTATATTGCCTTGTTAATGCCAAATGCACTAACTATGGTATGTTCTGATATGTACTTTCCGTATTTCCTATGAATCTTTTTAAAATAAAAAAAAAATTTTATGTGGAAAAAAAAAAGAGACGGGAAATAGAAGAAAAAACATGAACAATATTCACTGTGGTGCTGTACATCTTTTCACCCTAGGCAGGGTACCCAACAAGGCCAGATTTAGATCTTGGGGAGCCCGGGGCACTTCAGGTTCAGTGGGCATTTCATACACAGAAATTAAAGTGATTGTAAACATTCACCTTGTAAAACAACCCTTTTAGTTTAAAACAGAAATGAAAGGCAAAACTATTTGTGTATAGATCTAAAAAACATTATAAATACCTTTTTTTTCCCCATTTTTTAAGTGATCACATTCCCTGTGTTCCCTCTGTTCTCAGCGGCATACAAGCAGGGGGAGGAGAAGCAACAGTACATTGATATTCCCAGTGAAAGGCTGTGCAGGGGGTGTGTCAGGACAAGTCTGATCATTGGAGGAGAGCACATGGAGTTCCCAGCATAGCTAGAGAACTGACCACATGTGTTCTCCTGCTTAGTGTGGTCAGTTTTTGATAGGAAAGCAGAGGGACTGGCAGGATCACCAGGGATTTCACACAAAGGAAGCAATACAAAAAGAACAGGATACTTTTCATATAAGTACATGGTACAGCAGGCACATATCAGGAATTTAAAATGTTGGGGTAACGAACACTTTAAAATACATGACAACCTATATATCAACATCCACTCTCCACATAAATATATAAAACAGACACTGACCGTGCAACCTAGACCTACCTCTACACAGTTTCCTTGGTAATCAATTTTTCCCACTAATTAACTAATCAACCTCAATGACCGTTACACATTTTTAAAATCATGACACAGCGCCATTATGAGGTTGTGCAAGCAAACACGCATTTGTAGGCTACCTTCCTTAAGGGTGTAAGCACTCTATAAATGGTGGTTGGAATGGCCTTGGAAGGACTTGTGCATTCTGCAGACTGACAATTGGTCTCCTAACATTCTACACTACTTTTGGTCAAGTGAAGGTGTTCTATAATAACAGAAATGAATGTCTCTTGTAATTACTATAAGTGTTACTTGTCATACTAGTGCATTAAATGTAAAATGAAATCAATATTTTGGGGAGGTCCTACATGGCAACTGTCTAAAGAGCCTGCATTACCCCAAAGACACTAGGTTTTGGCACAATTAACAATGTAAGACCTCCACTGTCATGCTAACCTCTTTTTCTAATCTTTACTTTTACTCTGGACTCTTCAATTCTAAATAAACTTTCAAAACCATTCATTGTGAAAAGAGGTTGTTGGTTTTCCTTATTAATGGTGAACCTGAAAAAATGACTGTATTTAAAGCATAAGTGAATGGTTATGTATATACCACTGGGATCAATTTCAACAATGTATTTGTTTTTCCAGGTGTTACAGGGGCAGTCAATAGATGGCACTATCTTGGCTCTGAAGATGCTTTGTATCACTACTGGGTTGGCCCTCCCCACTCTCCTTATGGATACATCATATGCCGTGTCTTCCCACTGGAAGCTCTTCACAGGACAGGTTTGTACAATCACAGGGACACATACTGTAGCGTTGTTTGAGAGGCTGCTTCAGAGCAAGTCTCATGTTTGTATAAAAATATCCTTAAAGCAGGGACATGTAGTCGGGGGAGGCAGGTGAGGCAGAGCCTCACCTACCATGAACATAAAAAAACCAAAAAAAAAACGATTGCGCTTCAAGTGTCATGGCTCGATGAAGTCCTACCCCACCACTGGTCAAAATTTGGGGCACCTCGGACTTATGGTTCGGGAGATACGGGGCTTCTTGTGCAGCCTGCCAGAAGCTACATACAGAGCGGCCAGTTTTAAATACAAGCTGGCACACTCTGTTTGCAGCAGACTGAGAGGATGAGCTCACAGTGCCTCTCCTCACTTCTTGTCAGAGGCACTGAGCTCAATGGGCAGCTTGGAGTCTTGGACCAATGGTAAAGTACCATTGGCCCAAACTGTCCAATAAAAATGCTGCAGTGGAGGCACGCCTCTCACTGCAGTGTCATAGAAGGGGGCATGTGTCTCTAAAAGACAAATGCTCCCTCCCAGCCCTCTTAAAGTGAAGTTCCACCCAAAAAAAAAAAAAAATGCCATTAATGTGCATGAAATAAATTAAAAAAAAAAAACATTTGGAGAAAAATTTTTTTTCTTACTTACCTTTTTATGCCTGTTGCTATGTGGTCCCTCGAAATCTGCCTCCTTCAGCGCCTGGGCTCCTGACGTCACTTCCCTCGGTGCAGGAAGGGAGATCACCTCTCCCCTCTTGCTCTAGGAAATCATCTGGGACATGTCACAGGTCCCAGATGATTACGAGGCCAGTCACCGCATGCGCACTGGATGCTCGGCTGTGAAGCCACAGCCGGGCGCCCACAGTTACATTGTCGCCGCTGCCGAGCAGAGGGGGAGACTAGCGGGGCTTCGATCCCCCGCATCGCTGGAACCTAGGACAGGTAAGTGTGCGATTATTAAAAGTCAGCAGCTGCAGTATTTGTAGATGCTGACTTTTTTCATTTTTTTTTTTTAAGCGGAACTTCGCTTTAACTACAAGGAAAAACATGGGTTTATGGGTATAGGATTTACCTATAATCACATGTTTTTCTCAAACAGTTAAGAGGGAGAATGAGAATCTGCTGCTTTTGAAAAGGTACTGTTATAATCAACCTAAATCCATATATTTATATGCTATATGTTAGAACATAATTTAACATAATTTATCATTTATCTATTTACTGTGAAATTACTGGTTGGAAGTTATAACTTCAAACTTCCGTAATTTGTCTGTTAAGCCACCTGCTTGAGTACAGTTTTTGACAATATAGTAAATTACCTTAAAAACAATATATAATACTTGTATATTACTTATGGTAATTAACCACTTGCCACCCGGGCCAATTCTGACACTTCTCATTATATATATATATATATATATATATATATATATATAATTATAAATATAATTATAATATAAAATTGCTTTAGCAGACACCCTAGGGAATAAAATGGTGGTCGTTGAACATTTTTATGCCACACGTTATTTGCGCAGCAATTTTTCAAACGCATTTTTTTTTTTTGGGTAAGAAACTGTTTCATGAATAAAAAAAAAAGTAAAGATAGCCTGATTTTTTTTTTTTGTATAACTTGAAAGATGTTATGCCGAGTAAATACCTAACATGTCACGCTTTAAAATTGAGCACACTTGTGGAATAGTGCCAAAACGTCAGTACTTTAAAAATCTCCATAGGCAACGCTGTAAAAATGTTTACAGGTTACATGTTTAGAGTTGCAGAGGAGGTCTAGTGCTAGAATTATTGCTCTTCATCTCTAACGATCGCTGACTTTTTCGTACAGTTGAACATTCAGTAATATATCCTTCTGGTCTCTGTGGCACCCATGCTATGTCTTATATATCAAGTTATTCCGAATGTCAGCTTTTGGATTTTTATCATCAAACCCCCTTTTAGCTTGTTGCTACCCAGCCACATAATTACACAACCTTAGAACACTTGGACGAGGCTCGTAGTGTGATGGGTGGTTGGGTACACATGTA
This sequence comes from Aquarana catesbeiana, assembly GCF_042186555.1. Lineage (NCBI taxonomy): Eukaryota > Metazoa > Chordata > Amphibia > Anura > Ranidae > Aquarana > Aquarana catesbeiana. The sequence goes on along the minus strand of NC_133332.1, from coordinate 45,804,943 downwards.
ATACCCATAATTGCATAATTCTAGCGTTCTCTCTATCTCTCCTCTAGGTTGCCTCTCCCATGGCCTGTGTGATATGCTATGGACCGCTCGTCCCTGATGGTTACAGCGTCTGTTTCGCTCCCTCTCAGGAGAGCATCACCGTGTGTGTCTCGGCCTTTGACTGCTGTCAGGAGACGGATGCTGAGAGACTGTCGGACAGCCTCCATGTCGCACTGCGGGACATGCACTCCTTCATTGTACAGTGCCGACCTGGAGAGGAATAAGCCTGGGTCATTTCTTTCCATTCCAGAGATGCAGATATAATCCTGGGTACCCATATCTTTAATTTATAAACATGTTCCTCAATAAAACCGTAACAAGAAAAGCTTCAGATATTCCATTTATTATAAAGGTCAGAGCAATGGCAGCAGATTCTACTGTTGGGCAATGCCAGAAGCGATGATAATATGCAGAGAGATGTGATTCAAGGCCACCAATCAGATTTCAGATCACTGCTGAATTCTGATTGGTTGTTAGGGATCAAATAAGCATGCATGGTATTCAGTCATCAGACCCTAGTATGTGTATGTGAGTTGGGGACCTTAGACTGTAAGCTCTTTAAGTTTAGGGACTGATGTGAATGTACCAGCGGCGGCCAGTCCATAGGGGCGCAGGGCGCCAACCCCTAATCTCCATGCATCGACCTCTAATCTCCATGCGGGGTTCCGAACACATGGATTTCTATGAGCTTTTTTTTTTTTTTTTGGAAGCACAGGATTAGAGCCTGAGGCTCTAATTGGCTTAAAAAATTTTGTTCTCAGGGCCCACCCACTTGTGACATTAGCGAATCAACATTTGCTATGGTCTTCCTGCTTCTCCTGCTGGCCAATCGGGAAGCAGGTCTTAAAACTGGATTGGCCGGGAGGAAAAGCCGCCTATGACCTGGATGGGGTAAGTGCGGTGCTGGTGGGCGAGTGAGCAGGCAGGGATTTTGTTTGACGCCCCCCCCAGCCACCACTGAAATGTACTGTATGTAGAGAGCTGCATAAATTGAAGGTGCTGGGTGTATATATACCTGTAATAAATAAATCTGTCACTAGGATTGGCTGGGACTTCTAGTTGCTCTGTATCTAGACAGCACCAGGGTTACCTTTTTGTTTATGCTGCATAGGGCCTCCATCATACCATACAGAATAAAGAAAAGTAAATGTGGTGTTCACAGCAACAAGTATAAACACCAGATTAGATTCTATGAGCAAGAGAAACGCTTACTTTTTCTACAACATTTATTTATATGCCCTATGTTAAGCCATCCATAGGTTGGTTGGCAGAGTCAGGATCCAATCTGGTACACTGATTGCTGATGGTGGTTTCTGAATGGTTCTGCTATTCTTTTCTCTGCTTCACAGGAGAGGAAAGGATCATGCCACTTGGTTAATATATCATTACAGGTATTAGTTATCAACTACTAGCTTGTTAGAACTGAGTTAAAGAGGACCAGTAACCTAAAGAAGTCTCACTTTGTGGCGTCATTTGGGTTGGTGTCACCTGATGCGATAAAACATGGTGTCACCCACCCTGCCTCAGTGCTCTGTCCTGCCCCTGCGGAGTGACAGCAGGACAGGCAGTAGGGCACTGAGCAGGCTAGCACATTGGTGAGGCCCCCCCCCCCAGCCTGCCATAGTGCTACTTGAGGATGTCAACCAGGCCTGGACTGGGACAAGAAAATAGGCCCGGGCATTTTAGGCTGAGCAGCTCATTTGTGGCCTGCCAGACATAATAATCTACCCCTTGGTCCCAAAATGAAATAATACATAAATTTGTCCCTCAGTGATCAGATGGGTATTGCAGGCAGAACAGTCCATTGTACTGTCATAGTGTAACATTAATGGTGAGCCTCAAATGGGTTGTAAATCCTCGTGTTTTTTTCACCTTAGTGCATCCTATGTGTTAAGGTGAAAAAACTTCTGTCACTGAGCAGCCCCCCTGTTTTTCTCACCTGAGCCCGTTTGTTCCCACGGCAGAGACGCGCTCTACCTCTCTGCCAAGGTTCTCGGCTCTGATTGGATAGATTGATAGCAGCGCAATCATTGGCTCCTGCTGCTGTCAATCAAATCCAGTGATGTGGGGGGGTGGGGTGGAGTCCGGCATTCTGTGTCTATGGACGCAAATGCTGGACTCAATAGCGCGCCCGCACGGTAACCCCCCAGGGAGAGCGCTTCTCCTATGGGATTTACCGATGCAAGAAGGAGCAGCTAACACTGTTAGGGGACCCCAGAAGACGATGATCAGGGACACTCTGTGCAAAACAATCTACACAGTGGAGGTAAGTATGATATGTTTGTTATTTTAAAAACAAGGGTTTACAACCCCTTTTAGCTGGCCATATTCTATACAATCTGACTGTACAATCTCCTTTAGAGCTACCATCAAAGGTGTAGTACAAGGGCCTACTATGAGTAGCTGTCACGTACTGACCTGGTTTTCTCGGGACTGGCCTCTTCCTCCCACTGCAAAAGCAGACTTTTGTGAACACCCCCGGACATGCCTCTCGCACAGGGACTGGTTGTCCTTTCTGGGGCTGCTGCGTCTCTTAGAGGTACACACCTGGTTACTGTTGGATTCCCTGGCCTTTCTCTTCGGTCAGATGAGGGAGCTGGCTATAACCGCAGCCATGGTTTGTGTGGGGAAGAGAGTCCCCCTAGAAGAGCTGGGTATCAATGGTAGCGCTTGGCTGCAGGTGTGCTGAATTCTCCCCATACTTTTCTCCAGTATGATGGAGTGGGATCAAAACTTTCCCATCACTCCCAGTCCTAGAAGATCCCAACAGGTCACCACAGGCTTGAAGACGTCCTGGAAGATCCCGGAGAGAGGGGTCAGTCACTGTATTATTCCTGGTAGGCAGAGGAGAGCCAGGAATCCTTCCTTTCTCTCCTATGGGGGGGACACATCCTGGGTCACCCAGAGAAGAACCCCCTGAGATCCATGTTACATAGTTACATAGTAAGGTTGAATAAAGACACAAGTCCATCCAGTTCAACCTGAGTGAGCACCCACAATTGTCCCCATCCCCGCACACATCCCATCAAGATGCCTATCCACTCTATTATTATGTATTTATTTATTTTTATATATATTTAAGGTACTCATGTAGCGCCATAAATCTATGCAGCGCTCCACACACACCCACACCAGTCCCCACCCCCAAGGGGTCTGCAATCCAAGGTCCCCAACTCACACCCATACCCATACACCAGGGCCAATTTTTGGACAAAAGCCAATAAACCTACCAGCATGTCTTTGGAGTGTGGGAGGAAACCGGAGGAAACCCACGCAGGCACAGGGAAAACATGCAAACTCCAGGCAGGTAGTGTCGTGGTTGGGATTCGAACCAGCGACCCTATTGCTGCGAGGTGAGAGTGCTACCCACTACACCACTGTGCTGCCCATGTTCTCTGTGTCAATGTCAGATGAGGAGGACGGAGGGAGGGGGTCCCAGGTAGGGAGCCATCAGGATCATTCACAGGGCTGTTAAGGCAGTACAGCCAGCCCTCCTGGCCTGGGCCCCATCAGTTCAAATGGGGGGGGCCCAGACAACTGCTGAGTAAGAGGGCTGGCTGTACTGTCTTATTGCAGACACCTCTTCTGCCTCCCCCTTCAGCGCTGTCAGCTTCTCACCACTTCCATCTGTCCAGGCCCCCTTTCCCCCGCAGCACTTCCGGCTTCCCTTCTCTCCTCTCCCGCCGGAAGCTGCTGCAGGCAGACAGATGGATGTTTCAGTGGAAGGGGCTGGTAAAATATGTAATTTTCTGGCCCCTTCCTTTCCTAAATGAACACTGTGAGTGTATGTTACCAATCACTCTTGTGTCCATTCATCGCTGAAGCATAGTAAATCGTATTTACTATGTTTCAGTTTGTGAATGAGCAGGAAGCCTTAGAGCACTTCCTATTCATTCATCTGTGCAGCTGAGGTTGCAGAGACGGGGACTAATAAATCTATCTCCTCAGCCACTTTCGGCTGGGGGGGCCCAGTCAGGTAGGCTGTATGGGGCCCCGTGATTTATTTATTTTTTTTGGGCCCCGTGATTTCTAACAGAAGCCCTGATCATCCACTGTGAACACAGCCCAGCCCTCCTCTGCCATCATTGGATCACAGCATGAAATTAAAGTGTAAGTTCGCCTTTACAGAAAATCTGTAAGGGGGGCCTTATACTGGACACCCTCCCCATCCCCCCCCCAGTCCCCTTATCAGTGTCCGGCGATCCTCTGCTGTCAGGACTCCCGCTTCACAAATCCGGGAATTTGAAAACCCCGCAGCATCACCTATCTGTAACTCTCAGTAGAAGAGGCACACTGATTGGTCAGCACTGTCACATGGATGGCTCTGGGCAATCTTATTCCGTCTAGCCCACCCTGTCAGCATGCAGACGGCCCCCTTGGTGCTGGTGACATATACCACAACCAGTGGTTAGGACATGCGGCCCGGCGGGCAGGTATCACCCAGGTGTGGTCCGCACCCCCATAGTGATGCCACTGCTCACTTTGATTTGCTCTGTTCCCCAGGGAAAAAGTATCGCCCTGGGGTTAAGTCAGGGAGCTCCTCACCAAATTCCTTAGCAGGGATAGTTAAATTGTTAGAGATCCATTGATTTCTCCCTAAGTTTGGCTTTGTACTTTTTCTCTTATACCCCTAGGTGGCCGGGCCCTTGTTGGTATTAGATATGAGAAGGGCAACCCAAGGTCAGGTTATGGGTATGTGGGTGTCCCAGCCAATGGGCAGGGGTTTTCTTTAATCCCTTGGCATGCTGGGAGAGTCTATATACTCGGGTGAGGTCAGGTGATCTGTGTTATGTGCCAGCCGGATGCCGTCTGGGTGGACGTGTGTTGTCTGCCTAGGGGTGCTAGGCCAGAGATTGGGCCTATCCCTGGGGCATCTGGCTGCCAGGCTGTGTGAGGGCCTATCCATAGGTAAGAGGGCAGTGCAGGGTTGGGACTGCGGCTTGCAGTCCAACCAAAAGTGATGGTTCTCTCGGCCGGAAAACCTGTCAGTGGTCGGAGGTAGAAGGGAAGCTGTCGCCTTTACCAGGGACCACAGTGAGTAACTGAAGCAAGTACCGGAACCATATTCTCACCAAAGGTCACGGTGGAGAATCTGGAATCTTCAGGCGGTGATTAAGTCAGGGACCCAGCCAGCGGAGGAGCGCTTGCAGAGCAGCCTTATGTGTCAAGCCAGGGACCAAGCCGGTTAGTAGAGGTGAAACTTGAGGAGTATCTGGAGTGCCAAGCTAGGACCCAGCAGAGAAGCAAGGGTGACGCTTGAGGGGATACCATCGCCAACCTTGGAGGAGCTTAAGGGATTCATAGTCGGTGAATCAGAGGGTCTAGTGAGAGACCAGGAACTCAGTATTGAAGAACTACAAGGAGCAGTTGTAGTGGAGCTGAACGAACTGTTACATTGAGTTAGGAACAGTTAAAGGACTGTTACCATAGGAGACGGCAATCCTGCATGTGCCGAAGTGTCGCCTTGCTGGAGCATTTCCCTGTACGACTGTTCTCCTATTGAAGTCTCGGAGTCTGCCAATTGAGTTTGCAACTATCTAAGGGTGTCCTGGCCCTAACCCTCTTTTCCCCCAAAATATATAAAAGGGACTGTCAAAAGAAATAAAACCTCTTTTACATCCAAGAAGTGTCTGGCGCCCAGTGACTTTCACCATCTTTGTACCCACTATGCCTCACAACCCACCACATATTGAAGGATGTCAGCTATCTTTGGTCTTGGAGGTTCTCATTAGACCAAAAGAGGTAAAAGACTTGACTCAGGGATGTGTCTATCGTGAGGCTTCCGTGTATACCTAGTAATTCCAAATTTCTTCCCCTTCTTTCCCCACCATTGACCACACGACACTACTCCTCTGGAGTCGAATGGCCATAGCAGCCTTTTATTACAACAAAATAAAATACAAAAAATACTTTGAACATAACTTAATGCCTAATATACATTCTTATAAAAAATTTTATAACATCTTGTAAACATTACTCCACCACTGAACCTTAGTATTAACCTTTTTGATCTAAGGGTCCTTGAAGGCCATATCAATGTCCTTACACCAACTAGTTGTATCGGTATACCCAAAAAACGGCCCCCTGCCGTGTAATTACGAAAGCTCGGGGACAAAACAGCTACTTCCTGCCAGATACAACTTCCTCCACCATTGTTTCCATACAAGGGAAAGGACCCCAAAAAACTCCGTGGGGCCCAACCCCCCTAAAAACCTCCATTATTTTTTAGCCCCGCCTCCAAGGACCCCATAGACCAGCCGCTGCTACGACAGTCATATTCCCCACCGTCATTACCATTACCTTCGTAAGCCATAAACCCAACCTTAACATCCCATATCCCCCTTTTTATACACCGTACTGTATTATAATTAAAATCGGGAGGGAGGGTGGGAATTCTTCTAACCGGCGCTTTCTTCTCTCCAACTGACCCCGCTTCTGCTCCACCCCCACTTATATCTGGCTCCCCCCACTAACCCCTTCCTAACCTAATTAACATACCTAATTACTCCACCTCACTGCCCCACCCTAGTCATGCTGGCCCTCCTCCTAGTGCTACTTTGGTTCCGGGCCATTACTTGACTCAGGGATGTGTCTATCGTGAGGCTTCCGTGTATACCTAGTAATTCCAAATTTCTTCCCCTTCTTTCCCCACCATTGACCACACGACACTACTCCTCTGGAGTCGAATGGCCATAGCAGCCTTTTATTACAACAAAATAAAATACAAAAAATACTTTGAACATAACTTAATGCCTAATATACATTCTTATAAAAAATTTTATAACATCTTGTAAACATTACTCCACCACTGAACCTTAGTATTAACCTTTTTGATCTAAGGGTCCTTGAAGGCCATATCAATGTCCTTACACCAACTAGTTGTATCGGTATACCCAAAAAACGGCCCCCTGCCGTGTAATTACGAAAGCTCGGGGACAAAACAGCTACTTCCTGCCAGATACAACTTCCTCCACCATTGTTTCCATACAAGGGAAAGGACCCCAAAAAACTCCGTGGGGCCCAACCCCCCTAAAAACCTCCATTATTTTTTAGCCCCGCCTCCAAGGACCCCATAGACCAGCCGCCACAGCACGCGCACGTGACGCCTTACGTGCGTGTCGCCCTCCACACCATCACCGCTCGTTGTACACCCTCCTGCAAAGCCAGCTGCCACAGATCCAAACCGATCGCATTCAGGTGTACACCATCCGATCTCAAAAAACGCCAGGTTTCTTCTTCTAAGTCCCGATGACGCACTGCCAAACCGCCATTACGAACAAAAAATTTTGCCACCGCTTTATTGACCTTTATCCTCGCTCTGTTCAGACCTGCAACAGAGCGAGCCAAACGCCAAGCCGTCCTGGCCACGATGTCCGACCAGATAAAAATGGTATCTGGAAAAAAGGATTGTAAACGTAGCAGATCGAATTTAATATCCCGGATAAGCTCTCTCGCACAACGAACCCCCAAATCATTGCCACCCGCATGAATCACAACCACATCAGGGGTGCGGTCAAGGCGGGCAAACTTATGCATCTCAGGGACTACTCTGGACCAGAGCATGCCCGGAATCCCAATCCAACGTACCACCCCTTCCCCCTCTGACAGACCCAATAGCCTGCCTCCCCTCCTAACATCCGCCCTCTTGGCACCCCAATACACGTAAGAATGTCCCAGGATCCACACCAAACAGGGGTCCGAACCTGAAAAACAAGGAAAAACAAACAAAAGGAAGACAGGGAGACAAACAAACATGCCTTACATTCCCTAATTGCTAGGACCCCTTGACCTGCCCAATAGGAATGCTATCTTCCCTCAGTATCTCTTGTCACCGCAATGGCTACACCCCCCCAGAAATGATTAAGCCACTACAGTAGGTGAGGACGAACATACAACTTGAACCTGGATGATTCCCACCTGCCAATACCCTTGACCACATCCTCATCCAATCCCCACCTAACCGCCTCCGTGGCTGCACCGATGCGGAACGAATGTGAAGAGTAATTCTCTGGGCTGAATCCCGCGGCTATCAAACATTTTTTGAAAACCGCCTGAAACTGAAAACGAGAAACCGCCCTGCCATCTTCATGTTGGAAGAAAACCCCCCCCCTTCGCGGCCTAATGGTACAGAATTCCCCTATTGCCGCAACCGGGCATACGGGGGAACCCGGGATCCTATTCAACTCAACCCATTTTCCCTTCCCGCATTGGTCCGTCTTGGACTTTTTCAAAAATATCCTCAGCTTATCTCCACATAACGAAACGTCCTGTACTTCCAAACCGCCATTGCCCCTTCTATTATTACTCACTATCTCCCCTATCCGAAACGCTCCAAAAAAAGCCAACACAAAAATGGCCCTAAACAATACCCGCTCAAAACTTGAAAAACAAACATCTCCCAACCGTTGGACCACCTCTCCTAAAACCTCAAACGAAACTGGGCGTCTTTTGTCGGCAGCCGTACGACCAGCGCGATATCCGCGCATAGCACGCCGAACCCTGAAATCCTTTGTCACATCCTTTTGCCCAGCCAACTGAAACATGAAAGCCAGCCCCGCCATCTTGCTAGACATAGAGGAAACTGATACTCCCCTCTCAAAATTCCTGCCTATAAAATAGAGCAGCACATTAATCCTATCTTCTTCATGTGTACTGACCCCTACTTCTTCCACCAAAACTTCCCATTCCTGCCAAACCTTACTGTACTTCGCCCAAGTAGTTGCGGATACCGATCGATGTATTAACCGTTGGGCGATGGCAATGCGATGCTCCACAAACTCTCGGGACAAGGAATCCCGCACACTTCTGCTCCCGGCACCAGTTGACGAAACCTGTCCCACTGGAAACGAGACAACGCATCAGCTACAGAATTATCCACTCCCGGCACATGAATAGCAGTAACACAACAATTAATACACAAACAACGTAATACCAGGTGCCTTAGCAAGCGCACAACTGGGGGGGAAGACGCAGTGTTATTGTTAATGGCCTGCACCACACCGAGGTTATCACAGTGAAAGCGCACCCGACGGTTCTTAAACTCTGTGCCCCAAAGCTCCACAGCTAGAACAATGGGAAACAATTCCAGAACCGCCAAGTTGCGGATCAGTCCAGCCTCCTTCCAAAGTACCGGCCATTCCCCCGCGCTCCACTTTCCCTGACAAAACGCCCCGAATCCACATGATCCCGCCGCGTCAGTAAACAGTTCCAAATCAAAGTTTGAAACTACCACCCCCATCCACAAAGAGCGGCCATTATACGTAGTTAAAAACGATTCCCATACCCTCAAATCCTCCTTATGATCCTTACTTAATCGAATATAATGATGCGGGGCCCTGACCCCCGCCGTGGCGGCGGCAAGGCGCCTGCAGAAGACCCGCCCCATAGGCATGATGCGGCACGCAAAATTCAATTTGCCCAGCAACGATTGTAACGATCGAAGTTGTACCTTCTTTGTCTGTAACGCCAAAGACACTTCCAGTTTTAAGCCATCCAATTTGTCCTGAGGCAATCTACATTCCATCGCTACCGTGTCTATAACAATCCCCAAAAAACTCAAAGCAGTAACTGGGCCTTCCGTCTTGTCTGGAGCCAACGGAACCCCAAAAACTTCAAAAAGCTGCTGAATCGTAGCCAGCAATGACGCGCACACCAAACTCCCCGCCGGCCCCATACACAAAAAATCATCCAAATAATGGATGACGGATGACAAGCCCGAAACATCCCGCACCGCCCATTCCAAAAAGGAACTAAAGTGTTCAAACAGCGAACAAGAAATCGCACACCCCATGGGCAAACACCTATCAACAAAAAACTTGCCCTGCCAGCGACACCCTAACAAACGACAGCACTCTGGATGAACAGGCAAGAGGCGAAAAGCAGCCTCAATGTCTGTTTTTGCCAACAATGCGCCCTTTCCCAGACGCTGGACCCAAGCGACTGCCGTGTCAAAAGATGTGTAAGACACCCTACACAATTCAGGGTCAATAGAATCATTAACTGATCCCCCGCGCGGGTATGACAAATGATGAATGAGCCGAAATTTGTTCGGCTCCTCCTTAGGTACCACACCTAGCGGGGAAACAACTAAATCCGGCATTGGGGGCAACTCAAACGGGCCCGCCATGCGCCCTAAGGAGACTTCTTTTAACAATTTATCTGTAACAACACTAGGGTGCTCCCTGGCAGACTTCAAATTTTTCGCCATAGGCGGAACTACACTCAGCCCGCTATTCAACTTAAAACCGTCCGTAAATCCCAGCTCTAATAACTTGGCTGCTTCCTGATCAGGGTACCGTCTTAGAAAAGGGGCCATCTTTTTTACCCTCACTGGCGTCCTCCCTTTTTCCAGCATCTCCCCCTTTTCCACGACCTTGCTTAAAACACCGGGACTGAGAGTGCGACCCTCCACATGTGGAACACTCATGTCGAAATCGACATTTTGCCCCAAACTTGCATGCACCGGCGTTGAACTGCCAGCAGAAACCCATGCGATTGCCGGCCGGTTGTCCGGCAATAGCTGAACCCCCGGCCCCTCCCTGAAAGGGAGACAAAGAACTCCTTGGAGATGACATTAACTTCATCCAAAGACTAATGTCTTTGTGATCCCACCGCAATTCAGGGCGTACCGCCTTCCTCTGCCGGAATTGCTCATCATAACGCAACCAGGCCGTACCACCGTACACCCTCTGCGCTTCGCCAATGGAGTCCAGATAGCAGAAAAGAGCAGAGCAGTGCTCGGGCGCTTTTTCACCAATAACGCTTGCCAAAATCGCAAACGCCTGCAGCCAATTTGAAAAAGTGCGCGGTATTAAGCGGTAACGCCGCTTCTCCTCTTCCTCTTTTTTGCTCTCGTCAAGCTTAACTTTGTCCAAGTTAAACTTCTCCAAGGGCAACAAGGAGAATATTTCAACGTACTCCCCCTTCAGAATGCGCTCCCTCACTTCCGCCTTTAAATGAGCGCCCAACGGTCCCTCAAAACAGACGTATACCTCACATTTGGCAGCATCTGCCAAACGCACACCGTCCAGTCCGGCTGTCCCCTTACCCACAGGCACCGCATCCCCCACCGCCGCTGCAACACCAGTCACTACCTTCGCCGGCTGCGCTGCTGTAGTTTCAGTCCCTACCCCAGCAACTACCGCGCCCTCCGCAGGTCCCTGCGGTGCAGCCGTGTGGGCTGGTGCCCACGCCGCCACTGGGGAAGCACTCGCCACCGGCCGCTGACCAGCCTCACAGCGCGCCAGCACTTACCGCAAACCCTCCAGCAAAGTCCGTACCACCCCTACGTCCTGCAACCCCAGGGACGTGGAACTACTACCTTGCCCCACACTACCTAAACCACCCTGAGCTCCTGACACAGCTACCCCACCATCAACTACAGACCCCCCTTTATTAGCATTAGCAGAAGACAAAGACAACACAGAAAGGGGCTCACCTGGCTGTCGCTGCCTCACTGGACAGCCAGCCGCGATCCCCGCTGCACGCGCCGGCTCTGGTAGTTCTTCCTCCACACGATCGTCCAGCTCACCCTCAGACAAACTGTCTTGGGAACTCCCGGCCTCTCTCTGCTCCTCAGTCTCAGGCCGCACCGCAGGATTCACCGCCGCCGTAGAGCGCCCCTCAGTGACGTCATCACTGTGCGCCGCACCAACGCTCGTCTCCACAAGGCAAATTCGCTGGGCCCTAGGCCGGGCAGGGGGAGCCCGCCTGGCCGTGGATCTGGACCGATGCACATCCAAGTCCCCCCGAACATGCGGGGCACCCGCCGAACTCCTCCTCTGTCCCCTCACTTCTGGAATACAGGCCCCAGCCGTTCTCGCCCCATAGCCGGCACCCGCCGAGGCCTCTCTCCCTCGCCGAGCTCCCCTTATGCCAGGCTGAAAGCCCGCCGCGGCAGCCGCCATGTTTCTCACAGTGTCTGCAGGGGGGGCGGTACCCGCTGCTGCAGCACCGCTCGTCTCCTGCATCCGACGCGATCGAGTTCTCTGACCGTCCCCGCTAGCCGCAGCCACCGCTGATTTACGCTTTGCCGGCGGAGTCCGCCCTTCCAGTGCCAGACTCCCCGCACGATCGGTTTCCGGGCTGAAACGCTCAGGCGGCCTAGACCGCCTAGCACGTGTGCGGCCCGGAGGAGGGGGGCTGGTGGGTGAAACGGAGGAGGACTGGCTGGGGCCTTGTAACAGGCTAGTCACAGAAGCCTGCAGCCATCCCGTGCCTCTGGCCGCCGCCTCCTCTCTCAGGCGAGACAAAATCGCCTCCAAGTCACCCATGTTGTAAGTGGAGACCGGGTAGCAAATTCTTCTAACCGGCGCTTTCTTCTCTCCAACTGACCCCGCTTCTGCTCCACCCCCACTTATATCTGGCTCCCCCCACTAACCCCTTCCTAACCTAATTAACATACCTAATTACTCCACCTCACTGCCCCACCCTAGTCATGCTGGCCCTCCTCCTAGTGCTACTTTGGTTCCGGGCCATTACTTTACTACAAGTACATGCGGTATTTTGGCGAGCCCCTCTACCACTCCCATGTCATCTGACCACTCAGCTAGCCAGGAGATGGCTACTTTGACAAAGAGAGCCTTTTTCTGTAGATGCAGTATTTTGTCCCATCTTCCTATGTGCTGTCCATGGCTAGCTGTGAAGTCTAACGAGGCGCCCCTCCTCTGTCCACAAGTGAATGACAACACACCCTGCCAAGGAGATTACTGCTTTATAACATTTTAGCTAAAAAGCCCCCACCCTCACTTGCATTCCTCCTGAGGAGCTTATCTTGGACAAGTGCTCAGAGACAGAAAAAAGTACCGTATTTATCGGCGTATAACACGCACTTTTTTCCCCTTAAAACCAGGGGAAAATCGCAGGTGCGTGTTATACGCCGATCCCCTGCGATCCCGACCTGTCACATTTTCAAAATCGCCGACCGCGATTTGAAAATGGCGCCGCCGGCGCCGAAATACACAGAGCCGGTCCTCGGCTCTTTCCGGCGGCTCTCGTTCACTTTCGGCTCCACTCGTAGTCCCGAGCGGAGCTATCCGAACCTACTCGGCTAGGTTCGGATAGCTCCGCTCGGGACTACGAGTGGAGCCGAAAGTGAACGAGAGCCGCCGGAAGGTTCGGATAGCTCCGCTCGGGACTACGAGTGGAGCCGAAAGTGAACGAGAGCCGCCGGAAAGAGCCGAGGACCGGCTCTGTGTATTTCGGCGCCGGCGGCGCCATTTTCAAATCGCGATCGGCGATTTTGAAGCCCAGAATGGCTGGGATCACTGGAGCAAGGCTGCACTGGGGAAGGCTGCACTGGCAAGGCTGCACTGGGGAAGTCTGCACTGACAAGGCTGCACTGGGGAAGTCTGCACTGACAAGGCTGCACTGGGGAAGTCTGCACTGACAAGGCTGCACTGGGGAAGGCTGCACTGACATGGCTGCACTGACAAGGCTGCACTGGGGAAGGCTGCACTGACATGGCTGCACTGACATGGCTGCACTGACATGGCTGCACTGACAAGGCTGCACTGACATGGCTGCACTGAGAAGGCTGCAATGATGGGCATTTAAATGTAAGTTTTTTTTCCCTTCAACTTCCCTCCTAAATTGGGGTGCGTGTTATACGCCGGTGCGTGTTATACGCCGATAAATACGGTACTTGCTGTCAAAGCAGTCATCTCCTTGCTAGCTGTGTTGTCGGACAGCCATTGAGAGAAACGGGATTCCCTGTTGGACCTCACAGCTGCCCTTATATAAAATGACTGCATGTATAGCTAAAAGGGGGTATTTTGGGACTTTAAATGAAGCGTATACAATCATACGCCTCCATTCCTATATTGGCAAATAAGGAGGAGGAGTTTGGGACTTTATATGAAGCAAGTGAGGCAAAACTTAGTAAAAAAAAAATGACATTTATTTTTCATAAATGAATAGTGTGGCATAGCACATTTGCAGTTTGTACATACATAAGTACAGATCAATTAATATATATATGTGTGTGTGTGTATATATATATATATATATATTTATATTTCAGGTACTTATATAGCACCGTCAATTTACGCAGCGCTTTACATATACATTTTACATTCACATCAGTCCCTGCCCTCAAGGAGCTTACAATCTAAGGTCCCTAACTCACATTCATACATACTAGGGACAATTTAGACAGGATCCAATTAACCTACTGGCATGTCTTTGGAATGTGGGAGGAAACCAGAGTACCTGGAGGAAACCCACGCAGGCACAGGCAGAACATGCAAACTCCAGGCAGGTAGTATCCTGGTTGGGATTCGACCCTTCTTACTGCTAGGCAAAAGTGCTACCCACTACACCACTATATATATTCGCACATTGTACTCCATGTGATCAGGTCAATAAAAGCATAGTAAGGTCTAAAGGAAAACTGTTAAACCGTATATTAAAGACATAACTGCATCCAAAAAAATCTCAACATGTTTTGTGAATTCACTCCCCTTCCTCAGGAGAGGATGCATAGCATATCTGTGTAGCACTGTCCCCTTAGGGCTTGCTGTGTGTTGACTTCTAGACCTCCCTCTGATTACCTGCAGACAGTTGCTGGAGATTTTCACATATCCCTCCTTACTCCTGCTTGCTCGTTACTCAATAAGGAAAAAGAGAAATCAAACTGCGCTACAGTACATAACAAACCTATAACCCATACCAATTGATCAATGAATAAATAAATACGTGAAAGATAGCAGCAATTCTCCTGAATAACATAAATACAGTTTACAGCAATTGGAAAACATAGAATCGCGCTAAATATAAAAGCGAAAAATATGATCATGCACTGACCAATCAAATAAACGATCAAAAACCTAGTGAGTAATTAAAGTGAACAAAGGTGTACACATTGATAGTAATTGAGTATTGGGCATCCCACCTCCTCGTGTGGGAATGTCGCACCAATACTCCAATGACAGAGTGATAAACAAAAGTTAATATTAATTAACCGCAGGAAAATATCCAAAAAAAAGCCACAAGGCGTTGTCCCTCGTGATTGAAAAGTCCAACCATAAAAAGTGTCTTTGCAAGTAAAGGAACTTGTGAAAGTAATCCACCACTGGTGAGTAAGGGATTACTGCTTACCAGAAGCCCACGATCCCCCACTACAGAGGATCACGGGAAGCCTGTGTACACAGAATTCTTGCAGGGCACATCAAATGAATCAGCTGCTATATGAAGTGGGGATAATGTGGCGATCTCCACAACTCCTCAGCAGGGCTCCTAATATTCAAAATTCTCCTCATGCCATAGTGGGGTCACAGATGGATATACATAGCGCAAAGAGAGATAGACGCTCCATAGTGTAAAATCTTCTAGTTTATTGAAGATAAAAAGTAATGCACTTACATAAAAAAGCGGAATAGCAAGCCTTGTTTGTCTGGTGCACCGGCCGGTAGCACACAGACCAACCCGACCTGCTGAACGATCAGTAGCAACACGAGGTGGTGTCAGCGCGTTGCTCCGCCCTACGCGGCGTTACGTGATAGGTCATGTCCTCGTGTTGCTACTGATCGTAGACACACTGCTTTTACCATACTGCCACTTGTATGGAAAAATTATGTCTTGCTCTCTCTCTAGCAGAGGACTAGATGCAACTACTTTATCTTCAGGACACTCCCAAGCATCCCCTTGACTGACACCCGTCCACTGACTCTTCTAGTTGAAGGGATGGCCATCACAGGACAGGCCCATTGACACAGATCTGTACTCACAGTGTGCAGAATCAAATCCCTCCTGGTGTCTCCCTTCCAGTCTCTGCAGGACATCTGGGTTCAACTTCTCTCTGGCTTTTATGCCCTCAAGTCAACCACCCGAGGCCACATGACAACCTCTACAGATGATGGGCAGCCGACCCCTTCCCCTGGGACCCCGCTCTCCAGCTGAAAGACCCCGACATAAGCCCTTGGCATTTATACAGTCACCTAGCATGCAACGAGGCACTGTCCTCTGCCAATAGCCATGGCTGTAACAAT
This sequence comes from Aquarana catesbeiana, assembly GCF_042186555.1. Taxonomy (NCBI): domain Eukaryota; kingdom Metazoa; phylum Chordata; class Amphibia; order Anura; family Ranidae; genus Aquarana; species Aquarana catesbeiana. The sequence continues at coordinate 45,788,918 of NC_133332.1, read as the reverse complement.
GCCTGTGCCCTCCCTTTTAGGGTTCTCCCACTGTCCCAACATGCCTCCCTATTGGACCAGTGTGAAACATTCAGACAAGCTGAGCTGCACCTGAGCACCATGAGCAGACCTCACTAATAGATCCTGCTCCCTGGTCAGCAAAGAACATTCTAAATTTACCTAATGGTCCTCCTATTAGGCAGAAAGACCCCGAACTATGCTCTCTTCCAGCACCTACCTAGGGGGGTGCTACATCTGCAAGAGACATATAAATACCAATATGGTCTAGTGTTTACCCAAACATAGGGAAGGAATAAAGCGGAAGGAGAAGAGGATATCCATCCCTAAAATACTTACATGTGGGCTAGAGTACAATCTTGCGGGTACCGCAAGCTGAGGGCCGCTAGAGATGTCTGTCCTGGGAGCTGTGGTAATAGGGACCTGCAGGGAACCAGGCATACACATATAAATACCCAGGAGAATGAGAGTCTCCATATTGTGGTCTGTGATAATGCAGGGTAGTAACTCCAAATTCTATATGATTAATATATAGTGTATAACCATTTGAGTACTAAATAAAACTACCATCTGGAGTGGATAAAACCAGTGACCATTAGTGACTTAGGAAAAACAGAGTAAGTTTGGATAGGGAGTCATATGAGATGAAACATGCCCCAAGTGTAGAGAGAGGGTAGGACTAGTATATAAAGTATAGCATGGAATCTACCATGCATGTTCCCAAAGGGGAAAAAATATAGACTAGGTGATTACCTTACATTTCCACATGGAACCACAATCCAAGATGTGATATACAGTGTGCCCAAGATGTGCTACTGAAAGGACTATTTACTACAAAAGGGGCATTTATGCACCCAGTGTAGCTACGGGTCCCTCCCAGCATCACGCGTCCTCTTCTCCCATTTCATTCCTTCCCCTATGTTTGGGTAAACACTAGACCATATTGGTATTTATAGGTCTCTTGCAGATATGCTATGCATCCGCTCCTGAGGAAGTGGAGCGAATCCACGAAATGCGTCAAGATTTTTTGGCTGCAGTTATGTCTTTAATATACGATTTAACAATTTTCCTTTTGACCTTACTATGCTTTTATTGACCTGATTACACAACGTACAACTGGCTTCATGTCATTATATACTGCAATGTGCTATGATGTTGTTTATGTGTATATATATATGAACTGCAATGTGTCATCGGTGTGTGTGTGTGTATATATATATATATATATATATATATATATATATATATATATTGTAATAGTCCCTGTCACTGGGAAAAGGGATGGGATCTCTAACCCTGTGTCCATGTCTTATGGAGAGCCAGCAGGTTGTGTGCCCAGGTGCACACAGCCCATATAACGAGGGGCTAGTGAGAGCAGAAGGTGGAGGAAGGTGGAGTGTGTGTAGCTTGTTGCTACTGCTGTGTGAAGACAGACCTGTGTCTGGAGAGTGGTCTGCCCTGTGGGAGTCTGCAGCCTATGTAAAGGGGATTCTTTGCCCAGGGACTGGGAAAGGCTGGCCAGCCTTGAGAGTCGGGGAGACTGAGGAAGCCAGTGAGTCCAGGGGCTGTAAAGAATTGGCAAATCTGTTGAGAGCAAGCAGAGGAACTGCTGACAAGAGAGCCAGGTGGCTTGGTATGTTTTCCTCATTTTTGGAGTGCTTAATGAAGTTAAACCCCTGCGTGGGAATCCTGAATGGACCTTTTTGCTTTTGTTTTTCGGTTTAATAAACGTGGGCTACCAGGCCCTTAACTATAATGCCTGTCTGATGTGGACTCACTGCACTAAAAACGCATTTATCGCTTGAGCTAAATACCCCAAACATTACAAGTGGTGTTCGAATGCGGGCAGACAGACGGTGAAGTCCGGGTCTCTGCGCCAGTAGTGAGTCATTTCAGGAATTGCTGCTAGCGGTGTGTGGCAGCCAGGCAAACTGCATTGCGCAGAAGTTAAATTGATGAACTGTGTTTGTGTGCATGAGACAGCACAATCTGTGTGTGCACTGTGCAGGTGAGGAAAGCTTGCATGAAGTGAAAAGCAACTTGCTTTAAAGTAACAGTGCTTCATTTTTTGCTGGAAAGCGCAAAAGTGTGGTGGAGTGACTGCAGAGATGAAGCAAGAGTTTGAGCCTGCCGGAGAATATTGCAGACTGTTTTTTGCTACACTTAAAGGGGAAGTGCATGCTGTTGCCCCTGGCAACGCTGGTGCAAGCAGGCCAGCTATTAAGGTGCAAAGTCCCAAGCTTACAAGAGGATGCAATTTGGGAAGCCCTGTCAAGGCTCTGAAGCAAGAGCGCTGTTTTCGGTGCAGAGAGTGGGGGCATGTTATCTCCAAGTGCCCTTTGTCTCAGTCTCCAATACAAGGCGACACGGCCAGACAGAGGTCTGCAACAATGTTTAGAAAGCCTGATTTAAGTCCCAGGAGTGTCCAAAAGGCTTATCAGAAGTTTGACAAGTATGTGGTTGCCCGTAGCAACGGCAGTGATGTCAAGTCTGTGGACTACGCGAGAAACGTATTGCCGACAGAGGATCGTGGCATGTTTAAAGCAACAATGCTTCAAGGAGCGCAAAGTCGCTGCTTTTGGGAGAGTCAGCAAAGTACAGCTGGAAGAGTGCCATCTCCCTTAGCAACAAGGGATCGGGTGTTAACCGGAAGGAGGAGATACAGTGGAGATGTGGAGCGGCATCCCATTAAAGATATGTGTAAAAATGTACCATGCCTGGAATGTGGTCAACTGGGGCATGAAATTTTTTCTTGTCCCAGGTTATGGAACATGCCTGGAGATGTGGTTACTGGGCAGAAGTCTTTGTCTGCAAGCCCAGATTTTTGTGCAAACCTATTTTCAGTCACCTCTGGCAACAGTGAGGAAGTACCTGTTGTGCCTGCAGGGGGTGCTAAGGAGTCAGAAGTGGCTGCTGCAGTTTCATCCCATGGCCACCAGGGAGAGTTAGTCAGTAAAAGTGCGATAAAGGATAGACAACGTACTCAAATGAAGCCAGAGTTACCTGCTACAGATTATGGTAAGACTGTTGCAGTTTGCGGGACTGATCCCAGTGAAGTGGGAGTATATCCGGCTGGGAGATCAGCAGAAGTGGTAAAAATGGACTTGCTGCAGTTTGCTACCCCGAGTAGTGGGGAGACACAGGTTGAAGCTCAACCTGCAGCAAGGTTAAGAACTCAAAAAGACTGGACTCTGTATGTACCTGGTGTAATCCACCAGAGTGCTGGAAGTGGTAACCTAGGGGTGACCAATACAGTTTGTGTGCCAGGTTCCCTAGTGACAGGTGCTACAGAGATGCCCAGGGAAACCTCCCAGGAGCCCGCAGTGGTGAGGCACATGGTTTCCCAGGACAACTGTGGAGCCGCCCTAGTGGGCAAAAGAATGCCTTTGGAGAGGAAGGGTGGTGTGCTGAGCGTTACGCGGGGTGCTGTGTGTTCTGACCAAAAACAGCCTGTTAAAGCTTATAACACTGCTATGTCTATGGCTGATGATACATGTACTTATTGTGATGTATTCAAAAGTAATGATGATGTTGAAAAGTGTATTACTGACAATGTTGATGGTTTGGTGTCTCCCATGGTAACCACAGGTAGTGCAGCAGAGTTGTCCCAGGAAATCTCAGGAGGACTCCCAGTGTTGGAGCCGGCGGGGCTCCAGGACAGCTCTGATACTGCTCAGGTGGAAAACAATGGGAAAATAGCTCAAACGAGGGAGTATGTATTATCACAATCTGATGTGGTTGACAGTGACTGGTGCAGATTGTCTGCTGCTAAACCACTCTGTCCACCTGTGTCTCCATGGGCAGAGGGAGCAGTACTACAGAGTGCTGATGACTGGAGCACAGACAGGATAGACTGGGATAGTCTCGCCATTAAGGTGATAGCGTGGTGGAAAGAAATTTCTGAAGGTAATAGTAAGCTGGACACTATTGCTGCTGTGACAAATGGAGAGGCTGCAAAGCCAGTAGACACAGGTGCGTTGGCTGTTGCAGAACTTAACCCCCTCCAGGCGGAAGGATCGGAAAAGGGCGCATATATAGCAGAAGTTTTGTCCACAGCAAAAGAGATGAGTCATGTTGAGTGCCAGGATGATGGGATAATGGATAGGGACTTGGAAGGGCTCAGTGTTGCTGAAAATGAGACAATGAGTGTGACACATGCATTTAGCGGTGCTCATTGGGAGCCGCAAGTTTTGTCAGTGGCCTCTGAGGTGGAGGTCTCTTTGAGTGTCTCAGCCTCTCAAGCCTTAGCAAATGAGCCCCTCCACGTCGTTAGTAAGGGAAAAGTCCCTAGAGTTCTGTGTTTAGATGTGGCATGTCTAGAAATAACTGAGATGTTGTTGGAATTGGTGAAAATCTTTCCGCTGTATACCTGCATGTATCCACCGCAGATGGGCGACCTGGTACTGCGTAGTACCAATCAGTGGAGACACGTGGTACAGGCGATGTTAAGCAATGTTGATAAAAATTGGTTACTGCAATGTTGGTTACTTTTGCAGAAAGTGGTCTCGCAGTTCTCTGCGAGAGTGCTTCCAGCGACAGTTATGTGCGGAAGGCGTTCAGGGGAACTGCTAAAGGAATCAGAAATGATAGACATAGTAGAAGTCTCTCCGTATGCTGGTGTGATGAGGTGCATTCCTGCTGATGCGATCCGAGGTGCAGCTAAGCAGTGGTTGGTACATGGTGCGTGTGCTGTCTCACCCGCTAGACCTCGTGAAAGGGAAGGGCCCGGAAAAGACGCAGCAGTAGTGGGAATTCAATCCATCACTCGCAGGGAGGTGCAGTTTGAGGTACCCGGAGACACTTTGACAGGAAATGGCAGTGTTGGTAACTGTAATGAAAAAGTGTATGAGAAGCACTGTAGAGCACTGTCGGACAACTCAGAGGTATTGGTTGAGGTACCAATGGACACAGAAATGGTTAAAGAGATTGGTGTGGAAAAATGTGGCGCAAAATGTGCGTTGGTAGGACAGTCGCTATTGGAGTGTTGGACAACAGGGAGCGATGTGAAACTGCGGGAATGTCCCATAGGGAGTAACTGCTTGCCTGTAGATGGTCCCTCCCTAGACCCTGTCCTAGCAAACCAGGTGACAAGAGGTCTTGATGATGATGATGATGATAATATTGAATTAAATAACCCCTTGTGGAACATTGCTATCGAGGTTAAACAGAAGTATGTGGTGTTGATCTCAGATGATTTGGTTGCCAAGGGTAACCACACAGGGGTTAGTGAACCTGATAAACAGATGTTGTTGGTTAGTGTTGCGTCAGGTAGTGAGAGGGGTCAGTCCCTGACACATTTCATGGAAATGGGTCCCCAACAGTCCCAGGAGAGTAGGTCTGTGGGAGGGAAAAGGAGGATCCCGTGGCCAGAAGGTGGAAGGGATAGAGAGATTAGTGGGAGCCCATGGTTCAAGGTGAAGTGCTGGTGGAAACATACCCGGAAAAAGAAATGGGCCTACGCAGCGAATGGCTGGCACAGAGGTGTCCCATTCTTAGTGACTGGTTTATGTGTTCCTCCCTCCGGTGCGAAACAAGGGGGGAGTATAGGGAAATGTAGGACCCTGTTAAGATCCAGGGTGGGACGTACCTGGAAGCGCACCCGAAAAAAAAAAAAAAAAAAAAGGTTGGGCCTACGTGGCTGACAGCCAGCACAGAGGTGTCCCAACCATGACGGGTGCTGGTGTTCCTCCCTCCGGATCGAAACAAAGGGGGGGGATATGTAATAGTCCCTGTCACTGGGAAAAGGGATGGGATCTCTAACCCTGTGTCCATGTCTTATGGAGAGCCAGCAGGTTGTGTGCCCAGGTGCACACAGCCCATATAACGAGGGGCTAGTGAGAGCAGAAGGTGGAGGAAGGTGGAGTGTGTGTAGCTTGTTGCTACTGCTGTGTGAAGACAGACCTGTGTCTGGAGAGTGGTCTGCCCTGTGGGAGTCTGCAGCCTATGTAAAGGGGATTCTTTGCCCAGGGACTGGGAAAGGCTGGCCAGCCTTGAGAGTCGGGGAGACTGAGGAAGCCAGTGAGTCCAGGGGCTGTAAAGAATTGGCAAATCTGTTGAGAGCAAGCAGAGGAACTGCTGACAAGAGAGCCAGGTGGCTTGGTATGTTTTCCTCATTTTTGGAGTGCTTAATGAAGTTAAACCCCTGCGTGGGAATCCTGAATGGACCTTTTTGCTTTTGTTTTTCGGTTTAATAAACGTGGGCTACCAGGCCCTTAACTATAATGCCTGTCTGATGTGGACTCACTGCACTAAAAACGCATTTATCGCTTGAGCTAAATACCCCAAACATTACAATATATATATATATATATATATATGTGTGTGTGTGTGTGTGTGTGTGTGTGTATATAATATATATATATATTGTGGCAGAGCGTTGCCCTGCCAGAATCTAGAAGGAGGTTTTGACCCAGGAATTCTCAACCGGACGGGTTGAGGGGCTCCAGGGAGATTGTAACATAAAGAGGAAACTGGCCTTTCAGTTTCCTCAGTGTTTTGCAAAGTCCACTTTGGGACCTGGAGCTCGGGGATTTCTGAGTGATCCGGGTGGGATGAAATCCCCAGTCAGGTGTGTGCTGGGCTTTTAGTAGTAACCTGACCATGGTTCTGGCCTCCACCCCGGCAGATAGGAAGTCTGAGTACCAGGAGTCAGGAGGGCTCCACGGGGGAGCCAGTGCAGCAAGAGGCTGCTAGCTATATGCACCAAGGTGGTTGGTTGGTGAAACGGTCTGTACGGGACTGGAGTGTAAGGCCAGAGCACCAGTGCTGCAAGTGAGAGCCGACTAGGCTGAATGTCATTTTTGTTGATGGACAAAGGAATGCTGAAAACCCCTGCAAGGGAAACTCTCTGTTGTTTGCTGAACTTGCTTTTAATAAAAATGGGCAAACAAAGCCCTTAAAAAGAAGAGCCAGCGAGTGGCGGTGTCCTAAAGCTCTACATTTGACGCTAGTCCTTTACAACATATCTATCTATCTATCGATCGATCGATCGATCGATCGATAGATAGATAGATATAGATATCTATATATCTATAGATATATCTATATATATATATATATATAGCTATATATATATATATATATATATAAGCTATACTTATGTATGTACAAACTACAAATGTGCTATGCCACACTATTCGTTTATGAAAAATAAATGTAATTTTTTTTTACTAAGTTGTGCTTCATGTAAAGTCCCAAACGCCTACTCCTATTTAAATGACTGCATGTACTTTGTCCCCTAGGGCAGCCTTTTTCAATCAAGGTGCCCAGGCATGCTGGGGTGCCTTAAGGCTCCTTAAGGGGTGCCTTGGCAAAATGCCTAAAAATTGGCCCAACGTTGTATACAAGCCAGCAGGTGGAAGAAGGCCGCCTTTTAATTACAGAAAAGCCACAGGTTTATTGCACACCATTACAACCTTCTAGCCGCTGGCGTCCTTACAACCAGTGACCCTCCCTTTCCCCTCTCTGTCAGTGCTGGGGTGACATTAGCTGAGTGATGTGGAAAAACTGAAGGAGAAGAGAAACATTGGAATACTAGTCAGTACCAGTGTCCAAAAGTGTATTTGATCTGGAAGAACTAACTAACTCACCTCTAACGTTGGGTGTCCTACATGTGGATGTTGCTGTATTATTGTAAACCTATTAGAATGGGGTTTTTTTACATTTTAGAATGGGGTGTCCCGAGACTGACCATAATTTTAGAGGGTGTCTTGACTGAAAAACACTGCCCTAGGGAACGGAACACAATAATAAAAATGAAAGTGAGACATTTTTCTTTATTAACAAGTCTGCATAAATACATCCCTGACATTTCACACTATCCAAAAACAATATTATTTTATTTATTTTTTTCAAGCTCCTTCTTTTTTATCATTAAAAAGCAGTCCTTGAGCTCCAGTACAGTGACTTTGTCTAGGATCAGATGAAGCCATCATCCTGCTGCAGGCAAAGGAAAGCATTTGGTCAGTCTCCTAACCCCCAGTGATCAAACTGCAGCCCTGTAATTTTGTAACAAGTCATTTAAAGCGGTATTAGCCCCTGTTCACACCGGTACTGCTTTGAAATCGCACTACTTCAGCGTGATTTAAAAAGCCGCACATCAGCGTGATTGACACTACCGATTTAATTGCAGCTTGCAACTTCATTTAACGGAAATCTATGCAAGTCGCAATGAAATCGGCAAAAATTAGTGCAGGAACCTTCTTTATAATCGCTGCGACATGAGTGGCAGCGATATGAACAGTTCCTTTTCCGGCAATGGGGTGAGACCTGTCATGCGATTTGGAACTGTCAAATTGCAGGACAAGGCGCACCGGTGTGAACGAGGGGTTAAACCACGAAGTAAACATTTTATTATACTGTAGCTTACCAATTCTTATGCAGCGTACACACGGGCGGACTTTCCGACGGACTTTCAACGGACTTTTGACGGACTTCTGACGGACTTTCTAACGAACGGACTTGCCTACACACGATCACACCAAAGTCCGACAGATTCGTACGTGATGACGTACACCGGACTAAAATAAGGAAGTTGATAGCCAGTAGCCAATACCTGCCCTAGTGTCGGTTTTTGTCTGTCGGACTAGCACACAGACGAGCGGATTTCTGGGTCCGGCGGAGTTACGACGTAAAGATTTCAAGCATGTTCCAAATCTCAAGTCCGTCAGATTTTCGTCTGGAAAAGTCAGCTGAAGGTACGATTAAGCCCACACACGATCGGATTGTCTGACGGACTCGGTCCGTCGGACCAGTCTGGTCGAAAAGTCCGCCCGTGCGTACGCGGCTTTAGATGTGGTGGCTGCATTTGTTTCCTTTGTAAGCTTTCTTTCTTCTATTTTCATCTGGTGATCCAGCCAACAAGTCTGTTAATTTTCAGAAGCACGAGCTTTCCAAGATGAAACAAACCACTTATCACTGGCAGGGGTGCTTACAATGATCAGCTTTTATTTATTCATGCAAAACCTGTATTTAAAAGGGAAAAAAACTGTTTGCTGTAACTGATTATAAAGTGTGATCTGGAGTTTGGCTTCAATTTGTTAGTATATTTAAATCTGCTAGTACAGCTAACACTCCCCTCCCCCCAGACTGACAATGCTGCTGTCTTCTCTGCCTCCTGTACTCATTCTTCCAGAGTTGTGTCGCACCAAAACAGGATGTGTGTTACTGGCCAGATCTCCAGGTGAAAACAAAGGGGGGGGGATCCACAAACATATATAACTCATGCAGCCACTCACATCTAATGACTGGTAAGCTGTAACATATTACATTTTTGTGTTTGGGTTTAATACCACTTTAAATATTTCAGGTCCGTCCCCTAGCAGTTTTACTGCTACAGGCCAGCACCTGTGTGCCCGCTCATGTATATATACGTGATACAGCTCTTCTGGGTAGAGGGCGCACATGCGCGCCGTCGGTGTCTCACTCCCACTGTGATCACACACAGCGGGAGCCCAGCGGCGGGTACTGTGGACCAGATGGCCGTTAGCACCCGCCGATGATCCAGCAGAGGGGCAGAACGGTGGTCTGCCTATGTAAACAAGGCAGATTGCCGTTCTGACATGAAGGAAGGCATGGATCCCGGATCTAGGCCTTCCCCCAGTACAAGCACCTCCCACACTGTAATAAAGCACAGGCCGGGCACACAGTTAACCCTTTGATCGCCCCTGATGTTAACCCCTTCCCAGCCAGTGTCATTAGTAAAGCATACTTTCCAATTTTCTGAGAAGGGAACGAGGGACACTTATTAGCAAAAGTATGTAGGCACAGGACACACCCCCTGTCATGCCCCCCTTAAAGGAGAATCATACAAAAAAAAAATTAGTTAACCGCTTGCCGACTGGCTCACGCCGATATACGTCGGCAGAAGGGCACGTACAGGCATACTAACGTACCTGTACGTTGCCCCTTAAGAAGCGGTTTGCGGGGGCGCGCGCCGCGAGCTCCGCGAGTGTGATCGTGGGTCCCACGGACTCGATGTCAGCGGGGATACCCGTGATCGTCTCACAGAGAGGAAGAACGGAGGAAATGCTAATGTAAACAAGCATTTCCCTGTTCTGTCTAGTGACAGGACACTGATCACAGCTCCCTGTACTCGGGAGCGGTGCTCAGTGTCGTGTCACACATAGATAGCCATGCCCCCCCCCAGTTAGAATCACTCCCCAGGACACACTTAACCTCTTCACTGCCAGTCACATTTATGCAGCAATCAATGCATTTTTAATCGCACTGATTGCTGTACAAATGTGAATGGTCCCAAAATAGCGCCAAAAGTGTTCGATCTGTCCGCCATAATGTCGCAGTCACGATAAAAATCGCTGATCGCTGCCATTACTAGTTAAAATTCTTACTAAAAATGCCATAAAACTATCCCCTATTTTGCAGACGCTATAACTTTTGCGCAAACCAATCAATAAACGATTATTGCGTTTTTTTTGTACCAAAAAAATATGTAGAAGAATACATATCGGCCTAAACTGAGGAAAAAAAAAGTTTTTTTATATATTTTTTGGGGATATTTATTATAGCAAAAAGTAAAAAATAATGCATTTTCTTCAAAATTGTCGTTATTTTTTTGTTTATAGCACAAAAAATAAAAACCGCAGAGGTGACCAAATACCACCAAAAGAAAGCTCTATTTGTGGGGAAAAAAGGACGTCAATTTTTTTTGGAAGCCACGAGGCACGACCGCGCAATTGTCAGTTAAAGCGTTGCAGTGCCGAATCGCAAAAAGTGCTCTAGTCTTTTGCCAGCCAAATGGTTCGGGGCTGTAGTGGTTAAACCCTGAGTGTTTTTTTACCACTACTATTCCTTTTTATTGGCTTTTGAAATTTACAAATGCAGCAATTTAGAAATCGGAGGAAAGGTTTAGCACTGGGAAACACTTTTTGAAAGATAAAAAGTGATTTTATATACAACTATAAAGATCAGACCAAAATGAGGGACAAATAAGGAGGACAGAGGGTCTTTGTTCCAAATCAGGGACAGTTGGGATCTATGGTAAAGTGAGTGCATGTTTTTAGCACTGATCACTGTATTAGTGTTACTGGTCCCCAAAAAGTGTCAGTTATGTCAGAATGTCCGCCGCAATATCGCAGTCCCACTATAAGTCACTGATCGCCGCCATTACTAGTAAAATAAATAAATAAAAATATCCCATAGTTTGAGGTCGCTTTTGCGCAAACCAATCAATATACAGTTATTGGGATTTTTTGGGTGGATATAGCAGAATACATATTGGCCTAAATTTATGAAGAAATTAGATTTTTTTTTTAAAAATTATTGGATATGTTTTATAGCAGAAAGTAAAAAATATTGTTTTTTTTTTTATTTTCAAAATTGTCAGCCTTTTTTTGTTTATAGCGCAAAAAATAAAAACGCAAAGGTGATCAAATACCACCAAAAGAGCTACATAGGCCGCCATTGTTGGCCACTTCCTCTGGAATTGCTGCTCTGGCATCAATGTTTTCAGTCTGTGTACATATCGGAAGTTCACTTGCAGCATGCTTATTCAGGGTCAGAGTTGAAGCCTGGGACAGACACCATGTTCAGAAGGTTGGTGGCAGTGTGAAGGCTTCTCTTGGCGGAGATCTCCTTTAATCTGGCAGTGTGTGTGGCAGAGTCCTGCGTCCTCTCATCCAATAGACGGGTATATTTGGTTTTATTTTGGGCTGTTCTGACACTTGTACAAAACCCCCCAAAAAATACAACCAAAAGAAAGCTTTATTTGTGGGAAAAAAAGGACATACATTGTACTGTTTACAGCATCGCACGACTGCGCAATTGTCAGTTAAAGTAACGCAATGCTATATCGTAAAAAATGGGCTGATCGTGAAGGGGGCAGGGATTTTTTTCAGTGGGGGAATGCAGTTCCGGCACCTCCAGCACTGAAAATATGTAATGGCAAGGGGTGCTGGGGTGTGCTGGAGGGTCTGTTGTTGCTGGCTGCTGGGGGATCTATTGCCTTTGCCTTTGGGGGGAGATCTACTGTAGTGGGGGGAGGTCAGTTGTTGCTGGGGAGGTCTATTGTTGCCGGTGCAGGACCTATTGTTGCTGGTTGTGTTCTACTTTGGAGGGAGGGGTCCATTGTTGCTGGCTGCTGGATGGTCTATTGATGCTGGCTGCTGGGAGAACTATTGTTGCTGGTATGGATCTATTGGTGATGAGGTTTATTTATTGTTGCTGGGGAGGTATTTTGTTGCAGACGGGGTCCATTGTTGCAGGCGGGGTCCATTGTTGCAGGCGGGGTCCATTGTTGCAGGCGGGGTCCATTGTTGCAGGCGGGGTCCATTGTTGCAGGCGGGGTCCATTGTTGCAGGTGGGTCCATTGTTGCAGGTGGGTCCATTGTTGCTGGGGTGGATCCAATGTTGCTGGAGTATTTAATTGTGGGGGGGGCGGGTCATTTGTTGCTGGAGGGGGGTCTATTTGTTGATGACTGCAGGGATCTATTTGACTGCTTTTCTTGATATAATTTAAAAATTCCACACAAATTACTTAGTAGCACAAAATGATACTTGGTTCTGAATCCTCCAAAAGGGGCAGAACTGGGAGGCAGGTAGGGGGTGGAACCAAAGGATGGTGTTTGGAAGTGGATAGGGGGCGAAGACAAGGGGTGCAGTGCAAGGGAGGAGTACCTGCACCTATTCTTTGAGAAAAAAAGCCGGGAAGGGGGGTAAACCTTCCCAAGTTCAAGTGGTTAAGGAGAAGTGGCAGCAGGGGCTAATCTGTGTCTGACATTTATGAACACACCCAAGAAACTGCAAAGGCTCCGGGAGTAAAGTGGAGTTCCAATAAGAAAGAAAAAAATGAAAGTCAGCAGCTACAAATATTATTATTATACAGTATTTATATAGCGCCAACAGTTTACGTAGCGCTTTACAACTTGAGGGTAGACAGTACAAATACAATACAATTTGATACAGTAGGAATCAGAGGGCCCTGCTCCTTAGAGCTTACAATCTAAGAGATACTGTAGCTGCTGACTTTTAATAATCGGACACTTAGCTGTCCAGCAATGTGGGGGAACGAAGCCCCGCTCGTCTCCCCCTCCTCTCTGCTGCGCCAGCATTGTCACTGTGGGCGCCCGCACTGCGCATGCGTAAGCCGCGCTGCGCGCTGTGACTGGCCGGGCAATCATCTGGGACCTGTGACATGTCCCAGATGATTGCCTGAGAGGGAGGGGGGAGAGGTGATCTCCCTTCCTGCGCCACGGGTGCGCCAGGAGGAAGTGGGAGCTGGAACCCTCAAAAAAGAGGGTACCCGCTCCCCCACAAAAAAAATGACATGCCAAATGTGCCATGTCAGGGGGTCACCTTCCCTTAAAGCAGAATTTCCAATTTTTTGTGGAACTTCACTTTAAGTTGTTTTTGTCATCTCTAAGCCCAGCAGCTCAGTCCTGGTACCTACAACTGTAAAATCAGTCTGTATATGCAGGAAAGCATGCTTGTTATACTCACTGTGGAACTTAAGGGGTTAATCCTCTGCATTGTGCAAAAAAGGCTGTTTGATCCTGTCTTATCTGATCCTCCCCTTCTTCCACTGCCCCCCTGGACAAGTCCAGATAAGACAGATCCTTTGGAGTCAGGCTGCACATGCTCAGTTTGGTGTGTATTGCTAGAGAGTTTTTTTTTTCTTTCTTGGGAGAGTGCATGTGATCAGCACAGGGCCAATCAGCACTGTCCAGACAGAGGGTCAGGGGTCCTGCAGCATAATAGGACACTTCAGTGCAGTAGGAAAACCATAGCTCCCAACTGTCCCTGATTTTGAGGGACTGTCCCTGATTTGGAGAAATGTCCCTCTGTCCCTCTTTCCTCCTCATTTGTCCCTCATTTTGGTCTGATCTATATAGTTGTATATAAAATGCACTTTTTATCCATCAAAAAGTGTTTCCCAGTGCTAAACCTTTCATCTTTTGGGGACCAGTAACACTAATACAGTGACCAGTGCTAAAAACATGCACTCACTTTACCATATATCCCAACTGTCCCTGATTTGGAACAAAGACCCTCTGGTCCCTCCTCATTTGTCCCTCATTTTGGTCTGATCTCTATAGTTGTATATAAAATCACTTTTTATCTTTCAAAAAGTGTTTTCCAGTGCTAAACCATTTATCTAATTTCTAAATTGCTGTATTTGTAAATTCCAAAAGCCAATATAAAGGAATAGTGGTGGTAAAAAAAAGCCCTTGTGGGTTTAACCAATCTTGTTTTTTTTGTACAATTCTCCCTAAAGAGGGGCGTGGCAAGGGGGCGTGTCCTATGCCTACATACTTTTGCCGATAGGTGTCCCTCATTCCCATTTCAAAAAGTTGGGAGGTATGGGAAAACTCCTCCTACAAGCTTTAATCAGACACTGATAGAAGTCACAAAACTGCTCTAAGTGCTGATGAGGAAAGGTATTTAGCAGTTTATATTTACTAAAATAATTGCATCTCCATGTTCTGTGTACTGTGGGAGACCAGATATAGTGAATGCAGGGTCCTGGGTTTAATAACACTTTAACCCTGACTGATGCCGAGCAAAGATGGTGCCATCCTGGAGAGAAAAGCAGCTGAAGACACTATTGAGGGGCACTGGGATCTCTATGAGAGGTAATAAATACCTGTGCATGTTACACTTACACATTACATAGCATGCATGCTCTTAAAATGAAAAAAATAAAATGTCTGATGTTAGGTTTTGCAAGGAATGCTGAAAATCTTGGTGTTTTTCTGGGTGATTTTGCACGGGTCCTGGTTGTGTGGCAGGGACAGGAGATTGTGTACCTTCTACGGGAACAGGCAGAGATGAAAGTCGCCGGCAGCATGTACAGGGAATAGCGCAGCCCGGGCAGGAGAGGGCAGTGACGCAGCTGCCGCTGGCGCTGACAGTATGATTAAAGGTTTGTATTAAAGCTTTGTTACCTGTGCTAAGCGGGAGGAAGGATTATAAAGGCGGAATGTTCTTAGGAAGCGGCGATAGAATATAGAATTCTCCCCGGGGGGGGGGAGGGGGGAGCGATAGAAGCAAAACGTGACGGAGGCAGAGCTCATAAAGCACAATTGCTGACAACCAAAGAATCATTTCCAGGGCTGCCTTGTGGCTTCCTTAATGAATCCCAACTAATTACATGCGATCGTCTCCCAGATTTCTCACATAATCATCCCTCAAATTGTTTTTTTTCTTTATGGGATTTTTAAAGAGAACTTTTTTCATTTTTCATTAGCTATACAAATATAAACCGATCGTTTTGTTAGGACCTCATTCCCGTTTGCAGTGCTACAGGAAGACTCACAAATAGCGGGGCGTCTCCAGGGGCGGACTGATAACTCATGGGGCCCCCCGGGCAATAGGAGATTATGGGGCCCCCAGGCAATCAGAGATTATGGGGCCACTAGGTATACACACACAGTATACAATTACACAGTATACACAGACAGATGTAAAAAAAAACACAGATTTACACATACTATCCCTGGTTTTACTGAGGCTGGCAACCCTGATGGGGCCCCCTAGTGGCCCAGGGCCCTCGGGCAGTGCCCGAGTGGCTCAATGGTCAGTCTGCCCCTGGGCGTCTCTGCAGCGTGCCAGTGTAGACGTGGCGCACCTTGTGGTGCCATTTGTTGTTAATGACACCCCAAACCCACAATGAGGGAGCATTGTTTGCATGCGTTTTTTGCGCATGCAAAAACACGCATTTGAAATATGCGTGAGGCTCGAAATTCAAGAAGGGGGTCAGGAGCTTCTTTTGGTGCATAGGGCGGCCCAAAGGACTGATGCAACCAAAAACGCATATGATGTCATGCTACATACACTATATTAACAAAAGTATTGGGACGTTTGCCTTTACCTGCACATGAACTTTAACCACTAACCCCCACAAATAGAGCTTTCTGTTGCTGGTATTTGATCACCTCTTGGTGTTTTATTTTTTGTTAAAAAAATTAAAAAAGACCGATCAAAAAAATTTAAAAAATACAAACCGTTTTATATTTTGTTAATACATTTTGAAAACAGGTAATTTTTCTCCTTCATTGATGTACGCTGATGAGGCTGCACCGATAGGCACCAATAAGGCGGCACTAATAGGTGGCACTGGTGGGCACTGATGAAGTGGCACTGGTGTTCACTGCTGGGTGGCACGGAAGGGCTTTGATAGATGGCACTGAAGGGCATTAATAGGTGGCACTGATAGCTGGCACTGATGGGTGGCAGTGATGGTCACTGATAGGCACTGGTAGGTGACACTGATAGGCAGCACTGCTAGGTGGCACTTGTGGGCACTGATAGGTGGCACTGATTGCTGGCACTTACTACTGTGGGCACTGATTTGTGGCACTGGCAGGCGGTACTTGTGGGCACATATGAGGCAGCTTCGCCTCTTCCTCTTCGGGACTGATGTCCCTTCAAACAGAAGCCGGCGATCTGCTTTTTTTCTACTCACATGAGAGAAGAAAAAAAAAAAAGATTACCGATCTTCTGTTTACATCACGTGATCAGCTGTCATTGGCTGACAGCTGATCACGTGGTAAGGGGACGGGATCTGTGATCACCCGAGTCTCATTGACTTGGGTGATCACAGTGCGCGCCGCGCGCCCCCTTCGGGGGGCGTGCCCAGCTTTGAAAGGGGAGGACGTCAATAGACGTCCTCCCAGCAAAGTAGATAGATGCTGTAGCTGTCATTCGGCTATAGCGCGGATCTGAACAAGTTAATGGCATCCCAGTCTTAGTCTGCATGGTTCAATACTGAGTTGGCCCACCCTTTCCAGCTATATCAGCTTCAACTCTTCTGGGA
Organism: Aquarana catesbeiana; assembly: GCF_042186555.1. Taxonomy (NCBI): domain Eukaryota; kingdom Metazoa; phylum Chordata; class Amphibia; order Anura; family Ranidae; genus Aquarana; species Aquarana catesbeiana. The sequence continues at coordinate 45,772,150 of NC_133332.1, read as the reverse complement.
AGGCTGTCCACAAGGTTTAGGAGTGTGTCTATGGGAATGTTTGACCATTCTTCCAGAAGTGTATTTGTGAGGTCAGGCACTGATGTTGGACGAGAAGGCCTGGCTCGCAGTCTCCACTCTAATTCAACCCAAAGGTGTTCTATTGGGTTGAGGTCAGGACTCTGTGCAGGCCAGTCAAGTTCCTCCACCCCAAACTCGCTCATCCATGTCTTTATGGACCTTGCTTTGTGCACTGGTCCAAATCATTTGGTGGAGGGGGGATTATGGTGTGGGGTTGTTTTTCAGGGGTTGGGTTTGGCCCCTTAGTTCCAGTGAAGGGAACTTTTAAGGCGTCGGCATACCAAGACATTTTGGACAATTTCATGCTCCCAACTTTGTGGGAACAGTTTGGTGGTGGCCCCTTCTTGTTTAGACATGACTGCGCACCAGTACACAAAGCAAGGTCCATAAAGACATGGATGAACGAGTTTGGGGTGGAGGAACTTGACTGGCCTGCACAGAGTCCTGACCTCAACCCAATAGAACACATTTGGGATGAATTAGAGTGGAGACTGCAAGCCAGGCCTTCTCGTCCACATCAGTGCCTGACCTCACTAATGCACTTCTGGTAGAATGGTCAGACATTTCTATAGACACACTCCTAAACCTTGTGGACAGCCTTCCTAGAGGAGTTGAAGCTGTTATAGCTGCAAAGGGTGGGCCAACGTAATATTGATCTCTACGGAGTAAGGCTGGGATCCCATTAAAGTCCATGTGCGTGTAAAGGCAGGTGTTCCAATACTTTTGGTAATATAGTGTAAGTGTCAATGCAGACTTAAAGCTCTACTCAGGGCATATTTTTTTTTCCCCCCATGCAATGGGGCTGTGCCTGCACCTGCAAGGGTTAACTGCTCGTTTTTGTGTAGGGCTTCAGAAAGCCGAGATCTACTCGCCTAATCCTCCGATCCTCCAAGTGCAAGACCGGTCCTTGCTGCTCCTGCCCCCCCCCCCCCCCCCCCTGCAGTCTAGGGGTCTTGTGCAGTGGAATTGTCCTGACATCATCACGTCCATAGACCGGATCTGGACATGAAGATGTGAAGGACAGTCCACCGCTGGACATGGGGGTGCACCGTTTTCTGGAGGATCAAAGAATCGGGTGAATATAGGCTCTGTGTTCACCTCTAGACAAAACAAGCAGTTACAAATAAATATTTACACTCACCGGCCACTTTATTAGGTATAATTTGCTAGTACCGGGTTGGACCCCCTTTTGCCTTCAGAACTGCCCTAATTCTTCATGGCATAGGTTCAACAAGGTGTTGGAAACGTTCCTCAGAGATTTTGGTCCATATTGACATGATATCATCGCACAGTTGCTGCAGATTTTTCGGCTCCACATCCATGATGCAAATCTCCCGTTCCACCACATCCCAAAGGTGCTCCATTGGATGATATCTGGTGAGTGTGGAGACCGTTGGAGTACAGAGACCTCATTGTCCAGTGGTGAGATGATTTGATCTTTGTGACATGGTCCATTATCCTGCTGGAAGGAGCCATCAGAAGATGGGGACACTGTAGTCATAAAGGGATGGACATGGTCAGTGATAATACTCAGGTAGGCCGTGGTGTTTAACCACTTCAGCCCCGGAAGGTTTTACCCCCTTCCTGACCAGAGCACTTTTTACAATTCGGCACTGCGTCGTTTTAACTGGTAATTGCGCGGTCATGCATTGCTATACCCAAACTAAATTTGCGTCCTTTTTTCCCCACAAATAGAGGTTTTTTTTGTGGTATTTTATCACCTCTGCGGTTTTTATTTTTTTGCGCTATACACAAAAAAAGAGCGTCAATTTTAAAATATTTTGCTAATTAGTAATTTTTCTTCATAAATTTTGGCCAAAATTTATACTGCTACATATCTTTGGTAAAAATAACCCAAATCGGTGTATATTATTTGTCCTTTGTGAAAGTTATAGAGTCCACAAGCTATGGTGCCAATCTCTGAAAACTGGTCACACCTGAAGTACTAATGGCCTATCTCATTTCTTGAGACCCGAACAAGCCAGGAAAGTACAAATACCCCCCAAATGACCCCTTTTTGGAAAGTCGACATTCCAAGGTATTTAGTAAGAAGCATTGTGAGTTTTTTGAAGTTGTAATTTTTTCCCACAATTTTTTGCAAAATCAAGATTTTTTTTTCTTTTTTTTTTTCACAAAATTGTTATATTAGAAGGTTATTTCTCACACACAGCATATGCATATCACAAATTACACCCCAAAACACATTCTGCTATTCTGCCTGAGTATGGCAATACCACATGTGTGAGACTTTTACACACCGTGGCCACATACAGAGGCCCAACATGCAGGGAGCACCATCAGGCGTTCTTGGAGCATAAATTACACATATTCTTGACTACCTCTTACACTTTTGAAGGCCCTGGAGCACCAGAACAATGGAAAAGCCCCAAAAATGACCCCATTTTGGAAAGAAAACAAACCAACGTATAATCTATGAGGCATATCGAGTCTTTTGAACATGTCATTTTTTTTTTACAAGTTTCTGGAAAATGTGTAAAGAAAATGAAAACGCATTTTTTTTTTACACAAAGTTGTCCATTTATACAATATTTCTAACACATAACATGTACATACCAAAAATTACACCCCAAAATAGATTCTTCTACTCCTCCTGAGTACAGAGATACCACATGTGTGAGACTTTTACACAGCATGGCCACATAGAGGCCCAACATGCAAGGGAGCACCATCAGGTGTTCTAGGGGCATAAATGTCAAATCTAATTTGACTATCTATTACACTTTTGTGAGGCACTGTAGTGGCATGGATGTGAACTGATGTGGCATGGATGAGCATGAATGGGGATGGATGAGCCGTGGATGGGGATGGCTGAGTATGAATGGGATGACGGAGCATGAATGCGTACGGCTGAGTACGGCTGGGTACGGCTGAATGCGGATGGGATGGCTGGGTACGGATGAGATGGCTGGGTATTGCTGAGTAAGGAATGGGGGTGGATGGGATAGATAGATGGATGAGTATTGCTGAGTATGGATGGATGGATGGATGAGCATGGATGAGTATTGCTGAGTATGGATGGATGGATGGATGAGCATGGATGAGTATTGCTGAGGATGGATGGATGAGCATGGATGAGTATTGCTGAGTATGGATGGATAGATAAGCATGGATGAGTATTGCTGAGTATGGAATGGGGGTGGATGGGATAGATGGATGGATGAGTATTGCTGAGTATGGATGGATGGATAAGCATGGATGAGTATTGCTGAGTATGGATGGCTGGCTGAGTATGGATGGATTCTGGGAGGACATAAATGTATGCCCTCCCAGAGTTATCTAGCCGTGCTGTATCCGTCATTCGGCTATAGCACGGTCGTTAAGTTGTTAGACTATTTTCTATGCTGCCAACTGATTTAAGCTCAGCAACTCTTCAGCAAAGATCATACATACCTCCCAACTTTTTGAGATGGGAATGAGGGACACCTATCAGCAAAAGTATGCAGGCATAGAACACACCCCTGGCCACGCCCCCTTAAAGGAGAATTGTACAAAAAAAAAAAACAAGATTGGTTAAATCCACAAGGGCTTTTTTTTTACCACTACTATTCCTTTATATTGGCTTTTGAAATTTACAAATGCAGCAATTTAGAGATCAGATGAAAGGGTTATTGCTGGAAAAAACTTTGATAGATAAAAAGTGCATCTCATATACATCTATATAGATCAGACCCAAAATGAGGGACACATGAGGAGCAATGAGGGACAAAGGGACATTGCTCGAAATCAGGGACAGTTGTGAGCTATGAAGATGCAAAACTCCATGCGGTATATATAGCCACTTGCTGGAGATTCTCCATAGCTATATATGGAATGCAATCAGAATATGAAACAGCAAAATGTAAAATTTGTGACATAAGCGTCTAAAATGACTTTTGGAAAATTGTGGACTTGCCTAAAATATATCATGGCTTCCTTTTAAAGTCAGCATCTGCCTTGAAGGATATTTTCATGTAGGTCCCTGCCCTCCCCTCCCCCCTCTCCTAAGCAACAGAGACCTCTTCTTTTCTCCTGTAACATTACAGGTCACTTTGTTTTTCCAGAGCTGAGATCCAAGATGGAGTCCAACGTCACTTCCTGCGGGAGTAGGGTACCCTCCGCAATCACATATTGGCTGTTGATTGGCAGGGAGGATTATCAACAGTGACAATGCTCATAACATCTCCTCAGCATGTGTGGTGATGCATAGCTCCCAACTGTCCCTGATTTGGAGCAATGTCCCTCTGTCATTCCTCCTCATTTTGGTCTGATCAATATAGATGTATAATGCACTTTTTATCTATCGAAAAGTATTTTCCAGCACTAAACCTTTCATCTGATTTCTAAATTGCTGTATTTGTAAATTCCAAAAGCCAATATAAAGGAATAGTAGTGGTTAAAAAAGCACTTGTGAGTTTAACCAATCTTGTTTTTTGTACAATTCTCCTTTAAGGGGGCGTGGCAAGGGGCGTGTCCTATGCCTGCATACTTTTGCTGATAGATGTCCCTCATTCCCATCTCAAAAAGTTGGGAGGTATGGTGATGCAATACTGTGCGGCTGCTGAGGGTGACTACTTCGCAGTGAATTTACTCAAGGCCCTACAGCGTTGTCACCCACCTTGAGAAAGACTGAAGAGCTTTTTATTTTTAATATATAATATATTTAACATTATATAAAGCCCAACTCCAGGAATGGAGACAAATCTACCCTTACAGTGCCCCCCCCCCACGCACACACAAACTGCAAAGGTAAATGCTTGTTATGTCTAATGCCCTTGTTCACACCACAACGTGCAGATTATTTCTGCGCAGGAATCTGCAGCGTGTATGCAGTTTTCTGCATGGAAAAAAAAACTGGCGTGACATCAACACTGTGGTGTGAACAGGGAACATAAAAGACACGCATGAAAACTGATGTCAACTTGTGTCTCTGCAAGTAAAATCTGCAGATTTTTTCCATCAGTTTATATGCACGTACACTATATTACCAAAAGTATTGGGACACCAGCTTTTACAAGAACTGTAATGACATCCCAGTCTTAGTCCGTAGGGTTCAATATCGAGTTGGCCCACCCATCACGTGATCAGCTGTCATCTGTGATCACCCGAGCCTCATTGACTTTGGTGATCACAGCGCGCGCCGTGCACCCCCTTCAGGGAGCGTGGCCAGCTTTGAAAGGGGAGGACGTCAATAGACGTACTCCTGGCAAAGTAGATCCGCGCTGAAGCTGTCATTTGGCTATAGCGCGGATCTGAACAAGTTAATGGCATCCCAGTCTTAGTCCGTAGGGTTCAATATTGAGTTGGCCCAACCTTTGCAGCTATAACAGCTTCAACTCTTCTGGGAAGGCTGTCCACAAGGTTTAGGAGTGTGTCTATGGGAATGTTTGACCATTCTTCCAGAAGAGCACTTGTGAGGTCAGGCACTGATGTTGGACGAGAAGGACTGGCTCGCAGTCCCCACTCTAATTCATCCCAAAGGTGATCTATCAGGTTGAGGTCAGGAATCTGTGCAGGCCAGTCAAGTTCCTCCACCCCAAACTCACTCATATCTTTATGGACCTTGCTTTGTGCACTGGTGCGCAGTCATGTTGGAACAGGAAGGGGCCATCCCCAAACTGTTCCCACAAAGTTGGGAGCATGAAATTGTCCAAAATGTGATGTGCTGACGCCTTAAGAGTTCCCTTCACTGGAACTAAGGGGCCAAGCCCAACCCCTGAAAAACAACCCCACATCATAATCCCCCTCCACCAAATGATTTGGACCAGTACACAAAGCAAGGTCCATAAAGACATGGATGAGCGTGTTTGGGGTGGAGAACCTGACTGGCCTGTAGTCCTGACATCAACCCGATAGAACACCTTTGGGCTGAATTAGAGTGGAGACTGCAAGCCAGGCCTTCTCATCCACATCAGTGCCTGACCTCACAAATGCGCTTCTGGAAGAATGGTCAAACATTCCCATAGACACACTCCTAAACCTTGTGGACAGCCTTCCCAGAAGAGTTGAAGCTGTTATAGCTGCAGAGGTTGGGCCAACTCAATATTGAAGACTAAGACTGGGATTCCATTAAAGTTCATGTGCGTATAAAGGCAGGCGTCCCAATACTATTGGTAATATCGTGTATGGCGTGAACAAAGCGTAAAGGGTAGAGGAACAGGATAACTTACTCTATCTCCACTCCAACCAGCTGCAGTGCTGTCCTCTTCTCCCCGAAGCTCCAGTCTGTGAGCGGTCCCTCAGCATCATCACGTACAATGAAGGACTAATACCCCTGCATTGTACCTGGTGGGGCAAGCGTGTAGGTGAGGTGTAGTGGCAATAATTCACACAGTCAGGTTCAAAGGAAAACTTGTATTGAAATAGTAAAGCAACATTTCACAACAAACCCGGTGGGAAGGCTGCCCAACCAGGTGCACTCAAGGTTTCCAGTAATATGTATCTACCGGGCGTCTCTAAAGAGAGCAAAAATGCGGCTTGGCTGTCTTGTGCCCAAGCAGGATGATGTCCTAAGGAGTTGCGAACCTACTCTTTCCCTCCTTGTCAGGAACCTTTCCCTACCCTAACAGACAAATGCAAATTGGTAGAGTAGGGACAGGTCAGAACTCTACCTCCCTGCTCGCCCCTGGCCTTCGGATAGAGGGCCAATCACAGCAGCCCTTTACCATGTGATCAGCTGTGTCCAATCACAGTATAAACAGGATTTGCCGGTTATCAGCATTCCTCTCCTCCCGCTGACAGCAGGTGAAAAGAGGAGAGCCGATAAGTGGCAATACACACAGAGGACATCTACACTGATATCATCAGTGCCCTAATTATCAGTGCCCATCAGTGCTGCCTCTCAGTGCCCATCAATGCTGCCTTTCAATGCCCATTAGTAATGCCTGTCAGTGCTGTCTTTCAATGCATATCAGTGATGCCTGTCAGTGCCCATTAGTGCCACCTATCAATGGCGCCTATTAGTGCCCATTAGTGCTGCCTCATCAGTGCCCATCAGTGCCACCTCATCAATGCCCCTTAGTGCAGCTTACCAGTGCCCATCAGTGCCACCTCATCAATGCCCCTTAGTGCAGCTTACCAGTGCCCATCAGTGCCGCCTCATCAATGCCCATCAGTGCAGCCTCATCGGCGCCGCCTCATCAATGCCCATCAGTGCAGCCTCATCAGTGCCGCCTCATCAATGCCCATCAGTGACGCCTCATCAATGCCTATCAGTGCAGCCTCATCAGCACACATCAGTGAAGGAGAAAAATGACTTATTTGCAAAATGTTATAACAGAATCTAAGAAAAACTTTTTTTTTCTTCAAATGTTTGGTATTTTTTTGTTTGTTTACCAAAAAATGTCATTCAAAGTGCGACAGCAGTGGAAGCTGGAAATTGGCTTGGGCAGGAAGGGGGTGGAAGTGCCCAGTAGGCAAGTGGTTAAATAGGCTCTGCCTGACCCAAGATGGCTGCCAGAGTCACACAGGGTGACATCATCCAACTGGATTGCTTTTCCAGTGACTTAGGAAGCCGTAGAGGAACTGTGTTCCTCGTGACTTCCTCTCCAGCTACAGGGCCGCTGCGGATGAGTGCCACTTGCAGTGGAGAAAGTAGACTGCACCTGCCTGCAAGTGTGTGACGTTGGGCGTGGGTGGCTTAGAGAGGAGGCTTCATGGGACCGGGTCGTACCATGGTGGGACCATGCTGAAGTGGGGCATAATGTAAGTATTTCTCCTTCTGGCACCCCTAGACGTAATGAGCATTTAACCCCGGGAAGGAGAGGATTTGATTTTGTTTGTATGTTTGTAAGTGTTTGTACACACTCTTAACAATACATTTCTAATTTGCTTCCTTTTGTCCTTGTAAATATACAACCAATAGTATTTTATCAAATCTATTCCATAAGTGCAAAAATTATAATAAGCTGGTCATCCAGCCAGAGATCCTGTGAGCTGATAACTTCCTACACTCTCTGCCTCTAGACTGTTATCAGTTAGCATTGTTTCCTGCTAACTCCGTGGACTTCAACGATCTGATTATCTTACGATCGCTTCGAAAGTGGTATTTTTGGTACGATTTTCTGATCCTGTGTACGAGGCTTAAAGCCTGAACTTCCCGAGCCCATAACAGATCGAGAAGTATGGAGCCTGAGCAGGAAGAAAAACAAGAGAGAGAGAGAAGTTTCAGCGCATGCTTTAACCTCTTAAGGACCGAGCCTCTTTCTGAGATTTGTTGTTTACAAGTTAAAAACAGGTTTTCTTTGCTAGAAAATTACTTAGAACCCCAAACATTATATATATTTTTTTCGAACACCCTAGAGAATAAAATGGCGGTCGTTGCAATACCTTCTGTCACACTGTATTTGCGCAGCGGTCTTACAAGTTCACTTTTTTTGGAAAAAATACACTTTTTTGAATTAAAAAATAAGACAACAGTAAAGTTAGGCCAATTTTTTTTTTTAAATGTGAAAGATAATGTTACGCCGAGTAAATTGATATCCAACATGTCACGCTTCAAAATTGCACCCACTCGTGGAATGGTGACAAACTTTTACCCTTAAAAATCTCCAGGCGGCGTTAAAAAAATTGTACAGGTTGCATGTTTTGAGTTACAGAGGAGGTATAGGGCTAGAATTATTGCTCTCACTCTACCGATCGCGGCAATACCTCACATGTGTGGTTTGAATACCGTTTTCATATGTGGGCGCTACTCACGTATTTGCTTTTGCATGCGAGCTCGGCGTGACGGGGCGCGTTTAAAAATGTAATTTTCTTATTTATTTTACCTTTTATTTTTCATTTTTACACTGTTCTTTTAAAAGAAAAATGTGTCACTTTTATTCCTATTACAAGGAATGTAAACATCCCTTGTAGAAAAAAAGCATGGCAGGACCTCTTAAATATGAGATCTGGGATCAAAAAGACCTCAAATCTCATATTTACACTAAAATGCAATAAAAAATGTTGTCATTTGAAAAAAAAATGTCCCTTTAAGAGCTATGGGTAGAAGTGACATTTTGACGTCGCTTCCGCCCTGCAGTGATATGGAGACGGGTGGGGGCCATCTTCCCCTCACTCGTCTCCATACCCAGGAAAGAGAAGCATCCGATCGCCTCCGCCGCTACCGACGGCTCCAATAAGGGGCGGAGGGTGGCAGAGGGCACTGGAGCGCGGCGGGAGGGGACCCCTCTCCCGCCTCCGATAAAAGTGATCTTGCGGCGAATCTACCGCAGAGACCACTATTATCGGAAACCGGACCGCACGCTGAAGAAGATGATACCGGGGTTATGGCAGCTAGATGCTGCCATAACAAAGATATCCTTCTTCAAAGTGCGGACGTATATCGGCATGCGGTGGTCCGGAAGTGGTTAAAACACCTCCCCTTGTTATGGAGAAGAAAGGGAGGTGTTATGTAGTCCTGACAAAGTGTTATGTAGTCCTAATGCACTCCCTGTCCTAGGGTGACAATTCTGCTTAGTACGGTTGTCACCTTAGGACAGGAAGTTAGTTAATGGCAGGATCACCAGGTTAACCACTTCCCTTGTTGACATCATATGACGTCGGGGACTTGAAGTGGCTATATCTGAATGATGCCTACAACTGCAAGTATCATACAGATATCATTTTTTTACAGTAGGCGATTCCCTGCAATGTAAAAGCCATCATAGCGACTGCTTCTCCGGTCTCGCCCTTGGATAGTGGAGTCGGAGAATTAATCCAATGGTAATTTACCATAGAGCTGATCTCATCTCTATGACCCTCGGAGGCCAGAAGCGATGTCATGAGGTCACTTCCGGTGCCGGCAGATGTAAACACTGCCGTTTTTTGCTGGAAATGTTTTTTTTTATCTCAGGCTTTCCAGCATAGAGGAGAGATGTGGGGATTTATAGACCCCAGATCTCACTGTAAAGAGGACCTGTCATGCCCTATTCCTATTACAAGCTATGTTTATAATCCTTGTAATAAGGATAAAAGTGATAAAAAATTAAAGGGGAAGTGTAAAAATAAAATAAACAATAAAAAAAAAAAATTTTTTTATTAAAGTGCCCTGTGTGCTCGCACGCATAAGTGGATGCATACGTAAGTCGCGCCCCCATATGTTAACGATATTCAAACCCCACATGTGCGGTATCGCTGCCATCGCTAGAGCGAGAGCAATAATTCTAGTACTAGACCTCCTCTGTAACTCTAAACAGATAACCTGTATAAATGTTTAAAGCGTTGCCTATGGAGATTTTTACGTACCGAAGCTTGGTGCCGTCCCACAAGTGTGCGCAATTTTAAAGCGTGACATGTTAGGTATCTATTTACTTGGAGTAACATCATCTTTCACATTATACAAAAAAAAAATGGGGAAAATATTGTGTTTTTTTTTTAATTCATGAAAGTGTTTTTTGTTTTTTTTCTAAAAAAAAACACGTTTGAAAAATTGCTGCCCAAATATGGTGTGACATAAAAAATTGCAATAACTGCCATTTTATTCTCTAGGGTCTCTGCTAAAATATATATATATATATATATATATATATATATATATATATATATATATATATATATATATATATATATATATATAATATTTGGGGGTTCTGAGTAATTTTCTATCAAAAAAAAAAAAATACATGTAGGAAAGAAGTGTCAGAATTGCCATGGGTGGCAAGTGGTTAAAAAAAAAAATAACTGTGAAAAACAAAAATGAATGCAGCCACCACATCTAAGGACTGGTAAGCTGCAATACTATTAATTTTTGTTTATGGGTGGTGTTTTGTGTACTTCATATATTATTATGATATAAAAAAAAAAAAACAGCATCTGTAGGATGATAAGTCACATTTTCCTTTAAATCTAAATAATTTTCTATCTTTCTAATTTGTAACATTTCCAGTTATTTGTCCCTTGAACCTTCCCGCAGGATGGCGTTTCTATCAAGGGCAGGAGCATTGGCATCCGCCCGTCCTGTGTCATTATTCCACCATCTCTCTGACTGGTAAATACACAAGTGCCCAGTTGGGATTTAAATCCGTATCTGGACCCCCCCACCCCCCTGGGGAGAATCCAATTGATGCCTTCCTTAGAAATGTTGACATCATCTTTAAGGCTAGTCTATTGTTTTGACAAATGACCTTTAAGAGGAGATCAAAAAGAGAGAAAAGCCAGCAGGACAGCGATGACATAAAAAAAATAAAAATAAAAAGATGAAAAAAATAAAATAAAAAGGAATAAAAAAATAAAAAAGGAGAGAAGGAGGAGGGAAGAGAAGTGGAAACGGAGGTGGAGGAGAGAGGAACAGTGGGGGGGAAATACAGAAAAGGGGAATTAGAGAAAAAAGAGGAGGAATCACAGAGGAAAGAAGAGCGAGGGGGAGAACCAGAGAGGAGGAGGAGGAGGGGAGGGCGACTCACAGACAGGCTGCTATTGCTGCTGCAGGAGGAATTGGTGCAGGATCAGGAGAGAGCAAGCCACCGAGGGGGGGAGACTGACAGGGGGCGAGGAGAGATCCCCGTATCCCGACAAATCCATCTGAGGACCCCCCAAAAAAAAAAAACCAGCACACCTCCCCCCCCTCCAGAGATATGTCCAGCGAGAAGACAGGTGAGAGAGTGATCAGAATACAGATGCGCTCATGGACCGAGCAAAAAAAAAAAAAAAATGGGGAGGGGATATTAAGAGCGATTCCAAATGTTCTTCTCCAGAAAATCACGCACCTGTGTTCCGCTCGCCCTATAATAAATGATAACGTATCTTGTCTGTGTGTCTCGTGTTGTGTTGGTGGTCCATCACCATCCTCATCTTCGTCATCATCGTCATCCTCATTGACATATAGGTGCTGGTCAGATGCAAGGAGAAGAAGAAAGAATGGGGGGGCTGTGTGTGAGTGTGTGACTGGCACCCCTAGATGTCAGCCTGTGCTAGGCCGGGTACACTGTGGGCACCTCTGTGTGTATCAGTATGTGTCCAAATACAGATGTCACCATATGCCACCTATGTATTCATACATGTCCAATGTCACCTATGTATTTATACATGTACAATGTCACAGTGTGTCACCTATAAATTCATACATGTCTAATGTCACTGGGTGTTACCTATGTATTAATACATTCCCAGTGTCACTGGGTGTCACCTATGTATTCATACATGTCCATGTCACCTATGTATTCATACATTTCCAGTGTCGCTGGGTGTCACCTATGTGTTCATACATGTCCAATGTCACTGGGTGTTACCTATGTATTCATACATGTCCAATGTCACCGCATGTCACCTATAAATTCATACATGTTTAATGTCACCTATATATTGATTTCCAGTATATTGATGTCCAGTGTCACATACATGTACATGTCACCATGTGCCACTTCTGTATTTTTATATGTACAATGTCCCCCTGACAAGTACGGTAGTTTAAAATACTGTGAACCTATATATATATCTATATCTATATATATATATAGATATAGATATATATATATATATATATGTGTGTGTACAGTATGTATAGAGTATATGTGTTGAGTGTCTATATATAGAGTACTGTGGTTGTCCCTGTCACTTCTTGTGTGTTCTGACCTGTTATTGCCCCAGGAGGTTGTAATCTGCAGCTCTGTGTGACAGCGTCCTCTCCTCTCTCACCCTATCTGTGTCCGCTTCACTTTCTCTCTCTCTTTCTCTTCCTCTCTCTTTCTTTCTGTCACTCACATTCACTGTGTCCTTCTCTCTCTATCTCTCTCCTTCTATCTCTATCTTACACTTCTCTCTCGGGTGTGCTCTCTCTCTCCATCTCTCATTTCCTTTCTTTCTTTCTTTCTTTCTTTCTTTCTTTCTTTCTTTCTTTCTTTCTTTCTTTCTTTCTTTCTTTCTTTCTTTCTTTCTTTCTTTCTTTCTTTCTTTCTTTCTTTCTTTCTTTCTTTTCCCTTCTTTCTTTCTTTTCCCTTCTTTCTTCTCTCTCTCTGTCTCGCTCTCTCTGTCTCTCTCTCTCTCTTTCTCTCTCTCTCTCTCTCTCTCTCCCTCTCTCTCTCTCTCATTCCCTCACCTTCACTTTTCCTCTGTGTCACTCCCTCTCTTCTTTCTCTTTTTCATTCCCTCCATTTCCTTCCTTCCTTCCAATGTTTTTTTCTTATTTGGTTTTCTTCTTTTTCTTCCCTCCATCTGTTTCTCTCTCTTCCTCTCTTTCCACTGGTCTCCCTCTCTATCTCCATCTCTTATTTCCTCTTTTCTGCTTTTTTCTCTCTTTTATTCCCTCTCCTTCACTTTTCCTCTGTCACTCCCTCTCTACCTCCCACTCATATCCTTTCTCCTTCTCCCTCTCTCTGTGACTCCCTCACTTCTCTCTCTAACTCCCTTTGGCTTTTTCCTTCTTTCCTTTCCTTTTTTCATTCCTCCTTTTCGTTTATTCCTTCCTTCTCTTTTTCATTCCTGCTTTTCTTTCTTTCTTTTGCTTTCTTTCTTTCTTTAACTCTCGCCCTCTTTTTCTTTCTGTTTTTCTTTCTTTTTTTTTTTCTTTCTTCCTCCGTTTGACTTCTCTGTGTCTTAGAGTGTTACTAAACCCAGGACCCTGCATTCACTATATCTGGTCTCCCACAGTCCACAGAACATGGAAATGCAATAGTTTTAGTAAATATAAAACTGCTACATGCCTTTTCCTCTCGTCATCAGTATATAGCAGTCTTATGACTTCTGTCAGTGTTTGGTTAAATCTTGTAGGAGGAGTTTTCATTCTGCTCTGACTGTCCTATGAGGCTGCAGGACCCCTGACCCTCTGTCTGGACAGCGCTGATTGGCCCTGTGCTGATCACATGCACCCAAGAAAAACAAAACTCTCCAGCAATACACACCAAACTGAGCATGTGCAGCTTGTCCCCTAGCCTCTGTTCTATTAGGAGATAGATTGGGGAGTGTAGAAGAAGGGGAGTATCAGAAAAGCCAGGCAGGATCAAACAGCTTTTTTACACAATGCAGACGATTAACCCCTTAGGTTCTACAGTGGGTATAACAAGCATTCTTTGCTGCATATACAGACTGATCTTACTGTTGTGGGTTTAGTAACACTTGAATTCCTTTTTTTTCTATTCACTTGTCTCCCTGTCTTATCTCTCTCTATTTTTTGCTTCTTTTTTTCTTTCCTTCCCTTACTTTCCTTTTTGTCTTCCCCTCTATTTATTTCCCCTTGTCTCACTCTCTCTCTCTTTCTCCTTGCTTTCCCCAGGCCCTCCAGACTCCGGACCCCACAGCTCTCCCCCACCTTATAATCAGCCCGGAGGGGAAGGCCCCTGCAATGGGGTTATTCCAGGTTATAATGATCCACCACCCCAGCCATCCAACGCCACCCTTCCCCGCCAGGACGCCCAAGGATACCTACAGGAAACGCCTTTCACAGGCCCACCACCAACCCCCCAGGGGTATGTGGTGCAGACGCACACTCCCACGGGGACCATGCCAGTAGGAGGGTATGTGCAACAACCCGCCGGGTATCCAATGCACCTTCAACCCTGCACGGCCTATGTTCCAGTATACCCCATGGGAACGGTAAGTACTGCATAAGAGGTGAAAGAGAAATTCAAACACAGTTTGCATGAAAGATTGACTTTAAAGAGAATCACTCACAACTGGGCAAGGATCTGAATATTCAAGTTCAATATACCTGCATAGCTCCCAACTGTCCCTGATTTCGAGGGACTGTCCCTGATTTCGAGGGACTGTCCCTGATTTCGAGGGACTGTCCCTGATTTGGAGGAACTGTCCCTGATTTGGAGCAATGTCCCTCTGTCCCTCATTACTCCTCATTTGTCCCTCATTTTGGTCTGATCTATATAGTTGTATATAAAATGCACTTTTTATCTATCAAATACTGTTTTCTAGTGCTAAACCTTTCATCTGATTTCTAAATTGTTGCATTTGTAAATTCCAAAAGCCAATATAAAGGAATAGTAGTGGTAAAAAAAAGCAATTGCGGGTTCAACCAATCTTGTTTTTTTGTACAATTCTCCTTTAAGGGGGCTTGGCAAGGGGTGTGTCCTATGCCTGCATACTTTTGCTGATAGGTGTCCCTCATTCCCATCTCAAAAAGTTGGGAGGTATGTACCTGTGCAGACTTACCCATGAAGGATTTATATAACACTCTCCTATTGTGCTTTACCTGCTTTGCCTGAGCCGGATTTTTGCTTAATAGAGTCAAGGGAGAAAGGTTCTCTGAGGTCTGACTGGTGCTCACTGTCTGCTGCCTGACACCATGCTGATATCATGCGGTTGTCAGCATGTAGTCAGGTAGCTGACTCTCAAGTAACAAAAGCTAAATAACAGGGATATTATAATTCTTTCATAGTTGAACCTTTTTTTTTTTTTTTTGTTTTTTGTTTTGTATGGTGTGGAAGAATAACAATCATGCTCTGGTTATTACTGCCATCCGAGGCCCCGTAAGAGACATCTACCCTCACTTCCTGTCTGGTTTCACCAGACAGGAAATGAGCTCCCTCGGTAGTGACACAGACAGAAAAAAAAAAATGACAGGGGTTCTAGCTTTCGCCTGCTATACTTAGATAGCTGTAAAGACCCAACAGGAGTTCTAATCCATCCACACTACATTCAAAAAGTTTTGGCTGGTCGTACATTTTAAAGCTGAAGTTTAATCAGGTTATATTAGTCCTTCCTTATTTCTCTTCTCTCCCATCATCAACATGGTGTAGCGCTACCCCCCGCAGGAGACGCTGGAATATTTGGGTTCTCTGTTTGTCACTAAGCCCTGGGCAGAGCACCAACCCTGCTGACACCACCAAAGTACCTTGGCCAGGTAGTTTCCTGGCTGGCACACAAATTAAAATACGCACACACTTGTAAAATAAATGATTAAGCCCTGGTTCACACTGCCGCGACTTGTCATGCAACAAGAGAGTTCAAAGTCGCATGACAAGTCCAGACCCATTAGCAGCAATTGAACCAGTCTAATCGGAGCGACTTGAGTCACTGCGATTTAGAAAAAAGGTTCCTGCACTACTTTTGGTGCAACTTCAATACGACTTGCATTGACTTCTGGTAAAAAAGTCATATGCAAGCCGCGATTAAGTCACGCCGGCATGTCGGATTCAAAGTCGCGGCAGTGTGACCCGGGGATAAGTACCAAAGGGGTTGTAAACCCTCGTTTTAAAAAAAAAAAAAAACAAACATGTTATAGTTACCTGCTTCGTGCAATCGTTTTGCACAGAGCAGCCCCTAGTCTCCTCTTCTGGAATCCCCCGTCGGCGCTCCGGGCCCCTCCACTTCATTGGGTGTATCCATGGATAGTCACTTTCACCCCTGTGGGCTTGATCCTGAGTCCTGCTGCGGCGTCCATTGACAAAGACAGCGGGAATCAGCCCCGCCCCCCCCCGCTCTCGTGTCACTGGATCTGATTGACAGCAGAGGGAGCCAATGACTCCTGCTGCTATCAATCTGTCCAATGAGGAGAGAGACAGCAGCTGGAGCCACTGCGCTCATGCACTTCGCTGGATCGGCTCAGATAAGAAAAAAGGGAGGTCTAGGGGGAGCTGCAGCACAGAAGGTTTTTCACCTTAATGCATAGAATGCAATAAGGTGAAAAACCTTGAGGCTTTACAACCAAAGAATAGTATGGCAGGCAAAGAATACAGTTAACTGAAACTATTGCTAAGGCTGGCCATACACGGTTCGAATCTCGGTCGGTTCAGCAGGAACTGGCCGAGATTTGAACCATTAATGGGCAGGCTGAATGTACCAAGTTGATCGATCAATCAACTTGGGTACAACCAGCCTGTCGGATTCGCTTGCGATTATCACAAGCGGCTGCTATAGCCGCTAGCAATAATCACTGTCTGCTCCCAGAGGGAGCAGACGATGGCTCGGCAGGAGGGATACCCCTGTCAGCACTGTCTGTGTTGATGGGGGAATCGTGCAAATTTCTTTCCTGCAATCCGCAGTTGCAGGAAAGAAATTTGCACCATCTATGGGCTGCCTAAGCGAGGTTAATACAGTAAAGAAACAATGCAAACAAAGCACAGTACCCCCTTTAGGACATGCCCACCTATCCTGCAGTACTGAAGATGTACAGTAAACAATAGCTCTAGGACTGAGAGATTTTCATCAAGTGAGCAAAGAAAGGAGTAAAAGAAAAAACACAAGGCTAATGCCCTGTACACACGGTCGGACTTTCCGACGGAAAATGTATGATCGGATTTTGTTGACGGGAATTCCGATCGTGTGTGGGCTCCATCGGACTTTTTCCGTTGGAATTTCCGACACACAAAGTTTGAGAGCAGGCTATAAAATTTTCCGACAACAAAATCCGATCGTTTAAATTCCGATCGTGTGTAGACAAATCCGACGCACAAAGTGCCACGCATGCTCAAAATAAATTACTAGACGAAAGCTATTGGCTACTGGCCCATTTATAGTCCCGACATACGTGTTGCACGTCACCTCGTTCTGAACGATCGGATTTTCCGACAAATTTGTGCGATCGTGTGTATGCAAGACAAGTTTGGGCCAAAATCCGTCGGAAAAAATGTGACGGATTTTGTCGTCGGAATGTCCGATCAAGGTCCGACCGTGTGTACGGGGTATAACTCACTTGTAGACCCTCAATTAGAAGAGACAAAAGTTTAAGCTTCAGAATGTTTGTTAAAGCTACCACCCACAACTAAAACTATGTATTGGCTTCTTTTTGCCGGCTTAGTTGGGGCCCTTAGTTGGCACGCAGTGAAGGGTGCAGTCCCTTTAAGGTGTTAAGGAAACAGATTAATCCCTTTTAGTGGTAAAGTCATTTGCAGAGTTCTCCTTTGTATGCAGGATTGGTAGGAAAGGTCACTTTAAGAATGTTGATATGTAGACAAGAGTCACTTTGGTGGTTAAATTGCTGATAGCGGTCACTTTAAGAAAAGAGAGGTGGGAGGATTGTATGATGTATGTCCCTTTAGGTGGCCTAAACTTGGGCTAAAGTAAACACAAGTTCTGCCTAGCATGGGATAGTAGGGTTAACTCTGTCAGATAACCTGCAGGTAGTATTGGTAGAAGCAGTTAAGAGTGGTAGACTGCAATGGATGAGCTCTGGCACATGTGTAGATTGCATAAGCATGGCAGACTGCAGCAATAGATGGGGCTATGGTATCTGTGTCGATTGTAGATGCCTGTCTTGTACAGTGTCCTTAAACTTGGAGTAACTTCACAGGAAACACACTTGCAACAAGGGTAACATTACGTGGGTTAGGAACCCTCTCACCCCATCCCTATGCCAAGTAAAGTGTGGGATGAGCTAGGGGGCCCCCTTTGCTATTTAAAGATGCGGCGGCGATGATGACCTCCCAATCTGACAGTGAGCAGGTCTTCACTAGTCTGCCTTCTCAGGTCACCCGGCTTTCCGATGGCACCCGTGGCTTCCTGGCCCAGCCCAGGCCCACATGGCTCCACACAGCTCCCCTTCACATGTCCTTCCAGCAGCCAAGTCTTTCTTTCTCCCCACCTTGTGTTCCCGGGCTTTTTCGTTTATATACCCCCGCCCCCTGGAAAGTGCTCCTGGGCTGTGTAGTTTGATCTCAGCTAAGCTGTAGGAAAAGTTCTGCTTCCAGCATACAAGTTCCAGCGACCCTGCACTCTTGTATTGGACATTGCAATAAACAGAGTTGTTGAACACTGCCATCTTATGGTCAAAATAAAGATCTGCATTACAGTAACAATGCACAGTGTTACAATGGTAATGATATTTCTAAATAAAACCTTTCCGTTTTCATTGCATACCTTATTTTAGACCCAGTGAGCGTCATCACTGGGTCTCTATGCTTCTGTATGCAATGCAGGCAGATCATTGTTGGTGGGAGCAGGGTTCTGTATGTAGATTTCTAAAAACATCACAGCACCCTGCCTCAGTCCTTTGCTCAACAGCCCCCAGCAATCATGCAAGCTGTGGGCTTGCTTTTGGGAGGAGTTATGCACATTTTAAATACCTAGATAGGAGGGTGTCAAAGTGAAAGAATGAGTGTTCCTAAGCAGGCTGTATTTGCATTCAATTTGCCCTAGGTAACACCTGCATGTGATACTGAGCCCCTATGACTGGAAGAACTGAAATCTAATAAATGAAAGGAGCTGACCAGAAATAAGGCAAGCTCTATCTGACTTGCTGTAGCTTCTCATGCATATTGTGAAATGCTCACAGTGTGCAGTGAAATCGGAGTAAGCAATTCCAGTACAGGAAAGGACAACTAAGGGAAAGGCCCGAGTTCAGCTTTAAAGTGAAATTCCAGGCTGTTCCTAACTAAGCTTAACCCTTTAATGCCGACGTAACACAAATATGCTGCCTTCGTCTTGAAGGGGTTGTACCTGGGTGAAGAATGCAGCTGCAGGCATCACCTGGTGCCGTTTTTTAGAGGCTTTCTTGTAATAACAACCGATGTGGCTAAGCAGACGCTTGGCTGTTATTACAAGCAGCGGGAGGGGTCACCCCCCCCTCCTCCTGCCACCTTCCGCTGCGCCCGTCCCACCAGGAGGCCCGAGCAACCAGCCGGCAGTGCCGGCACGTCCACCGGTTGGCCGGAGACCCGAACTGAGCCGGAATCGGCTTTGATTGGGTCTCGGATCTAGTAACCCAGAAAAGCAATGTCATGACATCACTTCCGGTTTACTAGAGACTTAATGGCGCCTAATTTAAAAAATGACAGCATTAAAAACAGCCAAACTTGGCGTTTTGAATGCTTTTAACTCCAAGGAGAGATCTGGGGTCTTATAGAGTCTCCAGATCTCTCCATAAAGAGTACCTGTCCCTGCCTATTACTGTCACAGGGGATGTTTACATTCCTTTTGACAGCAATAAAAGTGATCAGAAAAAAAATCATTTTTAAGCGCCCCATCCTCCGTGCTCGTGCCCAGAAGTGAACGCATACGTAAGTCACGCCCCCTAATGTAAGCCGTGTTCAAACCACACATGTGAGGTATCGATCGTTGGAGCGAGAGCAATAATTCTAGCACAAGACCTCCTCTGTAACTCTAAACTGGTAACCTGTAGAAATTTTTAAAGCGTCACCTATGGAGATTTTTACGTACCGTAGTTTGTCGCCATTCCACGAGTGTGTGCGCAATTTTAAAGCATGACATGTTGGGTATCTATTTACTCGGCGTAACATCATCTTTCACATTATACAACAAAATTGGGCTAACTTTACTGGTTTTTTTTTTTGTTTTTTTTTGTTTTTTTATTTATGAAAGTGTATTTCTTCCCAAAAAATTGTATTTGAAAGACAGCTGCGCAAATAGCATTTGACATAAAATATTGCAACGATTGCCATTTTATTCTATAGGGTCTCTGCTAAAAAAAAAAAATATATATATATATATATATATATATATATATATATATATATATATATATATAATGTTTGGGGGTTCTATGTCTTTTTTTAGCAGAAAATGCAGATTTTAACTTGTAAGCACAAAAAAAAGAAAAAAGGCTTAGGCATGAATGGGTTAAACTTGTACTCACCTTCCTTCTAAGTCCTATTTCACCTTCCCTGTAGAATGAAGATGCTTATACTTACCTATTCTGATGGTGCTCCAGTGCGGTCACATGATCGGCTCCCAGCACCGGGGGAGAGGAGGGACAGCTGACAACAGAGGCCTCATAGAAAATCAATGAGTGTCGTTGCCGCCCATCCTTAGATGTGGTGGCTGCATCAGTTTTCTTTTCCTTGGCTCTCCCCCCCTCTGTTTTCACCTGGTGATCTGGCCGGTATCACGCCTCCTGTATTAGAGTGCCCCCCCCCCCCCACTCTGGATTAACCTCTTCAGCCCCAGAAGATTTTACCCTCTTCCTGACCAGAGCACTTTTTGCGATTCGGCACTGCATCGCTTTAACTGACAATTGCGCGGTCGTGCGACGTTGCACCCAAACAAAATTCACGTCCTTTTTTACCCACAAATAGAGCTTTCTTTTGGTGGTATTTGATCACCTCTGCGTCTTTTATTTTTTGCGCTAGAAACAAAAAAAGAGCGTAAATTTTGAGAAAAAACGCATTATTTTTTATTTTTGCTATAATAAATATCCCCCAAAAATATATAAAAAAAAACATTTTTTTTCCTCAGTTTAGGCCGATACGTATTCTACATATTTTTGGTAAAAAAATCGCAATAAGCGTATATTGATTGGTTTGCACAAAAGTTATAGCATTTACAAAACAGGGGATAGTTTTATGGCATTTTTATTTTTAATTTTTTTTTTTTAATAGTAATGGCGGCGATCTGCGATTTTTATCGAGACTGTGACATTATGGCGGACACATCGGACAATTTTGACACTATGTTGGGACCATTGTCATTTATACAGCGATCAGTGCTATAAAAATGCACTGATTATTGTGTAAATGACACTGACAGTGAAGGGGTTAACCACTAGGGGGCGATGAAGGGGTTAAGTGTGTCCTAGGGAGTGATTCTAACTGTGGGGGAAGGGCTTCAAGTCACATGAGAGCGATTACCGCTCCCGATGACAGGGAGCGGTGATCTCTGTCATGACACAAGCCAGAACAGGGAAATGCCTTGCTTATATAGGCACTTCCCCTTGCTATCCCCGGGTCTTAAAGAGGACGTACAGGTATGCCCATTAAAAGCAACAGACTTACTGACCAGATCACCAGATGAAAATAGAAGAAAGAAAGCCTTAAAAAGTGAACTAATGCAACCATCACATCTAAGAATTGGTAAGCTGTTGCTGATGCAGAAAAAAAAGGCCCTGGACTGCATGTGGTGTGAACTGGCCCTTAAAGCAGAACTTTACCCACAACAACGTGATAAAAAATAAAGTTCATTATTTAGGAACATACATTCCACATTAATGATTATGCTACCAAAATTAGTGTGTGCTGTAAATTGCTTCCAGCATTGTACCTGTTTCTTCTTGCTGGAGACTGACAAGTTATGAAGCCCAGAGCCGCTGAGCAGCAGTAAATCATAAATCAGAACTAAACTAACTAAAGCTTGTGTCCTCATCCAAACTGTCAAACCATCCAATAACTGGTGTCATATCTGATCGCCAGTGGTGGCCTGTGCATTAAGGGCGCATTAAGAGCTTTCCCACCGAGACAGGAAAGTGCAGACGGTGGGCGGGCGGGGGGCACGCTGGCAGCATTTGATATGGCACAGTTGCTGCGTTTGATTGGGCACAGTGGCGGCAATTGATGGGCACAATGGCTGCGTTTGATGGCACAGTGGGGGAATTGATGGGCACAGTGGCGGCAATTGATAGCACAGTGGCTGCATTTGTTGGCACAGTGGCGGCAATTGATGGACACAGTGGCTGCGTTTGATGGGCACAGTGGTGGCAATTGATGGGCACAGCGGTGGCAATTGATGGGCACAATTGCAGCACTTTATGGGGCACAGTGACTGTGTTTGATGGGCACAATGGCTGCGTTGGATGGCACAGTGGCTGCGTTTGATGGCACAGTGGCGGCAATTGATGGGCACAACGGCTGCATTTTATGGGGCACAGTGGCTGCGTTTGAGGGCACAGTGGCGGCGATTGATGGTACAGTGAAGCTGCATTTGATGGGATTTTTTTCAGAATTTTTCAGTTTGTTTGCGCCCCCCAAAAATTTTGAGCACCATCCACCACTGCTGATCACATGTGCAGCATCATGGCAGTTGCAGATCAAACATAGGCCAAGATGGCAGCTTCCATGGGTGAAATGAATAGGAATGTTTAATTCTGCTTTAAGATAAACACAGATGGTTGATCCTCCCCTCTAGCCACCCACCTAAACTGTGCAAAGGTGCCTGGAGGTGCTAGCACATATTGCCCGAGCCGTGATGCTGTGCGGCTTGGAGAAAATGATATGGCATTTTGCGTATAACAGGCAGCACCGTCGCCAAATGCAACCGCCAACCAAATGCTCGGCTCATGGTTACAGCTTGGAATTTCAATAAGAAAATCCCTGTTCGGTTGAAAAAAAACGGCATTCAGAAGATGGGTGTATCGCCTCCTGACTGCCTAGAAGCCGCTGCTCTACTGCCCTCTAAAAAGCAATCTACCATGGATCGCCTTTCAGAGGGGCAGTAGAGAGTGCCACTTAAGTGAACATGGCCTGATTGTCATAATTGGAATTGTACATTGTATCATTCATTGGCTTGACTTCAAGCAATTAAATATCATGGCATTTGTTGTCTGTTACTTTTGCCCCTGAAATGCAATGCCGAGGAGTGTGCTGGGTATGGATAAAATCCTTCCCTAGTTGCCAGGTTTCTGCTATATTTGCATATATGCCAACACAGCTACACCATCTGTAATAGGACACTAGAGTTCTGCTATCAAGTGCAGTTTGCTGTTTTGTAGTTCTATACTAAATCTGTGAACAGCTGTTGGAGAAAAACGCATTAACCCCTCGTTCACATTAAATGTGGCTTTGAAATAGCACAACTTCATCTGAAATCGCATGAATTCAAAGCCGCATGTCACTTCATGCACAGATGTCTATGCAAGTCACACCTAAAATTGGCAAAAGTAGTGCAACCACTTTTTCAAATCAATGCGGCACCGCAAAGTTGGCATTGCACCGATTTGAACAGTGCTGTTGCTGACAATAGAGTGCGACTTGTCATGCAATGTCACCTGTCAAATGGCATGACAAGTTGCTCCAATGTGAACGAGGGCTTAAGGGTCAGTCCAAAGAAAACTCTTTTTTTTCTCCTTTCCTTAGACATTCAGAGACCCCAGCAATGAGTTCCTTACTCTGGCATGAAGTGTCACCACTGCTCCTGCATCTCCTGCCATGAAAAATAAGCAGTAATGGTGCAACTGCTTGTAATGGTGATGGCAGGTGGGCGGAGTTGGGAACACAGGGGAGAAGATCCCATCGACGGAGTCCCCTGAAAATCTAAATTGATAGTTTGAGAATCAAAATCTCGCTTTGATTTTTATTTATTCATGTGTTCCCCAGAAGACAAAGTACATTCAGTTGATAAAATGTGTGGCACTACCCTAAAAATAGATAAGCACCCACTAAGTGTAAAATGTGATGAAATTAGTATCAATTCATCAGTTGAACCAACCCAAAACATCAAAACTCATATAAACATAAATTCACAGGCACATAAATAAATATCAAATTCATATATAAATCCATCAAATAAATGAATGAATAAACAAGTAAATTCATATATCCTATACAGTGGGTATAGAAAAGAATCACTCCCTTTAAAATAATCAAATTTTGTTGCGTTGCAGCCTGAAATGAAGACAGACACAGTTTTTGTTTTATCCAGCTGTATTTACTCAGTGCAACTTATAAAATCCAAGTGAAAGATGTAACACCAACATGTCAGAAAAAAATAAAACAGAATCACTGAGTTGGAAAAAGGATCACCCCCATTTGTCAGTATTTTGTTGGACCACCTTTTGCTATAATTACAGCCTTTAGTCTGTTGGGATATGTCTCTACTAACTGCACATCTAGACTTTGCAATATTTTCCCACTCTTCTTTGCAGAACTGTTACATTTGATGGTGACCATTTGTGGACTTCAGTCTTAAATTATTCACAGATTTTCAATGGGGTTTAAGTCTGACTAGGCCTTGCAAGGACATTCACCTTTTTCTCCTTCAACCACTTTGTGGTCATTGTTGCTGTGTGCTTTGGGTCATTGTCATGCTGGAAGGTAAACCTTCCCATTGACAACTTTCTGGCAGCAGATTGTGGAGGTGGTAATATCCTGTTATGGAGGGGTAATAAGCTGTTATGGGGGGGGGGGGGGGTAATATCTTATTATGGAGGGGTGATATCCTGTTTTGGGGGGGGGGGGGGTAATATCCTGTTATGGAGGTGGTAATATCCTTTTATGGGGGGGGGGGGGTAATATCCTGTTATGGAGGTGGTAATATCCTGTTTTGGGGGGGGGGGGGGTAATATCCTGTTATGGAGGTGGTAATATCCTGTTATGGGGGGGGGGTAATATCCTGTTATGGAGGTGGTAATATCCTGTTATGGGGGGGGGTAATATCCTGTTATGGAGGGGTAATATCCTGTTTTGGGGGGGGGGTAATATCCTGTTATGGAGGTGGTAATATCCTGTTATGGGGGGGGGTAATATCCTGTTATGGAGGTGGTAATATCCTGTTATGGGGGGGGGGGTAATATCCTGTTATGGGGATGTTTTTCTGCAGCAAGGACTGGAGGAGCACTTGTCAGGATAGAAGGAAAAATGATTAGGACTAAATACCATCAAATTCTTGATGAAAATCTGCTGCCCTCTGTCAAAAAGTTGTCAATGGGAAGAAGGTTTACCTTCCAGCATGACAATGACCCAAAGCACACAGCAAAAATGACCACACAGTGGTTGAAGAGGAAAAGGTGAATGTGCTTGCATGGCCTAGTCAGAGCCCAGACTTAAATCCCATTGAAAATTTGTGGAATGACTTGAAGACTGAAGTCCACAAATGATGGTCACCATGAAATTTAACTGAGCAGTTCTGCAAAGAAGAGTGGGCAAATATTGCAAAGTCTAGATGTGCAAAGTTAGTAGAGACATATCCCAACAGACTAAAGGCTGTAATTAAAGCAAAATGTGGTCCAACAAAATGTGGCTATAAGGGGGTGATCCTTTTTCCAACTCGGTGATTCTGTTTTTGATTTTTTTTTCTGACATGTTGGTGTTATATCTTTCACTTAGATGTTATAAGTTGAGTAAATACAGCTGGGTAAAACAAAAAATATGTCTGTCTTCAATTTGGGCTGCAAAGCACCAAAATCTGATTATTTTAAAGGGGGTGATTCTTTTCTACCTATTGTATATAGTCCTCAACTATTATAAGAAAAAGGTTAATATGTTGAATAGTCCCAGCGAAGTGCTGATAAGTATTACAGTGCTCTAATTGTGCTCCAGATAAGCTTTCTCCATGCTTCCAATCCTCACTGCAGTGCAAGTTACCAGAGGGATAATAAATAAATGAACCTTTTACCAGAGATCATAGCCCCCAAGAGGCCAAAAAACGTTTAGGGAAAGAAAACCTCCATGGAAGGATAAATGGAAGGATGTCCTGCATCAATCAGCTGTGGGCCCCCAGTTCAGCAAACCTTAAAGTGATTGTAAAGTCTCATATTTTTTTCCTATAAAAATAACAAACATGTTATACTTACCTGCTCTGTTGCAGTGGATTTGCACAGAGCAGCCTGGATCCTCTTCTGGGGTCCCTCTTCTGTGCTTCTGGCCCCTCCTTCCCGTTCAGTGCCCCCACAGCAAGAAGCTTGCTATGGGAGCACCCGAGCTGAGTCACAGCTCTCTGTGTCCATTCAGACACGGACCCCTGACCCGGCCCCACCCCCTCACTCCCCTGATTGGCTAGCTGACTTTGGTTGACTGCAGCGGGAGCCAATGGTGCCGCTGCTGTGTCTCTGCAGGCGTGATGACGTCACCACTAAACTCCTTCCAACGCATTTCATCTGAAAAGATGACACTGGAGCAACGGAGCACCGTCTCTCTCCCCATCCCAATCCCCCCCCCCCATGGCCATCTGAACACGCAGCTAGCAAGGAAATAATTGGTTTGATACACAGCACTTTTCTCCATCTCAAAGCATTTGCCTGCTTGCATGGAACATTTTATCTGCCAAGCTTTCATTCTCCTTGCATTCCTCGTGAGACGCTTGTCCCTGGGGAGGACTTCTGTCAAAGAAGACATCTCCTTGCCAGCTGCGTGGTCGGATGATCTCACGGTCACGGGGAAAAGGGGCGCCCTGTTGCACTACAGAAGGATGATGGGATAAAATAATACATGTACTTTGTCTCCTGGGGAACAGAACACATTAATAAAAACTGAAGTGAGACTTCTTTAAAGTTGCCCTTCAGGGAGATATAGAAAAACAAAAATTAATGCAGTTGTGTATTCGCTAAAACAATAATGAAAACTGTCTGTGAAGGTTCTCATTGTTTCATGTCATGGTACTGTACTGTATATCTAGTAATCAATGGCGACTGGTGCTCCATTTTTTTTGGGGAGGGGGGCGGCAAACAAACCCCCCACCCGCCCGCTCTCCAGCCCCGCTCGCAAGCCCGCCAGCCAGGTCTCCCATCTAGTCGGCTTCGGCAGCTTCCCCAGCTTCTCCTCCCAGCCAATCTGGTCACTTCTCCTCCCGGCCAATCCGGTCTCAGGACCCACTTCCTGTCCTGATTGGGTGGGAAGAGAAGCAGGAAGACAATAGCGAATGTTGATTCGCTATTGTCACAAGTGGGCGGGCTCAGGGGGCAGTGCTCTGCACCCCCGAGCCCATCCTTTTTGAAGCCAATTAGAGCCTCCGGCTCTAATCATGTGCTTCACAAAAAAAAACCCTTAGAACTCTATGCGTCTGGTGCCCCACATGGAGATTATGGGCTGGCGCATAGAGATTAGGGGGCGACACCCCTTATGGACGGGCCACCGCTGCTAGTAATAGTTGGTCACATTCAGTTGGACTTTTTCTGTAATGTTGAATATCTTTCATAGCTTGGAGAATAAGAGAGAATAAAGCACTCATAATGCCACATCTGTAAATTCAGGGAAACAGGAGAGGGTACTGATTAAGTAACCGAAAGTTGGAAAGTAGCAAAAAAATATTCATAATATTTATTGAAAAAAATTCATCGTATAAACATAGTGTTCAAAAAGGATAAAAAACATGAAAATGATACAGTTTGTACAATGAGCCTTTGTGCGTCTACGCGTTTCGCCATTAGGCTTCTTCAGGGCACGATCAAGGTTCAGAGACGTAACAAAAAAGAAGAAAAGAGAGTGAATCTCACTGTCTGAAATAAGATATATTCCAATTAAAATCAGAGGATTACATATACATATTACATCGTATTACATTAAAAAGCATATGCTGAACTATCCAAGAGGAACCAGAAGAAACAGAAAGACACCAACAAAAAAAGATACCTTCAAATGGATAAGGCATCATGTACAGATTCTCAGTAACCGGAAGATTTCCAAAAATATGGGATGCTTATAGCAAACTGTGGAGAGGTAAACAAGGTGCAATTGGTTCTAAACTTCTCCATTGTTTCTATGCCTTTAAAGTCCGACTTTTGATTACTTAATCAGTACC
Source organism: Aquarana catesbeiana (assembly GCF_042186555.1). Classification (NCBI taxonomy): domain Eukaryota; kingdom Metazoa; phylum Chordata; class Amphibia; order Anura; family Ranidae; genus Aquarana; species Aquarana catesbeiana. The sequence continues at coordinate 45,744,049 of NC_133332.1, read as the reverse complement.
CTCTCCTGTTTCATCTTTCATAGATACTCCAAGCCACTTCCTCAATATTTATATCTATACAGGACACACAGACACCTTAATCAAGACTCAACAGTCTTCTTAAAGCAGTTCTAAGCCTAAAAGAAAAAAAAAAAGAAAAGATCCTGTTCCTTTAAAGCACGATAAACAGCATAGTGCTTCTGCAGTGTCATTTGTCCCATTCTATGCTTTAAAATACCTGGTTGATCCTGCCTGCTCCTGTGTCCCCCTGTATGTGCTGACCATGGTAATCAGGGCTGCTGATCCATGATACCATGGTCAGTTTACTTGCCTCCTTCATCCCGCTGTGTGGTCAGTCTCTCCCTCTCCCCCTCCCTTCCTGCCTGTCAGCTCAGTAGTGTGTGTAGTGTGAGCCGATCTCCTCCCTGCCCCTTCCCTCCTGCCGCTATTCTGCAGTGGCTGTAAAGTCACTGACCACAATTACTGGTAACCCCTCTGTTATAGTAAGCTATCCAGTACGGTGTGTGTCGTGTGTGTGACTTTTTTTAAATGATGAAACTAAATACCTTATTTCTTGGCGCTCCTGTGCAGTCATGTGACCTCCTGGCTGACGTCAGCGGGGAATCTCAGCCCCTCCCACTGTAGTCCTTAGATAGGGGAAGAAGAGTGGTGGGTGGTCACGTGACCACACAGCAGCACTGTAAACTAAGATATTTAGCTTCACAATAAAATTAAAAAAACATACACACTGTAGGGTATAGCTTGCTATAATAGAAGGGATACCAGTAATTGACATCTACCGCTCTAAGTAGAATTAAACCCTCAGAATTTTTTAACAGTTCTGCTTCCCTGAACTTCCCGTCATCAAAAAACAGAGTTAATGGTGAGCAGTGCAGACTCTGGTACAGCCTTTCTCACCCCTGTCAACACAGAGGAATCCATGAAAAACCTTTACAGTTTCAGGCAACCCCTGCTAAAAATGACTATATCTACATCTCATGGAACATTAGGCCCCTTTCACACGATAAGCCCGCTCGGATCCGCCTGTCCGTTTTTCAGGTGGATCCAAGCAGGCCACCCATTGACTCCTATGGGCAGAGATGTTTCCGCTGACACCCGCCTGCCATGTAATCCGCTAAAGACAGATGTATGTCGATAAGTTCGCCATCCGTCAATCGGATCGGATGGGATCTGATTAAAACAGACATGCTGTCCATTTTCGTCCGGTCCCCCCATAGAAATCAGCGGGGCTCTGACAGGTCCCTCCCCGCTCAGTGAGCAGAGACGGACCTGTCATCCGCCGGCTCAGCGGGGATCAACGGAGCGATCCGCTGCTGAGCTAGCAGAGCCCGCTGAGCGGATCCACCCCGTGTGAAAGGGTCCTTAGTGTGATGGTCAGTGGGAAGAATGCACCTTACAGTTGTGGTCATTGGGAGGAATTACTGCTTTAACCACTTGACCGCTGGAAGATTTGCCCCCTTCCCTACCAGTCCATTTTTTGCGATACGGCACTGCGTTACTTTAACTGACGATTGCGCGGTCATGCAACGCTGTACCCAAATCCCAATAAGCGTATATTGATTGGTTTGCGCAAAAGTTATAGCGTCTACAAACTATGGGATAGATTTACTGGAATTGTTATTCATTTTATTCTTTTTATACTAGTAATGGCACCGATCAGCGATTTATAGCGGGACTACAATATTGCAGTGGACAAATCGGACACTAACTGACACTTTTGACACTTTGTAGGAGCCAGTGACCCCAATACAGTGATCAGTGCTAAAAGTATACACTGCCACTGTACCTGGGGTGACCACATTTCCAAACTGCCATTCAGGAACACCCCCACCAACCCCCGCCCACCTGCCCAAATAAAGTTGATTTTTTTATACCTTCTTTTACCTTTTATAGAAGTCAGCAGATTCATTCAGCCATAAAAAGGTTTAACATGAATATGAACGTGAAGAGTTTTGCTTTTATCATATTTCTTCCATTTGTATGTAACATTGCATGTTGGTGTTTTTCTGTGGCACAGCCTTATGCCTTGTACACACGGGAGGACTTTTCGACCAGACTGGTGCGACAGATCAAATCCGGCGGGCAATCCGACCGTGTGTGGGCTTCATCGGACCTGCAGCGGACTTTTTCTGTCGAAAGTCTGACGGACTTTAGATTTGGAACATGCTTCAAATCTTTATGTCGGAACTCCGCCGGACCCAGAAATCCGCTCGTCTGTATGCTAGTCCGACGACAAAAACCGACGCTAGGGCAGCTATTGGCTACTGGCTATCAACTTCCTTATTTTAGTCCGGTGTACGTCATCACGTACGAATCTGTCGGACTTTGGTGTGATCGTGTGTAGGCAAGTCCGTTCGTTCAAAAGTCTGTCAAAAGTCCGTCGGACCAGTCCGGTCTCAAAGTCCGCCCGTGTGTACATGGCATTACTCTGATTGTCCAAATCATAGCAATGCATTTGTAGTTCCATGAGCCGTAAAAAAAGAGTCACACAGGTGATTCTTCTAATCCTAAATTTCGTTTTAGAACGTTTTATCTGAGAAGTGACATCCTTGGTGTGGAATATTACTGTGCTTTGTCTGTTCTCCTTGGAGAGACCATAAAGAACAAAACCCTGATCCATGAGTTCACAGTACACCAGGGACGTGCGGTGAGGTCAGTGGCTGGTGAGGCACTGGCTAGTATCAGAGCCAGATACACACAGGTTACATACGCCGCGATCGTTAGAGCGAGAGCCATAATTCTAGCACTAGACCTCCTCTGTAACTCTAAACATGTAAACTGTAAAAAATTAAGCGTCACCTATGGAGATTTTTAAGTACTGAAGTTTCGCGCCATTCCACAAGTGTGCGCAATTTTAAAGTGTGACATGTTGGGTATCTATTTACTCAGCGTAACAGTGTTTTTATTATTTTTTTTTATTCATGAAACAGTTTCTTTAAAAAAAAAAAAAACGCATTTGAAAAATTGCCGTGCAAATACCGTGTATCATAAAAAGTTGCAACGACCATCATTTTATTCCCTAGGGCAGGGGTAGGCAACCTTTTGAGCAGAGTGTGCCAAAAAATATTTTCAAAGAAATTGAGAGTGATGATTTTATAACAAAAAAATGTGAACTTCACGCTCTCAATCACGAAAAGGATTTTTTATAAAGTAAATGCTGTAAACTACTTGAGTAATTGAGAAATTAACATCCTGCACTCTCGCCTCAGATTAGCCCCAATTCCTGCAACTCCACACTTCAGATCAGCCCCAATTCATGCACCTTCACACCTCAGCCCACTGTACCCCCTGCTCTTCTGTCCCACCACTGTAAACCCTGCTCATCTGCCCCACCACTGTACCTCCCTGCTCATCTGCCCCACCACTGTACCTCCCTGCTCTTCTGTCCCACCACTGTACCCCCCTGCTCTTCTGTCCCACCACTGTAAACCCTGCTCATCTGCCCCACCACTGTACCTCCCTGCTCATCTGCCCCACCACTGTACCTCCCTGCTCATCTGCCCCACCACTGTACCTCCCTGCTCTTCTGTCCCACCACTGTAACCCCCTGCTCTTCTGTCCCACCAATGTTCCCCCTTTCTCATCTGCCCCACCACTGTACCTCACTGCACATCTGCTCCACCGCCGTACCCCCCTGCTCTTCTGTCCCACCACTGTAACCCCCTGCTCATCTGCCCCACCACTGTACCTCCCTGCACATCTGCTCCACCGCCGTACCCCCCTGCTCTTCTGTCCCACCACTGTAACCCCCTGCTCATCTGCCCCACCACTGTACCTCCCTGCACATCTGCTCCACCGCCGTACCCCCCTGCTCTTCTGTCCCACCACTGTAACCCCTTGCTCATCTGCCCCACCACTGAACCACCTTTCTCATCTTCCCCACCAATGTACCTCCAGCACATCTGCCCCACCACTGTACCTCCTGCTCATCTGTCCCACCAATGTGCCTCCTTTCTCCTCTGCCCCGCCACTCTACCCTCCTGTACATCTGCCTCACCTCTGTACCCCCTGCTGCTATTCTGCCCAACCATTGTAACCCCCTGCTCATCTGTCCCACCAATGCACCTCCTTTCACATCTGCCCCACCGCTGTACCCCCTGCTCTTCTGTCCCACCGCTGAACCCCCTTCTCATCTGGCCCAACACTGAACCCCCCCCAACTCATCTGTCCCACCACTGATCCCCCTTCTCATCTGTCCCACCACTGAACCCCCTTCTCATCTGTCCCACCCCTGTAACCCCCTGCTCATCTGCCCCATCACTGTACCGCCCTGCTTTGTACAAATGTACAAATAATTATTATATATTGTTTTAAGGTAATTTACTATATTTTCAAAAACTGTACTCAAGCAGGTGGCTTAACGAACAAATTACTGAAGTTTGAAGTTATAACTTCCAACCAGTAATTTCACAGTAGTTGGATAAATAATAATTTATTATATTATAACATAAAGCATAATAATATATGATTTAGCTTGATTAAAACAGTACTTTTTCAGCAGCAGCAGATTCTCATTCCCCCTCTTAACTGTGTGAGAAAAACATGGGATTATGGGTAAATCTTATACACATAAACCAATGTTTTTTCCTTCTAGTTAAAGCGGAGTTCCACCCAAAAATGGAACTTCCGCTCTAAGAGAAGGTGACCCGCTGACATGCCACATTTGGCATGTAATTTTTTTGGGGGTGAGCGGATACCCTCTTTTCAGAGGGTTCCAGCTCCCACTTTCTTCTGACGCATCCTCGGCGCTGGAAGGAAGATCGCCTCTCCCCCCTCCCTCTAGGCCAGTGTTTCTCAACTCCAGTCCTCAAGGCGCCCCAACAGGTCATGTTTTCAGGATTTCCCTCAGATGAAATGGCTGTGGTAATTACTAAGGAAGTGAAGCTGATCAAATCACCTGTGCAAAATAATGGAAATCCTGAAAACATGACTTGTTGGGGCGCCTTGAGGACTGGAGTTGAGAAGCACTGCTCTAGGCAATCATCTGGGACACGTCACAGGTCCCAGATGATTGCGCAGCCAGTCACGGCGCTCGGCGCGGCCTGCGCATGTGCAGTGGGTGCCCGGTTGTGAAGCCACAGCCGGGTGCCCACAGTTACAATGCCGGCGCCGCCGAGCTGAGGGGGAGACAAGCGGGGCTTCGATCCCCCGCATCGCTGGACCCTGGGACAGATAAGTGTCCGATTATTAAAAGTCAGCAGCTGCAGTATTTGTAGCTGCTGACTTTTAATTTTTTTTTTAAGCGTAACTCCGCTTTAAGAGGGCTGGGCTGAAATAGAGTATGTGTCTTTTAGACACATGCCCCCTTCTATGACACTGCAGTGAGAGGCGTGCCTCCACTGCAGCATTTTTATTGGACAGCTGGGGCCAATGGTACTTTACCATTGGTCCAAGGCTCCAAGCTGTCCATTGAGCTCCGTGCCTCTGACAAGAAGTGAGAAGCACTGTGAGCTCATCCTCTCAGTCTGCTGCAGAGTGTGCCAGCTTGTATTTAAACTGGCCGCTTTGTATGTAGCTTCTGACAGGCTGCACAAGGAGCCCCATATCTCTGGAACCATAGGTCCTAGAAGCACCAAATTTTGACCAGTGGTGGAGTAGGCTACCCACCCCCCAAGTTTGGGGTCTCTATGACCCCAGGTTGCCGAGCTACAACCCTCGATCTTTTTTTTTTTTTTTTTTTTTTTATGTACATGGCAGGTGAGGCTCTGCCTCACCTGCCTCCCCTGACTACACGTTCCTGCAGTATACTTGCATAAATGTGCAAATCCCTGGATGGGAAGCTTGTTCTTTTTCCTTTTTTAAATTGCAACTGCAGCCAAAAGGTACTCTTGACTGCTGCACATGCAGTGTGTATATTTATTTTTATTTATGTATATACATATATATATATATATATATATATATATATATATATATATATATATATATATATATATATATTTCCTGCAGCCACGGGTTGCAGGAAAGAAATTTGCATGATTCCCCCATCCTGATGGGGGGGCTGGGGCGGGTAGGGGAGCCGGGAGAAGACAGTGATTATAATCCAGGCAAATCTGGCAGGCTGGTTGTACCCAAGTTGATCGGTACATTCAGCCAGCCCATTAACGTTTTGAATCTTTTAACCGTGTATGGCAAGACTTATTAAGCTTAAGGAAGCCAGCATAATTAGAACAAAATAAGACAAATTCTCGGTTCACACTGATTCGATGCAAATCTGGTGTGATTTCACAGTGTGGTTTCTGTTGTGACAGGTGCGAATTAATGCGATTTCTGAGGGTATTTTGCATAGCTGGAGATAAAATTTGCACTGAATCCGCACTAAACTCGCACGGGACCCTTATTTTAATGAGATCAGAAACGTACCGCATAGATGTATTCACATTTCATTTAAAACAATGATTTTTCAGATGACATGCGACTCTTTGCCTTTCGGATCGGATCTAAACGCAAAGAATTCGCATCGGTGTGAACCGGAACTAAATATACAAATTCTTGCTTACAGTGGGGACAAAGTATTCAGACCCCCTTAAATTTTTCACTCTTTGTTATATTGCAGCCATTTGCTAAAATCATTTAAGTTCATTTTTTTCCTCAATAATGTACACACAGCACCCCATATTGACAGAAAAACACAGAATTGTTGACATTTTTTAAAAAAAGAAAAACTGAAATATCACATGGTCCTAAGTATTCAGACCCTTTGCTCAGTATTTAGGAGAAGCCCCTTTTGATCTAATACAGCCATGAGTCTTTTTGGGAAAGATGCAACAAGTTTTTCACACCTGGATTTGGGGATCCTCTGCCATTCCTCCTTGCAGATCCTCTCCGGTTCTGTCAGGTTGGATGGTAAACGTTGGTGGACAGCCATTTTTAGGTCTCTCCAGAGATGCTCAATTGGGTTTAAGTCAGGGCTCTGGCTGGGCCATTCAAGAACATTTATGGCATTGTTGTGAAGCCACTCCTTTGTTATTTTAGCTGTGTGCTTAGGGTCATTGTCTTGTTGTAAGCCTTCCGCCCAGTCTGAGGTCCTGAGCACTCTGGAGAAGGTTTTCGTCCAGGATATCCCTGTACTTGGCCGCATTCATCTTTCCCTCGATTGCAACCAGTTGTCCTGTCCCTGCAGCTGAAAAACACCCCCACAGCATGATGCTGCCACCACCATGCTTCACTGTTGGAACTGTATTGGACAGGTGATGAGCAGTGCCTGGTTTTCTCCACACATACCGCTTAGAATTAAGGCCAAAAAGTTCTATCTTGGTCTCATCAGACCAGAGAATCTTATTTCTCACCATCTTGGAGTCCTTCAGGTGTTTTTTTTAGCAAACTCCATGCAGGCTTTCATGTGTCTTGCACTGAGGAGAGGCTTCCATTGGGCCACTCTGCCATAAAGCCAGACAGGTGGAGGGCTGCAGTGATGGTTGACTTTCTACAACTTTCTCCCATCTCCCGACTGCATCTCTGGAGCTCAGCCACAGTGATCTTTGTGTTCTTCTTTACCTCTCTCACCAAGGCTTTTCTCCCCCGATAGCTCAGTTTGGCCAGACGGCCAGCTCTAGGAAGGGTTCTGGTCGTCCCAAACGTCTTCCATTTAAGGATTATGAAGGCCACTGTGCTCTTAGGAACCTTAAGTGCAGCAGAAATTTTTTTGTAACCTTGGCCAGATCTGTGCCTTGCCACAATTCTGTCTTTGAGCTCTTCAGGCAGTTCCTTTGACCTCATGATTCTCATTTGCTCTGACATGCACTGTGAGCTGTAAGGTCTTATATAGACAGGTGTGTGGCTTTGCTAGTCAAGTCCAATCAGTATAATCAAACACAGCTGGCCTCAAATGAAGGTGTAGAACCATCTCAAGGATGATCAGAAGAAATGGACAGTACCTGAGTCAAATATATGAATGTCACAGCAAAGGGTCTGAATACTTAGGACCATGTGATATTTCAGTTTTTCTTTTTTAATAAATCTGCAAAAATGTCAACAATTCTGTGTTTTTCTGTCAATATGGGGTGCTGTGTGTACATTAATGAGGAAAAAAAATCAACTTAAATGATTTTAGCAAATGGCTGTAATATATGAAAGAGTGAACAATTTAGGGGGGTCTGAATACTTTTCGTCCCCACTGTATATCCAAAGATAATTGGAGTTTGCTTTTAAAGTACTTGTCCAATCATTGCTCATCATTTAGTTCTTAGTTGGTGCCAGCACATTAAAGCTGAAATCCTGGCAAACTGCTAAATATACAGTATACATATGGGAGCTCTTTTAACTGGATTTGTATTTCTCTCCATCCAGCACTAAGATCAAAGCTGGCCATACACTGATTGAAATTCATCCGGTTCAGTAGGGGTTTGTTGAATTTTAATCACCATGTGGCCGTCTTCGCATGGCAGAAGTTGATCCTTTGATCGACTTTTGTCAGACATGTTGGAAATTTTTCCTCGAACAGCGGCTGTAGCCAATCATAGTCGTAGCAAAGGGGATTCTTCCACCTCGTTTGTGTGGATGGAGAAACCTGTTAATAAATTACAGTTTTAAAAGTTTTTTCCGATTCTTAAAAATGTTTTTTATTTTTTATTTTAAAAATTATTTTTATTTATTGTTTACATTTTTTAAATTATGTTTTACAATTATTTTTTTTTACAACGCTGCTGTTGATGTCTAAACAGACCCCTGACATCTCACCTTTGAGACAGATAAAGGAATTGAGGATACAGATTATTTTTCTTTCTCACAGATTCATTCTCTGTAGCCTCAGTTGCACTAAAGATGAATGAATGGGACACATAGGCTCCTGTTCATTCATAAACTGAAGCATAGTAAACAGTTTACTGTGCTCATTTATGACAATGAAGACAGAGAAAGCAAAAACTGAGGACTTTATGTGAGGACAACAAATTGTACCTCCACCCCCAATATTTGGGTAATTATAAGCAAAGTTTGGGACTTGATATGAATCATGTAGCCAGGAAGGTAGCAGAGTGTAATGATGTCTGGTGGGTATACCATAATTGTGACCATTCGTATTGCATTGTAACATAATATAAACAATATAATACAATAAAAGTGAGGAAACTTTGATTCCAAAACATAATACATAATAGCAAATTATTATTATTATACAGGATTTATATAGCGCCAACAGTTTACGCAGCGCTTTACAATATATAAGGGAGGCAATACAGTTATAATATAATAAAATACAAGAGGATTAAGAGGGCCCTGCTCAGAAGAGATTACAATCTAATAGGGTGGGGCAGGTGGTACAAAAGGTTGTAACTGTGGGGAATGAGCTGATGGAAGTGGTAAAAGATTAGTTGGAGACATGATAGGCTTTCCTGAAGAGTTTTCAGTGATCGCCTGAAGGTAACAAGAGTAGGGGATAGCCGGATAGATGGAGGTAGCGAGTTCCAGAGGATGGGAGAGGCTCTGGAGAAATCCTGGAGACCAGCATGGGAGGAGGAGATGAGAGAGCTTGAGAGTAGGAGGTCTTGAGAAGAGCGGAGAGGTCGATTTGGGTGATATTTGAAGACAAGATTGGTGATGTAGCTCGGGGCAGAGTTGTGAATGGCTTTTTTATGTTGTGGTTAGTATTTTGAATTTAATTCGCTGGGTGATTGGGAGCCAGTGTAGGGATTGGAGGAGAGGGTTGGCAGACACTGAGCGGTTGGTAAGGTGGATAAGTCTGGCAGCAGCATTCATGATAGACTGAAGAAGGGTTGGCCTATGGAGAGGAAGGCCAGTGAGAAGGGAGTTGCAATAGTCAAGGCGAGAGATAACAAGGGAGTGAATGAGGAGCTTGGTGGTTTCATTTGTTAAAAAAGGGCAAATTTCAGAGATGTTACGGAGGTGAATTCTACAAACTTTTGACAACGATTGGATTTGAGGCTGAAATGACAAGTCAGAGTCTAGGATTACACCTAGTACCCTGGTGAGGGGAGGGACTGATGGTTGCATTGTTGATTTTGATGGAAAAGTCATGGAGGGGGGCATGGGCGGGGGGGCGGGGGGAATATTAATAGCTCAGTTTTAGAGAGATTTAGTTTAAGGAAGTGGTGCGACATCCATGCTGATATGTCAGTTAGTAAGTTAGTAATGCGAGAGGAGACTGAAGGAGTGAGGTGAGGAGTAGACAGATAGATTTGGGTGTCATCAGCGTATAAGTGGTATTGGAAGCCGTGGGCGGTTATCAAGTGACCAAGGGAGGAGGTGTAGATAGAGAAGAGAAGGGGTCCAAGAACAGAGCCTTAGGGGACCCCCACAGAAAGGGGCAATTGAGAGGAGGAGACAGAGTTGTAGGTGACACCGAAGGAGCGCTGTGATAAATAGGCAGAGAACCAGGATAGAGCAGAATCTCGGAGGCCAAGGGAATGTAGTTTGACGTAACAGCGTAATGGTATCACAATAATGACATCATAAAATCGCCAGACACATTGATATGTGTCTCCACAGTGCTAGATATATACCGTATGCTACCAAATAAAATATAAACCATGTGTGGCACATGATTCCATCCCCAAAAGGACAATAAAGAAAGGGAAACAAGAATTTGGGACTTTATATGAGGACATGAAAATGTACCTCCATCCCCGACAATAGGATAATTAGGAGCAAAGTTTGGGACTTTATATGAATCATGCAGGCATGGAGATGACACAGCACAATGATGTCTGGTGAATAGTCCATGTTTGTGACCATTTCTATCGCATAATAACATAATACATACAATATAGTAAGGTAAAAAAAGGAAAACTTTAATTCCAGGACATAATATATAATAACACGTTGACATAGCAGCATAATGGTATCCCAATAGTAACATAAAATAGCCAGACTCATTGATACGTGTCTCCACAGTAATAGGTGTATAATGTATTCAAGTTGGTAGGATCCAAAAGAACATATACTAGATAATATATGATGGTAACATAAAAGGCATCAGACAGCTCAACGCGTTTCGTGGCTACATTGCCACTGCTCTGGAGCAGATGCAGTGTAAATGTCTAAAAAAGTATTAAGGGTATGTATTAGGTAGGATAATAATTAAAAAGAAAAGAAAAGAAAAAAAACATAAAAAGGTAAATCCCGCACTCATACTTACAAACCAATCATGAGTCTGAGCACGGGCAATGGAGGGCAAGGGCCGGCCGGGCAAATCAATATACCCGGGAGCTGAGGCAGTGATCCCCATATGTAGATGGAAAAACCAACAAAGAAGGCATACCCCGGGGAAAAAATCCCCCTATGATGGTGAAAGGTAATGAGAACCAAAAGTGTAGAGCGTCCATCTAAAAAAGATATGTAAATGATGTAATAAAACATATGAATATATATAGATATCTATAGATATATATTTAAAGAAGTGACTGTTACTTGGTGCTAAAATGTGCTAAAATATGAAAAAAGAGGAGGGGGGGGGAAGTGGGTGACAAAAAATAGAATAGAAAAAATATGTTGATACAAGAAGGAGGGGGGGCTCCTAATTATCCTATGCTCAGTTATGAATGGACACAGGTGCAATCGGTATCGCTCACTGTGTCCAATTCAGAAAATGAAGGTGTCGGTAAATTACATATTTAGCCTTCACCCACCCTCCATCCACCTGTGCGCCCGCAGCAGACAGCGGGAGAGGGAAGTCAGCAGCATGGCAGGGGGGAGGAGGGGGAGGAGGGGGGCCTGGGCACACAGAAGGGAATCAGATGTGGGCAGCCCAGGGAGGGGGATTGGTGCGGCGGGACGGGAGGACAACTACAAATGTCCATGTCTCTCCCTCCAGCAGCTGAAAGCCAGTAGCACAAAGAGGGCGGAGTCAACACACCTTCTTGCATCACTTCCGATCGTCGGCGTTAGTGTCAGCAATACATGCTTTATTGTTTATGCCAAAATGTGAGTACATTTCCACATTTTTTTTAACAAAAGAAAAGGTTTAATAATATTACACTATTGGGGTCCTTCTCTCCTTTACATGGTACATGAGTGGAACACCACCAAAACATCTCAGACTGGCCAGCCTTTAGGGTGCTACACAGTGGCAAATACTGTGAATACCTTATACCCCAGGCAGGGAAGAAAATTCCGGTGAGTGCAGCCACAATAGGAGCACGGATAAGTCACGCATGCTGTGATCACCTTCTGAAGAGGAAATTAGATCAGCGTTATTATTTTTTCACCAGCACAAAGCACTTTAATGAACACTAGTCATTCAAATTAACAAGATTTTTATATTATTATTTTTTTTTATATCTTCAATTGGAATTTATGTTCACCATTTTTTATATCTTTGTGTTATATATTTACTTGCACATGATTATATATCAAGTTTGCTTGGATTAGTTCAAGTTTTACATTTATCACTATATCAGCTGTTTATATTGTATCATAGTTATATGAGAACACACCTTATTCCAGATATTATTATTATTTTTAATCACTCAATTGAATCACCATAATTAGTTAGCATTTTTTGAATCAAATGAACAGCGCCACATCTACCTCACTTTTTTTTCATTCTGCACTTCTGCCTACGAGGCCTGGCGCTTCTGCTGTGATTAGTGTGCCAGCCAATGTATGTCCACTGGCACCCGCTGATCGTCAGGAAGAGAGGCTGGACGGAGCTCTGCATATGTAAACAAGGCAGAGCTCTGTTCTATCAGCAGGGATGTGATTGGTTTTCTTTCCCTGTAAAGCAGGGAATATATTCCATCACATCCCCTAGTGAAAGCACCACACAAAGTACACATAAACACTGGTTAGTCACACATTTAATCCTTTGATCGCCCTAGATGTTTAACCCCTTCCCAGCCAGTGTCATTAGTACAGTTAGGGTACCCACGTGTCCCGGATTGTCCGGGATTGTCCGGGACTGTCCCGCAATTGCCATCTCTGTCCTGGGTCCCGGGCACCTTCATTCCGGGACAATACAGTGTCCCAGAATGAAATAGGGGACACAGCCACCCTGCTAACTACATTGTCAGATCAGGTTGCTAGGGCCGCTCCCGCCTGGCATCTAGCAACTAGTGACATCACAGACTATCGGCATCAGAGTGAAGCCGGGAGTGAGGCCTGTGCCTAGTGCTGCACTGCTGTCTCCACTTACTCTTTCTCCGAGACTTCGGTGCCCAGTGGTATGCGACAGGGACTGGTCGGTGTGATCTTCTTCACTCTTTCCAGTCCAGACAGTGTCTCCATCTCCACCCACCTCCTTCTCTGACACCCGCGGCCCCCCACCCGGCGGCTTGCAGAGGGAGTGACTGACAGCAGCCGCCCCAGCCGGGACTGGTGTCTCTGTGAGGCGAGTGTGATCACGCTAGCCTACTTGAAATTCATGTTTGCCAGATCAAGTTGTCCCGTGCTTAGATGTACTGTGTATGTGTATATATATATATATATATATATATATATATATATATATATATATATATATATATATATATATATATATATATATATATATATATGTTTAGTGTAACATGCTGTTACACTAAACATTGCTGATTTGCACCAGCTCCAATTTCAATACCTGTGAGCGCCTCCAACACATGTGGATTATTTATGCTGACTTTATTTTATGAATGCATCTGAACCATTTTTTCATATGTAGAGTAGGGTGGCTACCTTGGGATTTAAATATATAGCTTTTTATTTTTTATATATATATATATATATATATATATATATATATATATATATATATGTACCAGAGGGTCTCCTGGCTACAGAATCCTTGTCAGACAAAGTAGGCAAAGCTAAATAATTTGTAATCGTAATTTTCTTAGGGTCATGTCACGCTAGCAATCCAATCGCAAACAAGAATGCGCCAGCAACAGAATCTCTAGAAAATCCAGAGGGGACAAATATCTGCTCAGCATATGTCACTTCCACTAGGCTTCTGCAGTGAGGTGTCGCTCCATTGCTGCCAGAAACACTGCAAATCCTGAGGGTCCATCTAATTAGTAAATGTGCGACACTTGCAAGCAGATGACTGTTGCCACTCCCTGCTCTGTCCTCCAAAGTGATCCTGCCACTGGCGATTTCTCATCAGCAACAGTGTAGAAAGTGTGACATGGTCTTTAATATCCTTTGTACAATAAAAACAAAGGCAATTTTCAATTTTCAAACCGGTTCTCTTTAAAGAAATTAATCATGAATAATTGTGTGCAGGACAGGATAATATTGTATATTTGTTTACTGGCTGTTTATGTCCATCAGCAATACCAAGCTGGAACTGTCCCGCCGCAGCCTGGCATACCTCCTCCACAGATCCCCCCGGGACTGGCACTACTAGAACCTCGTCGCCCGCCTCATGACTACATGCCGATTGCTGTGCTCACCACAATCTGCTGCTTTTGGCCCACTGGTGTGATCGCCATTATCAAGGCTGTGCAGGTAAGTCCCATCTCTTGTTATGTTCGGTTAAATTCTGCTGTATCTTTTATATTGCCTGACTTGTCTGTGTATGTTGTTGATAATCCATGCTTTATTGGGCTCTCCAAGTAGGAAAAGCATCTGCAGGATATAGAATTGGTCACCCTTTCTTAAAGGACAGCTTCCTTAAAGCTGTCCTTTAAGAAATGTACTGTATATTGGTACTATAAAGTTGGACTAAAAGTAAAATTTGTAAACTTTTTTCTTTAGTTAGGTAAATAAGAATTATTGTAAATTATTTTGTGTTTGAGCCAGCAGGCTTTGTTTCATAAGTTTACCCTTCTTAGCTGCTCTGTTAAGAAAAAAGCCATGCTGTTCACAGAGCTCAATAACTAAAGGCCAGATTTGTGCAAACAAATGAATACATACCTCTCCCTGCACCACTCCTGGTGGACTTTTTGGAGATCTAGTTACAGAGGCCTGAGGCAAATAGCTTTTACTATGTTCTCTCTTTAGAAAGTCCATAGTGCTCTGGGACAACTTCGCCAGTGCATAGGGAAAACAATGGAGTGGATTTACTAAAGGCAAATAGACTGTGCACTTTGCAAGTGCAGTTGCTCCAGAGCTTAGTAAATGGGGGAAGCTCTGCAGCCTTCCATCATCCAATCATGTGCAAGCAAATATCCTTTTTTCTTTTCTTTTTCTTTGCATGCGATTGGTTATTCTTGGCAAAGTAAAGCTTCATCTCATTTACCAAGTTCTGCATGTGCACAGTCTGTTGGTCTTTAGTAAATCCACCCCTTTACACTCAATGTCTCTTTGTAAAATAAAGTTTTTTACATTAGTTAAAGTGGTTGTGAAGGCTGAAGGTTCGTATACCTTCATGCATTCTATGCATAAAGGTAAAAAACTTTCAGTGTGCTGCTCCCCCCTCCACCCACAGCCCCCCCTAATATTCACCTGGGTGCCCTCTAGATCCAGCAATGTGCATGGGAGCCTTGGCTGTCTCTCTCTCCTCATTGGCTGAGCCATTAGCTCCCACTGCTGTCAACCACAGCCAGTGAGCCAATAAAGAGAGAGGGGGGGGTGTTGAGCCACGGCTCTATGTGTCTTATGGATGCATAGAGTGGGGCTCGGGAGGGAGCATGCACCAGTGCCCCTATAGCAAGCGGGGGAGCGGGGGGGGGGTCAGGACCCGAGAAGAAGAGGATCAGGACTGCTCTGTGCAAAACCACTGCACATAGCAGGTAAGTATAACATGTTTGTTTAAAAAAAAATATGTTCTACTTACCTGCTCTGTGCAGTGGTTTGCACAGAGCAGCCCCAATCCTGTTCCTCTTGGGTCCCCTGCGAGCACTCCTGGCTCCTCCCTCCTGCCGAGTGTCCCCACAGCAAACAGCTTGCTGTGGGGGAAGCTGAGCAGACTCGCTCCCGAGTCACTGCTCTGCATGTCCTTTCAGACAGGGAGCCGCTACGTGGCCCTGCCCCCTCTCTCTTCTCATTGGCTCACTGACTGTGATTGACAGTCTGGCTCAGCCAATGAGGAAGGAGAGTCCCCAGAGAGCCGAGACTCTTGTGCACATCGCTGGATTGCGATGGGGCTCAAGTAAGTGTTAGGGGCGGGGAAGCTGCATACAGAAGTTTTTTTACCTTCATGCATAGAATGCATGAAGGTAAAAAACCTTGAGCCTTTAAAACCATTTTAAAGTTTTTGTGTCTGGAATTCAGCTTTAAAAGGTAAAATGACAGCACCAGCAACCCACCAGTCTCCAGCTTAATTATTATTATTATAACTGTTGAGTTTGGGTCTATTTTTTGCTCATAATACACAAATGTAGTGCCCTCCTAGTTTAGGATGCTAAGTGAATTTAGTTTTTGGCTCCTTCTATAATCAAAGGACCGGTTATTGTTTGCCCTGGTCTGTTCAGGGTTTCACACACTGGGAGTTTGATTGCTTCCCCCTGCCTATAGAAGAAGCTTCCAGAAATTAGGGCAGGAGATTCAAATAGCCAGCTTGAACATTTATAATGCTCCAGCCAAACCCTAGAGAGGATGTCCAGTAGAGGGATGGAAAGGTGCTAAATATTCTGTGGAGACCTAGGTTCATTCTCCCAAGGAGGGCTCCAAATCCTGAGGGGCTGCTGCCCAAAGGTAGCCCATGGAGTGTAGCAGTTCGGAAGGCCTCAGGGGTGTCAGGGCTGAGGCCCTGGATGGATCATCTTAGGAGCTGGGTGCAGGACCTCACCACATGGGATCTGGTCTGCAGAAGCACTGTCTTACTCACTGGACCATGTCTGGAGGTTGGCAGCTGTCCTAGGGACTTGTGCGTAAAGACCCTAAATGGATGACTGTTATGCCACGTACACACGGGCGGACTTTTCGACCGGACTGGTCCGATGGACTGAATCCGGCAGGCAATCCGACCGTGTGTGGGCTTCATCGGACCTTCAGCGGACTTTTTCTGTCGAAAGTCTGACGGACTTTAGATTTGAAACATGCTTCAAGTCTTTACGTCGTAACTCTGTCGGACCCAGTTTCTATCGAGAAATCCGCTCGTCTGTATGCTAGTCCGACGGACAAAAACCGACTCTAGGGCAGCTATTGGCTATTGGTTATCAACTTCCTTATTTTAGTCCGGTTGTACGTCATCACGTACGAATCCGCCGGACTTTGGTGTGATCGTGTGTAGGCAAGTCCGTTCGTTGGGAAAGTCCGTTGGAAGTCCGCCGAAAGTCCGTCGGATAGTCCGTCGGACCAGTCCGGTCGAAAAGTCCGCCCGTGTGTACGCAGCATTACTGTGCAGTGTTCTGGAAACCACATTGGCTACCAGTAGTTGTGCATAGGTGCAAGGTAACCAGATACCTAAGAGATTTGCCTTGCCTCATGGTCCTCAGCTGTGAGGCCTTAGACTGTTCACTATTTATAGTTATTAGGGTTGCACCGATACCAGTTATTTACCAGCGAGTACAAGTACTGATACTTTCGACTAAGTACTCGCTGATACCAAAGACTGATGCCTTTGCAGTGTGATTTGAGCCCATTCGAAATGAATGGGCTCAATGCGCACTGCAAAGAATCGCATGCGTTTTGAACAGGAATGTGGTGCAATTCCTGTCTGAATTGCATACGGTTTCCCCCACCGCTCCTGTGTGAACCCAGTATAGAAAGAGAGGGAAGCGTCATTTAGTGCAGCAATGGGTAAATAGTTTATTAAAAAATGTTATAACAACTCACATTAAAGTACACATCTCATTAAATCCAGATCTGGATAGTGTCCCCGTCCCACCGATGATAAAAAACCATGACCACTTGCGGTGCTCACAGGGCTGAAGGAGATGTATAGGCGGTCCACCCCCCAAGATGACACCACTTCCGCCCTATACTCACATGTGCGCTCCAAGCTGGTTTACAGGGGTCCCGGAACTTCCTACATCCCCTCCAGCCCTGTGAGTACCGCAAACAGACGTTCTATCATCGCCGGGACGGGGACACTATGCAGATTTGGATTTGACGAGATATGTTTGTTAATGTGAGTTGTTAGAACATTTTCTAATAAACTGTTTGCCCACTGCTGCACTAGATGGTGCTTTCCTGTCTTTCCATAGTTGGTTCACACAGGAGCGGTGGGGGAAACTGCATGCGATTTGGACAGGAATCGCACTACATTCCTGTTCAAATTGCATGCAATTCTTGGGAGCGTGATTTGAGCCCATTCATTTTCTATCAGTTTCGGGTATTGGGAGCATTTGCGCAAGTACTCGTGCAAATACTTGGTATCGGCACCGATATTGGTATCGGTGCAACCCTAATAGTTACTTAAGGAGAAGACTGTCCTCTTATTGATGTTACTGAGCGTTTGGAGTGTCCCATGGCCTAACCCCTCTCCTGTTCAAGTTTCTTCAAGCAATAAATCCTAAAAAGACATCCCTTAGACTGTGTTACTGGAGCTGGGGTGCATGGACTGATGTTTGTGGTGGTGGTCGGCCTCTGTTATCCTGAACCTGCATAAAAAAAACCTGCATAGAGTAAAGGAAAAAAAATGATTTTTAGTAGGCCTGAAGATCTGCCTAGTAATGGTCAAGTTTTGCCCCAAGTTCCAATCCATGTATTGATAGGTTGTGTTGCAGCAGCTAATCAATTAAAAACAATCTCAGAAGGACAGGAATATAACATTTGTGCCCCTAACTTTGCTAAATTGAGGAGTGTTGTCAACTGGTGGTACTGCTGACTCATTTTAGCGTTGGCAGTTGGTAGCGTGCAAAGGATATGCACATTCTGCTGTGTGATTTCCTGTTTTATGAAATCAGACATGATAAAAACTGAGCTGCCCACGGCTCATTACCCCCTTTGGCAAATGCCACAGCTGCTCAGTCTGGGCCACTTCCCTGTAACATTTAATACAGAGGACTGGACCACAGGCAGACCCGTGTGTCTCTGGTATCCTCCTCAAACAGCTGAGAACAATATTCAACCTTAAGTTCTTTGTTTTATTATTATTACAGGCATTTATATATCGCCATCAATTTCACGCAGTACTTTACATACTATACGTTCACATTCATTCACAGGCTCTGCCCTCAAGAAGCTTACAATCAATCCTTAAATGTCCTTATCTCACATACAGACACATACTATGGTCAATTAACCTACCAGCCTGTTTTTGAAGTGTGGGGAAAAACCCAGAGGAAGTCCACTCAAGCACAGGGAGAACATGCAGACTCCATGCAAATAGAGCCTTGGTCAGAATTCAAACCAAGGACCCCAGTGTTACAAGGAAGGTGTGCTATCCACTGAGCCACGATGATTTTTATCTAATTTCTTCTGACTGACTAACTGTATATTCAACATATGCGTTAATGTATTTCAAAACGTATTCAGGATTATCTCTTACTAAGGACAGGCTGAGAAAAGTTTGCCCAATCTCAAACCTGGACCCACTGAGACCTTCTCCTGGTCTTGGCTGACAGCAGCACAGTGCAGCATGCATGCAGTGAAAAATGTCTCTATTAATAAAAGGGAAGGATCGGCGTCCAGTTGCCTAGATGTAATTATTAGTGTCCTTGTTGCTCGGACACATTTATTGCACACCTCACTTGTTGCAATCTGTGATGGAACGTTTGACACCCCGCTTAGGTGCTTCCACCAAACAGTGCCTCCTGCTCTTCAAACCCTTCCGGCAGACCAAGAAATAATACCAGCCCTTTTACCCCAAGCATTGTACACAGACAAGATGTTGAGGCAGAACCAAAAGATTGACTGTTTGTTCAACAGAAATACAGGGTTTTATACCCTTCAAAAGTAGGTCAGTCACCACATGAACAATTTACCCAAAACATCACACAAAGGTTAGATGACGAGGTAGAGTTGACACCAGACTAATACCACCATGTAGGAACCTCCAAAAGTTAGCCAAATTAGCCAACAGACAGAAACAGTAGGTGACTTAATTAACAATGGGAATGCACATCTAGGAGGCACACAATATGAGAGACACACTTAAAGCGGGAGACCGGCGACCAATTTTTTTTTTAATTTTAAGTCATTGAGACACTTTGCTAATCCCAAAATAATACTCACAGTTTGGATGTAATATTTCCGCCTCTGTCTGTTTTCGTACTGAAGAATAACTTAAAAAATGTGATGCTGGCTGTTTCCATCTTGCTTGTGGGCATGTGAAGCCCACAAGCATTGATTTCCTGGATACGGTGAATGCTGTTCATTTACAGCTTGTTCACACGCATGATCATTGTTTCCGCACTGAATCTTGGGAAGCCTGACACTAAGCTCCCAGGAGACAGTGCGGCGCAGGGGAAAGGCAATAAACATGCCTACTCCCATGGGAGGAGAGACAGGAAGTGCCACAATAAAGTACAATATAAAGTTAATTACAGCGATAAAAAAAATTTCGTGTGGCATTTGAACATCTATGCAATTAACTGAAGGGGGTAAGATTCAGTTAAAAATTTGAGTGGAACCCCGCTTTAATAAACACATAACACCTTAATAAACAGACTATAGCAGGAGACCCCAGTGTCAGGTTGCTTTGAGCTGATCATATTAACATCTGTTCTAAGTCTCCCAATCTAAAGCAGTCATTGCTGGTTTGGGCATAGAGGCCTCAAATATGTATCTGGATCCTCCTGTTCCCAGAGTGTGTGTGTTTTGGGGAGACATGGACTTGAATTCGAAGCAGGACCATTTTGATGGACTCCCAGGAACACACCTCCCAAAGAGTAGTGTTCCCTTAAAGTGTTCCCTTGAAGCCAGGGTCAATAGTCAGTAGGCAAGAGGCCACCCTGCAGTCCCCTCCAAAAGCCCTTCCCTGGTAGGGTCTGTCACACAATCAACATTGTAATCTGCTGCATTGCTATTAACCACTTCAGCCCCTGAATGTTTTACCCCCTTCCTGACCAGGCCATTTTTTGCGATACGGCACTGTGTTACTTTAACTGACAATTGCGCGGTCGTGTAACGCTGTACCCAAACAAAATGTATGTCCTTTTTTTCCCCCAAATAGAGCTTTGTTTTGGTGGTGCTTGATCACCTCTGCGGTTTTTATTTTTTGCTCTATAAACAAATAAAGAGCAACAATTTTGAAAAAAAAACAATATTTCTTTATCGTATATCATGGGACACAGAGCCTTAAGTAATTACTTAATGGGTTATGGGCCAATACAGGAAGTTGACTCCCCTATATAACCCCTCCTCCCTCCAGGAGCACATCAGTTTTTTCGCCAGTGTCTAAGGTGTTGGTCACGAGTGAAGATGTGCTCTGAGGAGCTCCAGGAGGGATCCATGCTGGATTTAAAAAGCCTCCACAACCGGATCCATCCATGCCACTGCGGCCACAGGATGGTACCCGGGCCTCGCATAGAAGAACGAGGTTTTGCCTGTAATGCTTATCTTTGAGAGCTGGACCCTAGAAACCAGGACTTTTTTGGTCTTGCTACATTACCTAAAGTTGTCCTGAGGGGTGCTATACAGGTCCAAAGGAGTGGAACCCCTATTAAAGGGACCCAGTCTCTGAAGGTTTAACTACGCTGCCTGCTGTGATGGGTGGATCTGTCTGTTTTCAGCAGTATTCTGCAGTGAGGAAAAGGTAAGAGAAAAGCTTAGGAACTGCAAAGTCCACCTATGCCTTTTCTTCCATATGTTACATTGTAATGCCTTAAAGTCTCCTCTAGAGGGCGTAAGAATACACTTACCCTTTCAATCTGTGCTACAACAGCGTGTATCCTAGCAGCTGGAGGGGGTTCTTTATTTCCTCTCCCCCCAATTGGGGAAAGCTGAGTGGGGTACATGTACTGTGGTATATTATACCTTGTAAACATTTTTGGGTAATCTATGCTCATTGCAGTGTGACAAGCACTAAAAAACTCTGATTCGCAAACTCCTAAGTACCCCCCCCTCTCGAGGGGCGCAGGACGTTTTTTTCTGACATAAACATTTTATGTTTACTTGCCTATGCAAAGAGCAGCCTTTCTCAAAGGGCAGACAGAAACGCCGCATGGCGGCTGCAGCCTCCTCTCCTCCTTCTGGTCTGTGTCTCAGACCCGAATGCTGTGCTCTGCACTCATGCGGGCTGAGGTTTTTACTTTTGAAAAGAGGAGGAGGGAGGGTCGATGGAAGGGGCGTGGCTAAAGTGGTCGGCGCCATGTGCGGACTCAGCGTCCTTGTGAAAGCACATGGCGCACATGCAATCAGGTTTACACCTGAGAGGGCTTAAAAGCTGATGCTCTTATAAACTAAATGTGTCTACCAGAGCAGCTGAAGCAAGAGCTGCCACAGGACACAGGATCGCTGGAGCACGTGAGGGGTGTACACAGGCATTTCCAGTACAGGAAAAGACATTATTGTTTAGCATCAGATTAATCTATGCTGCCATTGTTTTTTCTTTCTATTGCCCAGCAAATAGAACATTTCTTAGAGTGCCTCTGCTTTTGTGCTTAGCACTATGGCTTCCAAGGTTACTACTAAGGCATCAAAAGGCCCCCAGGCTCCAGTCATGCCTCCACACTGTCATCCTCTTTGGAGATACCAGATATGGCAAGCCAGGGTGAGTCTTTGGAACCGATTGGTGGTGCAACTGCTTCTCACACTTCAGCCCCTGTATACGTGACCGAAGATGCAATTTCCTCTGCCCTGCAGGGCTTAGAAGGAAGATTAGCCTTTGCAGAGGAAACGACAGTTGATGAATCAGCTTCACAATCTGAGGTACAAATCCTTACGGAAATGGTTCGCTCTACTTTCACGCTACCCCTAACAGAGTTAGCTGAAAGTCTGGTTTCCCCCTTGGGTTCTATGAAACCTTTACAGCCTTTGCATGCGTTTCCTGTCCATGCATTACTAGAAAAGCTTATTTATGGTGAATGGGATCATCCGGATAAGCAATTTCTCCCTCCAAAGAGATTCTCAGTTCTCTATCCCGTGGAGGAAACATTCACCAAAATATGGAAGGTTCCAGCAGTTGACGCTGCGATTTCCAGTGTGAATAAAAGTCTAACTTGTCCAGTAGAAAATGCACAGATGCTTAAAGATCCAACAGATAAGAAGTTTGAATTCCTGTTAAAATCCTGTTTTTCCTTGGCAGGGACCGTTACTCAGCCTGCAGTCGCAGCAATAGGCATCTGTCAGTCCTTAAAGGACCAATTAACAGAGGCTCTTAAAGGGCTCCCTGCACAACAGGCCCATGAGTTGGCCGAACTACCAAAAGCATTATGTTTTCTCATAGATGCTATGAAGGATCCTATTCACCAGGTGTCCCGCCTTGCGCTTGTGCTAGTACACATGGGTAGGACCCTTTGGTTAAAAAAATTGGTCAGCCAAAGCACCTTGCAAAAAGCTTCTGACTGGTTTCCCTTTTCATGGGGAGTGACTATTTGGCGATGATTTGGATAAATACATTCAGATGATTTCTAGTGCAAAGAGTACTCTTTTGCCAGTCAAAAGAAAGTATAAACGTCCTTCATTTAAACTGACTTTTTCTCCTGCGCCAGGGGCATCCGCCTCTAGGCAGTGGCGACGGTCTCCTCTGTCAGACTCTAGAGGAAACCTCAGGGTCAGACCCAGGCACAAAAGAAGACCTGGGGCCGCAAATCTGCAAAGCAGAATACTAAAACCTCATCATGAAGAGGAGTCCCCCCTCACCAGAGTGGGGGGAAGACTTCTGAAATACTCAGAAGTCTGGCAAAGGGAAATTTAGGACAGATGGGTTCTCTCCATGGTGTCTCTAGGATACAAACTAGAATTTCGGGAGTTTCCATCGTCTCGTTTTCTGAGATCAAACGTTCCCAAGGATCCAGGGAAAAGGCAATCCCTGTTTCAAGCATTAGACTGATTATTAGCTCAGGGAGTGATCATACAGATCCCCACAGAAGAGCAAGGTTTGGAGTTTTATTCAAACCTGTTTATGGTACCAAAACCAAATGGGGATGTCAGACCCATTCTTGATCTAAGGAATCTAAATCAGTTCCTGAAGATCCGCTCCTTTCACATGGAGTCGATCAAGTCAGTAGTTTCCATCCTACAAGGAAGAGAACTTCTGGCATCCATCGACATCAGAGATGCATATCTGCATGTCCCTATATTTCCTGCTCACCAGGAAAGGTTTCTGCGGTTCGAAGTAGAACAACAGCACTTTCAGTTTGTAGCCTTGCCCTTCGGGCTAGCTACAGCACCCCAGGTGTTCACAAAAGTGCTGGCCCCACCTCTAGCCAGGCTAAGGGCACAGGACATAACAGTCTTGGTGTACCTAGACGATCTATTGTTAATAGACCAGTCAGTGGCTCGCTTGGAGCAAAGTGTACGCATTACAACCAGTTACCTGGAAAGTCTAGGTTTGATCCTCAACCTAGAGAAGTCCTCCTTAAAACTGCTAAGAAAGCTGGAGTATGTGGGCCTGATCATAGACACAGCCAAGAAAAGGGTGTTCTTGCCTCCGGCGATCCAAGCTTTGGACTTGCCAATGCGGATGTCCCCGAGAGTGTCCCAAAGCCTCAGTTGGTGTTTACTAACCCAGAATCTGCTGAAAGGAAAATCCTTCAGACCAATTATCTGGAAAGTAGTAACGACAGATGCCAGCCTTTCAGGCTGGGGAGCAGTACTAGAGAAGACGATTGTTCAGGGACAGTGGTCAAGAACCGAAAGAGCCTTGCCCATCAACATCCTAGGAAAAGAATATCCCATGCCTATCGGCAGTTTTCATTCCGGGAGTAGAGAATTGTCAGGCGGACTACTTAAGTCGCCAGCAGTTATTTCCGGGGGAATGGTCTCTTCATCCCGACATTTTTCAGACTGTTTGCCAAAGATGGGGGACTCCGGACGTAGATCTTCTAACGTCCAGATTCAACATGAAGTTAGTCAACTTTGTGTCCAGGACAAGGGATCCACTCGCATACGGAACAGATGCGCTGGTAACCCCGTGGGATCAGTTCTCACTGATCTATGCATTCCCCCCTATTCAGTTGCTGCCACAACTTCTTTGCAGGATCAAGCTGGAAAGAAAGCCGGTAATTCTGGTAGCACCAGCATGGCCCAGAAGGTCATGGTACGCAGAAATGGGCTTTCCGGGTCAGTTATCTCTACTTTGATTAATGCAAGGAAACCAGCTTCCAGAACTATATATTATAGAGTTTGGAAGGCTTGTGTTTCCTGGTGTGAATCCAAGGGTTGGCACCCTCGGAGATATATCATAGGCAGAATTCTTGCCTTTCTACAATTAGGCGTAGAGATGAAGTTGGCCTTGAGTACTATTAAGGGCCAAGTCTCAGCCTTATCGATTTTATTTCAAAGACCGCTTGCTATGCATTCTTTAGTCCAGGGTTTTATGCAAGGGGTGATGCGGATTAATCTGCCAGTTAAATCACCCTTGAGCCCTGGGACTTAAATTTAGTTTTGTCAGTGTTACAAAAACAGCCATTTGAACCGATACAGCATATTCCCTTAATACTTCTGACAAGGAAGCTGGTATTTTTGGTTGCTATATCCTCAGCAAGGAGGGTTTCGGAATTGGCTGCTCTTTCTTGTAAAGAGCCATATTTGATTATTCATGAGGGCAGAGTGGTGTTACGCCCTCATCCAGGCTTTTGCCAAAAGTAGTTTTAGGTTTTCACCTGAACCAAGATATTGTCCTACCATCATTTTTTCAAAAACCATATTCCAGGGAAGAAAAGTCACTACATTGGCTTGATGTGGTGAGAGTAATGCAAATCTATTTAAAGGCAACTGCTCAGATTCGTAAGACTGATGTCTTATTTATTCTGCCAGAGGGTCCTAAGAAACGACAGGCAGCGTCGAAATCCACTGTCGCTAAGTGGATTCGACAAGTGATAATTCAAACTTATGATTGAAGGGGTAAGATTCCCCCGTTTCAAGTTAAGGCGCATTCTACCAGGCTGGTTAGTGCTTCTTGGGCAGTGCGTCACCAGGCCTCCATGGCTCAGATCTGTAAGGCCGCAACTTGGTGTCTTCAGTGCATACATTCACAAAATGTTATCAAGTGGATGTAAGGAGGAATGAGGATATCGCCTTCAGGCGCAGTGTGCTGCAGGCAGCAGTATAAGTCCTCAGGTCTGGGGGTGCCCTACGGGTTGTGTCTCCCTCCCCTCAAGTAGCATTGCTATGAGACGTCCCATTAAGTAATTACTTAAGGCCCATGATGTACGATAAAGAAAATAGGATTTTTATAACGGCTTACCTGTAAAATCCTTTTCTTGGAGTCCATCATGGGACACAGAGGTCCCTCCCCTCTTTTATGGGGTTTAAGTATATTGCTTTGCTACAAAAACTGATGTGCTCCTGGAAGGAGGAGGGGGTGTATAGGGAGTGAACTTCCTTGATTGCGTTTACCAGTGTCAACACCTGAAGGTGGCCTATAACCCGTTAAGTAATTACTTGAGGCTCTGTGTCCCATGATGTACTCCAAGAAAAGGATTTTACAGGTAGGCTGTTATAAAAATTATTTTTTCTTTCTTTCTGCGATAAAACATTTCCAATGAAAATATCAAATTCCTTCATCAATTTAGGTCAATTTGTATTCTGCTACATATTTTTGGTAAAAAAAATCCCACTTAGTGCATATTGACTGGTTTGCACAAAAGTTACTGTGTCTACAAACTATGGGATAGATTCAGGAACTTTTTTGTTACTAGAAATGGCGGCGATCAGCGATTTTTAGCGGGACTGCGATGTTGCGGCGGACAAATTGGACACTAAGTGACACTTTTTGGGGACCAGTGACACCAATACCGTGATCAGCGTTAAAAAAAATGCATTGATCAGTGTATAAATGACACTGGCAGGGAAGGGGTTTACATCAGGGGCAACTCAAAGGGTTAAATGTGTTCCCTATGTGTGCTTTCTAACTGTGTGGGGGGAATGCTGACACTTAACGAAGAGAGAGATCTGTGTTCCTGATTAGTAGGAATCACAGATCTCTCTTTGGCTATTGTGGCACATGACAAGTCGCACCCTATTGCCGGCAATGGAACTGTTTAAATTAGTGTGACTCCGACTTTGCAATGCTGCACTGATTCGAAAAAAAAGGTTACCGCACTATTTCAGGTGCAGTTTGCATAGACATCTGTGCATGAAGTCGCACAGATGTCAGGCAAGTCGCATCTGAAATTGTACTGACCTGTGGCTTTGAGTACATGCTACTTCATGTGAAGAAGCGCGATTTCAAAGTCGCATTCGGTGTGAACCAAGGCTTAATGTCCCTCAGCCCCTGCCACTCCTACCTCTACTATGCCTAATCAGGGTGAAAATCATTAGGGAGCATGGCCTAGTGCAGGGACTGCGTTGAAAGCCAGCTACACTTATGAAAACGGTACTAAACCCAAAAGCAAACATTTATTACATTGCATCTTACCAATTCATAGATGTGAAGGCTGCATCCGTTTTCCTTTTTTAGGCTTTCTTTCTTCTATTTTCATCTGGTGACTCAGCCAGCAAGTCTGTTTTTCACAAGCTCAAGCTCTCCAGCAGATTGTATCAGTTTACATGAATGCGACAAACACCTTAACACTGGCAGGGGTGCTTGCAATGGTCAGTTCGTATTTATTTTGCCAAACCTGTATCCAAAAAGGGAAAAATAATGCTGTAACTGATTTTAAAGTGTGAGCTTGAGTTTGGCTTCTGTTTGTTAGTGTATTTAAATCTGATAACACATTCAACACTACCCCCCCCCCCCCCCCCCCCCCAGCCTGACAAGGCTGCTGTCTGCTGTGCCTCCTGTGCTCATTCCTCCAGAGTTGTGTACATACAGGAGGTGTGTTACTGGCCAGATGACCAGATAAAAACAGAGGGGAAAAAAGCCTAAAATAAGAAAACAAATGCAGCCACCACATCTGATGATTTGTAAACTGCAATATATTACCTTTTTGGTTCTGGGTTTAAAGGCTACAGTTTGATTTTTATCGAGTGCAACTTTGTTCATCTTTTTCCCTATGTTGGCTGAGATGGATGGGCTCAGATGTGACCCTTTGCTTGCCTTTATCTGGCCCTTGGGGCACTATTCCTCCCACTGATACCTTTGATGAGGCACTATTCCTCCCACTGACACCAATGATGGGGCACTATTCCTCCCACTGACACCAATGATGGGGCACTATTCCTCCCACTGATACCTTTGATGAGGCACTATTCCTCCCACTGACACCAATGATGGGGCACTATTCCTCCCACTGATACCTTTGATGAGGCACTATTCTTCCCACTGACACCAATGATGGGGCACTATTCCTTCCACTGACACCAATGATGGGGCACTATTCCTCCCACTGACACCAATGATGGGGCACTATTCCTCCCACTGACACCAATAATGGGGCACTATTCCTCCCACTGACACAATGATGGGGCACTATTCCTCCCACTGACACCAATAATGGGGCACTATTCCTCCCACTGACAACAATGATGGGGCAATATTCTTCCCACTGACACCAACGATGGGGCACTATTCCTCCCACTGACACCAATAATGGGGCACTATTCCTCCCACTGACACCAATAATGGGGCACTATTCCTCCCACTGACACCAATAATGGGGCACTATTCCTCCCACTGACACCAACGATGGGGCATTGTGTACTCCCATTGATACTGGGGCATTTTCTATTTTCTTTCTCACTGGCCACAGTCCGGCCCCCACAAAGTCTGAAGGACAGTAAACTGGCCCTTTGTTCCCGAAAGTTTGGAGACCCCTGGCTTATCACATTTGATTTTGGAAATGTAATTTCCCGAATGAATACCACAATCACTGTTAGAAATACACTCTTTTGAGAAAAATTTTCCATCCAGGTCCTCTAAATTTTCTCAACACTGTGGTCAAAAACAAACGTCGATTTGATGCCACCAAAGATTTGAAGAATTGAACGCACGTTCCTGAAGCAAAAGTTTTCAAATGAAATTCCTTTAGCATGTGGTCAGCTTAAAGGGGAACTACCATAAATTGCATCTGAGCACCACAAACCGAAGACGCAATTTAATTCATTTTTATTATTCAAAGCAAACTCACCCATGATGGGTGACCCATCCATCCATGTCTCCATGCTTTATTCAGTGGAATTCAAACACCACCTCTGTAAATAATGTCAAAGGAAGAGATCCATAAGCCACGCATCATAAGGCAGACCCATGTGCATTAAGTGAGATGTATGACAGCCTCAGTCCGGACACCAGAAGGCCACACCCCTCCAACACATTTCGCTCCACCCCTTGGAGCTTAATCATGATTAAGCTCCAAGGCCCCATAATTAAGCTCCAAGGGACGGAGCTAAACACGTTGGGGATGTGCCTTGGCTGGAGTCCGGGCTGAAGCTGCCATCCATCTCATTTCATGCACATGGGTCTGCTTCATGATGTGCGGCTTGTGGATATTTTACTTTGACATTGCTGCAGCCTGGAGCTAGGACGAGCTCCCTGTCCCTGCCTGAACTTACAACGGTCTAGTTGGACTTTACCTCTCTACCTGAGTGGCACCTAATTTTGTCTTTTTGGGTCACCAATTCTGTAAACGTTATGCATCTCCTGGCCCCTTTTCCATGGAAAAAAGTGAAGTTCTTCTGAGATATCTGACTTTCCACTACCCCAGATCAAAACCTCTCTGCCCTGAATGCCAATATCACAACGGAGGAACTCCGCCTGGCAATTAAAAGCCTCAAATCTAGTAAAAGACCAGGTCCTGATGACTATACTACCTAATTTTACAGGAACAGCTCTGTTGTCCTTATCCCACATTTAACAGCCATTTTTAATTATTCTTAGAAAGGTGACTCCTTCCTCCCGGAATCCCTGCAAGCCAACATTGTCATAATCTCCAAACCAAATGCTGATTCTTATTCTTGGTCTAATTGTAGAACAATTTTGTTCCTAAATACAGATGTAAAAATACTTGCGAAGGTTCTGATCACTATAATAAACCTCTTCCTGGGTCATTTCATCCACAAAGACCAGGTACAATGGCGACCCTAGGGGGGGCCGGAGGGGGCCCTGACCCCCCCAACATTATGCTGTGCCCCACCATGTGCCCCACCATGTGCCCCCCAAAAAAAAAAATTTTTTTTTTTTTTTTTTTTTACAAAAAATCAATGTCTAAGAGGGAGAGAGTCCCCAGTCAGCTCCTGCGGGTGATTCCTCCCCCCTCCCCTGCTCGCTGACACTGCATAATGCGAGCGTTCACACAACCACGGCCGCCTGATCTGCTCCTTCACCTGCATCCTCATTGGCAGGGAGAAGAGCGAGTTGCAGGAAGGACTCCACCAGGACTTTCAGTTACTGAAAAAACAGACTGATTTCTCCTGTCCTTAGGACAGGAGGACCAGCCTGTAAATTCCAAGAGATGCCAGACCAGAGCTGTCAATAGCAGGGGCAGGACAGCAAGAGGAGGCTGGGGCACCCCACAGTGGCAGAACACCAGGGCCCGGTGGCAAGACAACCTTTGCAACCCTGATAGTTCTCCCACTGCTTTGGATCCTTATATTTTCTTGATATGCTGGTGACATATATCTCTTGTTTTCTGCCACCCTGGGGGACCCCAATACAGTAGAAAGGGAGCTCACTGCAGAACATGTGAAAGGGCCCGTTGTGGGGTCGTAGTAAAGGGCCCCAGGAGATATATATATATATATATATATATACACATATATATATATATATATATATATATATATATATACACATTTTATAGTTGCCCCCCTACTTTTGTCCCTGTCCCCCCATGTGCCCCCCCTAAATTTGAAAGCTGGAGACGCCACTGACCAGGTAGGCCTTGTGCCATTAAGAGGCACAAGTGACTATGTCTGCCGGGCATTACAGCTTACTCATCCTGCCAGTACATAGTTGGTTGAGTCCATGTGGATTTCTCTCGATGTGCTCAAAGCCTGTGACACCCTTTCCTGGCGGTATATGCTTTTCACCAAATGGCATTTAGCAGAGGATTTCATACACTGGGTCAAGGCACATTACTCCCACCCAACTGCCTCAGTGGAATATGTGGGATTCACCTCAGATTCTTTCTCAGTAAGCCATGGCACTTGGCAGAGCAGGTGTTTATCCCTGATCCTTTTTATCCTGGCCCTAGAATCTTTTACACAGGTGGGTAGTACAAGGGTCGCAGGGGTATCCATTGCGATCCGGCCCCACCTGTATGCCTGGATAGGAGGCGGCATGTAGAGGAACCAATCCCTCCATGCAGCCGCTGAATGCCCGCTTCTCCTCCTCTCCCTCCCGCAGACATTCAGAAGCTGCAGGAGGGAAATGGAGGGCATCAATTCCTCCACATGCCACTCTTGCCGCCTCCCTATCCCTGTCCTGCTGCCCCGGGCCCCCTGTGTCCTTTCCTGCCCCTCCCCCTGCAATGCTTTCCACCTCCCACCTCCTGCCGGCTGCTCGAAGGGGGGGCGGGTGTATCTGTTAGGATGGAGAGCGGGGAAGGAGCCGGCAAATGTGTCATTTACTGGCCCCTTCATTGTTTTAATGAATAGAGTCAGTGATTTTTTATTTTTTATTTATTCATAGGTGGGCTATGTTTACTATGCCTCCGTTTATGAATCAACGGGAAGCTCTGTACAGAAGCATTCTGTGCAGCTGTCTCAAAAGTGAGACATCAGGGGTCTGTTTAGACTCCTGATATTTCCCCAAAGCCCCCCAAAGCGGTCCTAAAAAATATGTAAAAATAATAAAAAAATAAAATTGTAAAAAAATAAATTAATAATATGGTAAAAAATAATAAAAAAAAAAAAAAAACAACAAAAAAGAAAAAACTACTGACACTAGTGGCAGAACTACCAGAGTCACAAAGGTCGCACTTGCAACTGGGCTCTGGCGTTTCGCCACCATGGGGGGACCCCAAGACAGCAGGAAGGTGGCCCCCTGCGGCACTTTAATAAAGTGTCCCACTATGGAAGTAAAGGGCCCCGGGATACGTGGGAAGGGCCCTGATTGGGGACAAGGAGGGCCCTTCATGGTTTCTTGCACCGGACCCTTGAAGGTTCTAATTACACCTCTGCTCTTACAGCTGCCATTTGGGCACGCCCAGACATCTGGGGCTCAGAACATGCAGACGAACAACATAAAATAATGTTGTTTGCTGATTAAATCCTTTTTCATATCTCCTCCCCCATAACAACCTGCCCCAAAGCACCCCCCCCCCCCCCCCCCATTGTTGAGGGCATGTGGC
Organism: Aquarana catesbeiana; assembly: GCF_042186555.1. NCBI lineage: Eukaryota > Metazoa > Chordata > Amphibia > Anura > Ranidae > Aquarana > Aquarana catesbeiana. Next base: position 45,712,010 of record NC_133332.1, on the reverse strand, counting down.
CTGGTATGGTTTAGATAAGGGTCTGGTGTGCATCCTGGGGGGGACCCCATGCCGTTATCTTTTTTAACTGGCAATTTATATTTTTACTTAGCTGTCAGCAGGGAAGCCCATTGACAGCTGAAGACTCATCGGTTGTTAAGTATGCCGCGGCCTGCTTCCCAGCCCCGCTCCTTAATGCAGAGTTCCACCCAGAAATGAAACTTTCGGGAAATGGATTCCCCCCCCCCCCCCCCCCGGTGCCACAGGTGTCCAGGTATCTGCTCCCACTTCCGGGGAAAGATCACTGCAATCTTGTGCGGCGAACTACGCAATGTCCGCCCCCCCCCCTGCCTTCTGGGAGACATGCAGGTCCCAGAAGACAGCAGGGACCATTCAAAAAGCACAGCGCGACTCGCGCAATGCACAGTAGGAAACAGGCTGTGAAGCCACAAGGCTTCACTTCCTGTTTCCCCTAGTAAGGATGCTGACATGCGACATGCCGACATTGCGGGCTCCCTGGACAGGTAAGTGTACTTTTATTAAACGTCAGCAGCTACAGTATTTGTAGCTGCTGGATTTTCATTTTTTTTTTACCCATGCGGAACTCTGCTTTAACAACCAGTTTATACTTTATACTGTGCCCTGATTGAGCAAAGCTTTGCCCAATCAGGGTGCAAAATGCACTGTGCAGTGCATTGCAGGGTGTTCTGCAGGGCAAATTCGGTGAACGAGGCGAACAGCCAATGTTCGACCCCAACTGATGCTCGGGCTGAACCGTTTGCCCAAGTCAAATGGGGACTATGGTACTCGAGAAACGCACTGCAATTCTTATAATGATATACAGTATCTCACAAAAGTGAGTACACCCCTCACATTTTTGTAAATATTTTATTCTATCTTTTCATGTGACAACACTGAAGAAATGACACTTTGCTACAATGTAAAGTAGTGAGTGTACAGCTTGTATAACAGTGTAAATTTGCTGTCCGCTCAAAATAACTCAACACACAGCCATTAATGTCTAAACCGCTGATACCAAAAGTGAGTACACTCCTAAGTGAAAATGTCCTAATTGGGCCCAAAGTGTCAATATTGTGTGTGGCCATCATTATTTTCCAGCACTGCCTTAACCCTCTTGGGCATGGAGTTCACCAGAGCTTCACAGGTTGCCTCTGGAGTCCTCTTCCACTCCTCCATGACGACATCACGGAGCTGGTGGATGTTAGAGACCTTGTGCTCCTCCACCTTCCATTTGAGGATCCCCACAGATGCTCAATAGGGTTTAGGTCTGGAGACATGCTTGGCCAGTCCATCACCTTTACCCTCAGCTTCTTTAGCAAGGCAGTGGTCGTCTTGGAGGTGTGTTTGGGGTCGTTATTATGTTGGAATACTGCCCTGCGGCCCAGTCTCTGAAGGAAGGGATCATGCTCTGCTTCAGTATGTCACAGTACATGTTGGCATTCATGGTTCCCTCAATGAACTGTAGCTCCCCAGTACCGGCAGCACTCATGTGGTCCCAGACCATGACACTCCCACCACCATACTTGACTGTAGGCAAGACACACTTGTCTTTGTCCTCCTCACCTATTTGCCGCCACACACGCTTGGCACCATCTGAACCAAATAAGTTTATCTTGGTCTCATCAGACCACAGGACATGGTTCCAGTAATCCATGTCCTTAATCTGCTTGTCTTCTGCAAACTGTTTGCAGGCTTTCTTTTACATCATCTTTAGAAGAGGCTTCCTTCCAGGACGACAGCCATGCAGACCAATTTGATGCAGTGTGCAGCGTATGGTCTGAGCACTGACAGGCTGACCCCCCACCCCTTCAACCTCTGCAGCAATGCTGGCAGCACTCATATGTCTATTTCCCAAAGACAACCTCTGGATATGATGCTGAGCACGTGCACTCAACTTCTTTGGTCGACCATGGCGAGGCCTGTTCTGAGTGTCCTTTTAAACCTCTGTATGGTTTTGGCCACCGTGCTGCAGCTCAGTTTCAGGGTCTTGGCAATCTTCTTCTAGCCTAGGCCATCTTTATGTAGAGCAACAATTTTTTTTTCAGATCCTCAGAGAGTTCTTTGCCATGAGGTGCCATGTTGAACTTTCATTGACCAGTATGAGATATTGAGAGCGATAACACCAAATTTAACACACCTGCTCCCCATTCACACCTGAGACCTTGTAACACTAACGAGTCACATGACACCGGGGAGGGAAAATGGCTAATTGGGCCTAATTTGGACATTTTCACTTAGGGGTTCACTCATTTTTGTTGCCAGCGGTTTAGACATTAAAGGCTGTGTGTTGAGTTATTTTGAGGGGACAGCAAATGTACACTGTTATACAAGCTGTACACTCACTACTTTTCATTGTAGCAAATAATTAAATATTTACAAAAATATGAGGGGTGTACTCACTTTTGTGAGATACTGTATATTTATAATACCCACCCTAAATTTCTCAAAACCTGGTTCCCATGGCTAGAATACAGTATAACTGCCACATGAACTTGAATCATTCTCTTCTCTCTCTCTGAACCAACATCACCCCACATCCATTCTGGCCCCACAGGTCTCCCTGCTCCCCCTTTACCCCACCCCCACCTCTTATTCTTTTATTCCCCCCATTCCCTTCCACCCCCTTTTTTTCTTTTCTCTCCTTCCCCCTCTTTCTTTTTTCTCTTTTCGCCTCCACTGCTCTTTTCCTTTCTCTTCATCCACATGGATTCCCCTTCACGAAACCCTGCAACTTGATGATTACCTCCAATTCTATGACCCCCAGCATCTGATAGGGTGCAGTTACTGTTCGGCCGAAAATTTTCCACCTGGCTCAATTGATTTTTAAATGGAAATTTGTGGGTGTGTGTGTGTGTTCATGTCAAAAATAATTTCCCGGGTCCCTCTATGCTTTGTTCGCTAAGATACCCGTCCAAGTTTTTTTTTTAAAACGATCAATACTTCCCGCTGACACCACCAATTGTGGAAGTTAATTCCACACCCTTAACGCCCCGACAGTGAAAATCGGTAGAAATTACAAAGATACTGCTTTTTAGCATTAAGCCTTTAACCTAAAGATGGCCATACATAGTTACAATTTCGCTCAAACATCCATACAGGAATTCTGAAAAATAATTTGCAGAACATTCTTTCTTGCCATCATTGAGTGAACTCATTTCATTTGAAAGCCCCTAAAATTGTGTCCAGACCTGCTATTTGAATGGAATCCTAAATGTATTTGTAAGCAATAGGACTCCCTTCCCTTGCCTTCACTCTTTTACATATGTCCAGCACGTGCAGCTGAGCTCCCTCCTACAAACAGAGCTTCAAGTTAACCCATAACCCATTGGTTCCATTGCCAAGCTCACACTTTCCCCACATGCACAGACACAGGCCAAAGGCCTCTCTGACTCAACCTCCTGGTCATCAACCCTGTTAACCCTGGAGCACTTCACTTGTAGGCCTACACTATCGTGTTCCAGGTTAGGGCTCAGAGAATCCATCCAAACCCCCGGTGCTGATGACACATGGGGGCCTGGGTCACCTGGCACATGATACATGAAGGGGGTCCACTCTTTCCGCCAGGAGGATGATTCCTGTCTCCTAACCACCACCTGCTCCTGAGCTGACCAGGTTTGCACAGTCACATAGCACTTCAGCTGTTCTTCTCTCAATAGTTTAATGTAACCCACGACGTTCATTAAATACAACTTCTCCCCAGCTGAGACAATGAAGAGGCAAGGATTCTCTTTGCTTGAACTTTACTAAATTTTTTAAAAAGGTTAACAGGTTACAACAATCCATACAATGGCATTTATTCAGTGTAATAACATACACATGAGTAAAAAGGGTACAAATGCCTAGTGCGTTACTAGATATACCTTTATTTAAAAAATAAAAATTGAGTACATACTCACAAAAGCCCAAGGCTAATAGACACTAAAGACCAGACCCAAGTGGGAGAGGAAACCCTCGTGAGGCGAAGTATCAATACTCATGACTTACCAGCTAACGCGTCTCAAGGGATGAACCCTCTACATCAGAGTAAATATTGAAGAGAATTCGTTCCTGGAAATGCATTAGCTGGCAAGTCTCGGTGGCGCAAGGGGTATTATTTCACCTTATGAGCACTTCCCTGCCACTTGGGTCTGGTCTTTAGTGCCTATTAGTTATGGGCTTTTGTGAGTATGTATTCATTTTCTTTATTTTTAAATAAAGTTATATATGGTAATTCACTGCACTTTTTTTATTTGTTTGTTTGTATGCTATCAGAATTTCCCAGTCTGAAGAGAGCAGAATGGTGCAAGTTACCAGGATGTAATAAGAAGTGAAGGGTTCATACTTCTGCTCCATTGATCCTCATGTTTCTTTAGCGCTACTGTGTCATTTGGAGATTTACATACACATCACTCCACAATTTGGCATTAAGGTGCAATAATAGAACTTTCTAATTTCTGTTTTTTTTTTTTCAAAACTATCACATTATTTTCAGAGGAGTGCAGTGGTGCTACTTACAGTTTAGGCAAGCTGCTCTTCACTGTACAGGCCATAGGCCTCCACTGGTCCCCATTGCTTCCTCCAGGCTCCAGGGGGAGCTCTCCTCATTATATCATTAAATTTTCCTAAACATAAAGCACATTCACAGTTAGAAATTTGTTCGCTCACGAAATCCCTTCCCTTCCCTTCAACTTTGGTTGAAAACGAATGTTGGTTTGACCACTCTAACCATTATAAAATTGAAGGAACAGTCAACAAAAATTAAAATTTTCAGACAAAATTTTACTGGTGCATGGCCAGCTCAGAGCAGAACTAAACTGTATCTGAGCTCCACAAATTGAAAACGCTATTTAATCAAGAAAACTCACCCATCCATCCATGTCTCCATGCTTTATTTTGTTGAAAAATTACTTTGAAAAACAACCCCCCTAGCCCCCATTTCTAGCTGTGGCCATTTTGAGTAAGGTCAGATGATTCAGCATTTACTTCTTGGAATCCATTTGCCCTTAGCTCAGGCATGCAGACAGGAAGGTGTGCTTAGCTGAGAAAGATCCTCTTCCAGGTGAAAGAAAAAAAATGCTTATGAAGACTCATGGGATTTATTATTTATAATGCCATCATTTTGGCCTAGGCCAGAAACCAGGAAGCAACTGAAGAAATGTAAAAAAAACATGGTGCCAGAAGATCAAGTTAGGAATCACTGTGCCTCCTGTAAAAAGGAATATCTGTTTCAGAGGTGAGCCTAAGGACACCTGGAAACTTTTGGAATGACATAAATCCTGAGAATGAAGGTGGAGAAGGAGGTGGGTGTAGCTACTAGCGGCACGCTATACAGACCATGGCAAATTGTGGGTGTGGCAAAATTGCACCAACAGTGGGAGAGGCTTAAAACTTGAGCTCATGCACAGAGTGCAGGGGTCAGGAGTACATATTGTCTCTAATATCTGTTGCCTTCACTCTTTTAACTTGTTACATTCACATTGAAATTAATAAAAATCAAGGCTGGCAGGTATTTTCATAGATAAACATTTAACCAAATTAAAGGCTGCCACCAAGAGCGTAGACAATACCTGCTATTTCATGGTATGGTGGACTCGCTGCCCTGCTGCTCATGTGACAGCGCTAGTGCTTGGAAATTGACCCAATGCTGTAACATGCAAAAGAAAGTACTCAGCATCCTGTACGCTCCAGCGAAAGCGGAGCAGCTTAGATAGGGTTTTCTTTCATTTGAAGTTAAGGTCAGTATGTGCAGTGAAGAGGAAACATTTAAGCATACCTTTTACAATACAAATATTTGAGGCGGGGCATTAGATACAGCAGGTAAAATAAGTATTAAACACGTCACCATTTTTCTAGGCAAATATATTTCCAAAGGTGCTATTGACATGAAATTTTCCCCACATGTCTGTAACAACCCATATATGCAAAGGAACCAAAACAAATACATTCAGAAAATAAGTTAGGTGTAATAAAATGGAATGACACAGGGAAAAAGTATTAAAGACGCTAACTGAAATGTATTTAATACTTGCTACAAAATCCTTTGTTGGTAATGACAGCTTCAAGATGCCTTCAATATACTAGAAACTAGTAGTATGCATTGCTCAGGTGTGATTTTGGCCCATTCTTCCACACAAACCGTCTTCAAATCTTGAAGGTTCCGTGGGCCTCTTCTATAAACTCTGATCTTTAGTTCTTCCCATAGATTTTCAGGTCAGGTGATTGGCTGGGCCATTCTAGCAACTTTTTTTTCCTTTCTTTGAAACCAATAGAGAATTTCCTTGGCTTTGTGTTTGGGATCATTGTCCTGCTGAAATGTCCACCCTCCTTTCATCTTCATCATCCTGGTAGATGGCAGCAGATTTTTACAAAGAATGTACTGTATGCTGAAAAACAGCTCCACACCATGATGCTCCTCCAAACCTCACTGTTGGTATGGGGGGTGTTTTTGGGGTGATGTGCAGTGCCATTTGACCCCCAAGCATGGTGTGCATTATGGCATCCAAAGAGTTAAATTTTGGTCTCAACTGACCAGACTATATCCTCCCAGTATTTCACAGGCTTGTCTAAATGTTGTGCAGCAAACTTTAAATGAGCTTCAACATGCCTTTTCTTCAGCAATGGAGTCTTGCATGGTGAGCGTGCATACAGGCCATGGCGGTTGAGTGCATTGCATGTTTTCTTTGAAACAATTGTACAAGCTAATTTCAGGTCTTTCTGAAGTTCTCCAAGTCGTCCTTGCTCTTGGACAACTCTTCTGATAATTCTTTTCACTCCTCTGTCAGAAGTCTTGTGAGGAGCACCTGGTTGTTGCCGGTTTATGGTGAAATTATGTTACTTCTGGATTATGGCCCCAACAGTGCCAACATTCAGAAGTTTAGAAATCCTTCTGTAACCAATGCCATCAGTATGTTTTGCAACAATAAGGTTGCGAAGGTCTTGAGAGAGCTCTTTGCTTTTACCCAACATGAGATGTTTCTTGTGTGACACCTTGGTAACGAGACGCCTTTTTATAGGCCGTCAGTTGAGACTGAACCAACTGATATTAATTTACACTGACAAGGGGCAGGATTGCTATCTAATATCCATGCCTTTTTGTACCTCCCTTTCTTCATGTGTTCAATACTTTTCCCCTATGTCATTCCATTTTATTATACATAACTTAATTTCTGAATATATTTGTTTTGGTTTCTTTGTATTTATGGATTGCATGGGTTGTTACTGACATATGGTGAAAACTTTGTGTCAAGAACACCTTTAGAAATATATTTACCTAGAAAAATTTTGATGTATTCAATACTTATTTTGCTTGCTGTATATTAACGCACTACAGGAGGCACCATTCCTATATGGTCAACCAAAATCGAAATAGTAAATGAGACTTTATTTGTGCCCCCAATAGTAATTATACGAGTCACACAATTTTATATAATATTTCAACAATGTTTTATTACAATTGGTATAAAATTTTCCAAAAGGACATATCAAAACACCATTAAAAACAACATAATACAGGAGGCTAAATGGCAAGTACAATGAGGTCTATATAGGGGTCTACGCATTTCACGGAACGCGTAAACCCATATATAGACCTCATTGTACTTGATGCAAACTTGATACACATGATACAAAGAAAAGAACATGGCCTCATCCATTGCTTCATGTTCTTAGTCAACACAGCAGTGTACAGTCAATGCATTGAGCAGTTATATGCCTCTTTTGGCTCATAAGAGCACTTGTTTCTCATATTTCAGTGACCTTTTCAGGAGAGGTAAATGCCACAGTCTTGGTTATCATGCAGGAGGGTAAAGATGCTGAACCAACTTGGCTCACGCTTTTTCCCTTCCATCCTGTGTACAGGGATATGATTCTGTTGTAATGTGGGACACATAACTCAGATTGCCTTCTAGCCACAGGCAGTCAGTGCTCCCATTGCATATAAACAACCTGTGGCCTTTTTGGACATCACAATGCAGAGGGAGATTATCACAAATGCCATAACTGGATTATAACTTTTTTTTTGTGGTTCCACAGGTCAGGACAGCTCTGGCTCGAGGAGACATTATGTCAGCAGAAATTGCCTCCCGCGAAGCTCGGAATTTTTCCTTCATCAGCCTGGCCATTGGGATCGCTGCCATGGTCTTGTGTACCATCCTCACAGTGGTTATTATCATTGCAGCTCAGCACCATGAAAATGACTGGGGTAACTGAATTATCGTTACGGCACCTGCGGGGGCAACTGAAGGACAGCCCAATCCACCAAGACTTCTCTGTGCCCTTGACACTTTCTAAAGTTTACTTTCTTCAGTTCTGTCAGTTCTGATTTGGACACTTTCATTTTTATGTCTTATGTTTTCAATGTCTTCCTTTTTGTTTTTTTCCGTTCTACCTTCGTCCCCCTTCCATATTTCCCTCTTCTTTTGCCATAATTTTTCTGCATCCTCTTGTCAAGTTACCCTCTTCACTTATCTAGTTTGGATTCCTCTTCTTTGTTATCCATCTTGTCTTTTCATACCAACTCTTTTCTTCTGCTTTTTCCCATCCACCACAGTGCTTTTTAATCTCCCGTCCTCTCCGTCCCCCAATCCCCTCTCCCTTGTTCTAAGTAATACAGGTGCCATCTTGGGTGTTATGGGGTAAAATAGGGGTAAACTAGGAGTTTCATGGGGTATTTTTCAGCTATGAATTAAGGATGTGGAATACCGTTCAGCTGAGAAATAAAGGAAAGGAGAGGACATTTCAAGTGTCACAAAATAAAAGGGAAAATAGGTGGAATATCAGACTTGTAGCCCATTGGAGAGGCAAAAAGGAAGCCAGAAAAACTTAAGACATGAGTAAAATGTGTGAAGAAGAGTTATAGAGCGAATGGAATGGAGGTAAGGGGCTCTTAGATAGAAAAGAGGGGCGTATTCTGCAAACCACAGCAAAGAAAAATGGATGCATTCCTATTGCAGCCAGTCAAATTTTAACAGTAATGGAAATAAAGCTCAACTTTGATTGGTTGCTCTGGGCATCTTCTTTTTCTATTGCTTCAGCTTTATATACAGTATCAAACTCAGTGGCCCTGACTTATCAAGCTGCAATAGCATTTAAGGCACATTAAAGGGTGCATAAGGCATGCTAAAGTTGCCTTTAATCCAGTATTATCACATGTTGTATTTAGCAAGCCTGTTTGGTTAAGCATTTAAGTTCAAATAGACTTTAAGTGCTATTTTGCAATCCTTTAACCGACCCTGTGATTAAAAAAACAAAAACAAAACAGGCATGCCTTTAAACAAAGAGATTCAATATCTTTCCTGTTGGTCCATTCGGGAGAAGTCTTCAGATGAAGTTCACTGGGAAACCAACACTTCCCGGAGTGTTGATCGTCTTGGTCCTACAGTAATGGTGGGAGGAACCAGTGAGTGCTGCAGGGGATGGAAGAGATTGACACTCCCAGAGGTATCACATTTTTCATTGGACTTCAGCAGAGGGTTTTTCTTGAACAGAGCAGCATTGTTGTGGTATGGGCGGAGGGAAAGGTAAGTATTCAGTTTCTTCTCTTGCAATTATGTCTGTTTTGGATTTTTGACAAGGTCACTTTAAACAGTAATGCAGCTTGATGAATTAGGGCCTGTACTTGTTAATAAAGACACACAACATTTGTTGACCCCAGCAATACAAGGTGACCTTCATATCCTAATGTGTAACTGCCCAGAAAGAGGTAGCCATTTTTTTGGCTGGCTGGTCCAGTATTTCAAAATATATAGCCTATCAGTTCACTAGGACAAAACCGTCTAAGTAGTTTTAACACACAAAATGGCTACCAGCTCTGGTTAGGAGCAACAGGTCCTCTTAAAGCTGAAGTTTACATGCTTAGCCTTGACAAAATAACATCCTCCTAGTCTGACCAAAAGCGTAAAATGTTAGTGCATTCTGTTGCATTATTTTGTCGGATTAAGGTGACCTTACTTTCTAGTGAGATTTGATCTGGTATTGGTTTGCATTCTATTTGGCTATTTTCTCCTTCATATAGCACTAACCTTTCTATTGAAAAAATTGCAGCTCATGGAATTAGGATAAAGAGGGATGTATTTTTTTATGCTAGATAATATAATTAATGTTGGTTTATTCGGGAAGGGCATGTGTGCAAAGTTCAGGAGCAGCCAAATATCTCCTTTGTGAAGCTGTCCAGCTTGGCATCTCTACTGGCCATGGCAACTGATGTCATGATATACAGTAAAGTGGGCAGACAGATGGGTATTAAAAACTCAAAATGTACAGTGTTTCCATTCAGCTGCAAATTTTTGTTTCTAGCAGCTGAATGTGTAATTTAAGGACCACACTATGCATAGCTTAATTATGTGGCTTAAGCCCAAAAAACTGCAACCATTTACTTCTCGAGTAATAGGCTGGTGGTTTGGTAAACACACTACTGTGCATTGATCCATATTGTGTGACTTCAGAGCCAATCACAAATATGTATATTTTTAAGGATCCATAGGAGTCAGTGATAATGTCACAGATACAGTCAGCACAATTCTTCCCGTCCTTATATAATATCTGCCCCATTTCTCAATCACTATCAAAGAAGGAGAAGAATATTTCATATTTGTCATGGGAGGACTTGCACTGTTTTAAGAGAGCTTAGCTGGAAAAAATACAACACTTTTGGCCAAGAATATAAGCTTGGACATCTTTTTTTTCCCTCTTAGTAAAACACACCTTAACTTAACAAAGAGTAAACCCTTTAGGATCAATTTACACTATCACGTTGCAGTTACATGCAGTAAACACTTGCTATACCACTTGTTAATGCAAGACATGGTAGCGCACAAAAAAGACATGGTGTGTTGCTGTGTCATTGATTTTGAATGGGACCTCAACTCACCTAGCCAGCACACAATACAGGTGCATTTTAGTACACCATAATGCAGAGATGTGACCCATCTGTGAATGGGCTGCATCTAAAAAAATGCTGAAGGTCCATTAAAACCTGTATTGTGGTACGTTGGCAGCCTATTAAATACGAATACAGCAATGCATGAAAATGTGTGAATCCAGCATAAAACTTGTGTTTTGGCATTTACTGTCTTTAAGCAGCCAAGTCTGATTTAGTTTATGGCTTTTGATAGGTTCAAGCAGGTTGACTCAGTCAACACTTTCTGATCTTCCTGGGATTTTGGTGGTGAGATCTCTGTGGTTCTCAGATCTTCTCACTAACAGTAGTCAAGTCAAGGTGGTCTGTTAGAAGTTCCTGTGAAATTCATTAGCTTGAATGAGACTTCGGAGCAAAAAGATTTCTCCACTTCTGGAGGAGTATTAAAAAAATCCAACGAGTGATTCAATTCACCAGCATTGATCTGTAACTCATACATCATTTTTGAGTTGAAGAGGATTTCAGCTTTCAGTCGAAAAGTACAAAATCTGATAACATGCCCCAGTATCTCCTGACTACCATCACTATTGTCTGCAGGCAACCTGACCACAGAAACCATCACCTTTTACTGAGGGCCATGTTGAAAAGCAATGGGTTCCTGAGGCCAGGCTGCATGGAGTAAATAGCGGCGTCAACCGGGGAAATATCTTTCGATCAGTGGTCTGCTTTTAAACTAAGACCAGAATCAAAGTATTGCTAGCTTCTATAATATTGTCAGTGGGTTCTTATAAAAATTTAACAAGATCAGAAATTAGTTTGTGGTTTTATAGATCTACAATTTCTGGCAAGCACTGACAACCTTGGGATAGCAGGGTATATTAAGACATGCAAATGAATTAGCAGGCCACAGGCCACCTGAAAATATCAGGCAACGAAAATCATCCTTCTGTCCTCCACTAAAAACATGAAAGAGAAAATCTGATTGGTTGCAGTGAACAACAATAACAATAGATGTAATTTCAGAAGCTTACAGGCCTAAAGCCTGGTCTCATTTAAAACGTTCTCTCTTTAAACTACCTAGTTGGGACACATTGCTGACAATATAATAAATTGGTTCTTCTGCTAACCCTAATATGGAGATATTTTTGGAATATTTTCATCAGCGCTTGATACATTTAGGTCAGACAAGATGTAGGAGGAAGGTGGGGGCACACAAGAAACAGACAGAAGGAATTACAGAAAATTAAAGCCCATATTAGCCTGTAATGACATTATATGGAACCAAATGCCAGATGAGTAGAAAACAGGATGAGTGCGGAGATGATTTTTGACAGCTGAGAAAGATGTAGGGCTATTGGCATTGCCAGTGGAGACCAGTTAGAGTTGGGCTGGATTCACCTCTCAATGCACAAGTTCAAGTATTATCAAAAAGTGTGTGTTTTCATGCACTACTGCCATTGTCATCAATAGGCCCTGTACCATGTGTTGATGCACCAAAAAATGGACAATCGTGAACACATAGTGTAAGTGTAAACTAATATCATTTAAAAATATGGCTAACCTGTATAGATGTTTGATGTGCTTTAATGCGCAAAATTGTAAATGGCCCTTAGAAGTCTACTTCACTCAAAACTGATATTGCATCTCTGTGTAGTCCAATTTGTATTGCATGCTGATATCTTTGGTGGAGGCCACTGGTGAGAGTCCTCCATTTCTGTTCCCAGCTCTGTCCAAATGCCATTGCCAATACTAAGCCAAATGATGGTATCGTGCTCCTCCAGTGGATTATCCAAAAAACAGTATAAATAATTGGGGAATGCAGCTGTGGGACAGTGACACCTTCCCTCTGGCTTTGAGCGATGGGGTGGAGAAACAAAATACTGCAGGGAAAGCTCATCAATGAAACTGGTGGGTGATTAAGTCCACCATATTATAAAACCTAAATAGCTAGGTAGAGCTGGGCTTTAAAGTTTATCTCCAGCCAAAATATTATTTTTTAGTCTTGGGTAGAGTGGGGAAGGGTTGGAACTTCTGTTTTTACTGCTCACGATATCATTTCGTGATAGTCTGCAAATTTCTAGTGATAATATGAACCAAATCAAAGTCAATGCAATAAATTGAGCCACCACTCAGGGCCCATTTGTTGTTTTGACGCCAACAAATGAATCCCTGGCCCCATCCGGTTGTTGGCAAGGAGATTACACAAATCCATCATCTGGGGAAACAAAAGGGTGAGGTTACTGAATGACGTCTTGGCGATAGTTGGACAATGTTGTCAGCCAGCATCCGCGGACCACTTCACCCCTTGCCTGGGGAATCTTTTGGCTGGCAACTGAATGGGGCTGGGGATGTGTCATTGATTGCTAGGATGCTGGTGGCCACCTATGTCCTAGCAACTAATACTGCCACTAAATGAATGACTTCCCAGCAGTTGAAGGTTTGGTTCAGCAGCTGGGTAGGTGAACAGGCCATTTATTTTGCTTGCTCTGGGAATAGCCAGAGTTTGCAGCAAGCCCTGTGTTGCCGCAAACCCCAACTCCATCCTTAGTAATACTGGCTTTTCAAAAAACAAGTATAATAGCTTAGAGAAGAAGCCATTCTCAATTAGAGTTCCTCCAGAGGTTGCAAGGGATTCCTTGAGCTGTGGCCAATTGACCTCCCGTTTGATAGTGCCTTCATAGTTCCAAGACCAATGCTACTTGGCAGAGCCAACAGCATAACACCAGTGATCTTTTTAGCTGTCTGTGAAGGTGGCATTCTGTCTACTATTGTAAGGGGGACATTCTTTACCTTGGCTACCAATGCAGGGGACATTTTTTCAATTGAATCCACCAACTGATTTTTAGTAAGGGTTCCCCGAGACCTAAACATTTGCCTAGAGGGTTCCTCTGGGGTAAAATGGTTGAGAAAGCATGACTTAGAGGATGAAAGATTTAGTACTGTGTGATATGTTTGGTAGGTTAATAGTATATAGTATAGACATCAGACCAGATAAATGGGACAGAGGGATTTGGTCCCAACAGAGGTCCTGTCCCTACAAATTATGCAGTTAGGATCTATGACCGCAATGAAAACCTTATTTTATTTTTAGAAGATAAAAGGAATATTTGAATACTCACCAGCTTTTTATTAATGTCTGTCCAATTTTCAGAAATAAGGACCTTGTTTTTTTGCCATCTGACAATTGTCTCAAACAGGCCATGTTGCCCCTAGCAAGCAATCAGAATCTTCCATTTGCTTTCAGATATTGCACTGGGAGAAAGCAATGGGGATTCAAATACCTATAGGGAACACAGACTGCGGAGACAATTATTCTCACAAATGAGATATTTGCTGCTTTAGGAAATATTTTGAGTATTAGCGCAGGGGTTAGCCAATGTATGTGACCCTCCCGGTCAGACAGCATGCCCTGCCGATGGAGCCCAACCGAGACCAAGATAGCGTGAGAGCGAGAAAGCCGGCTGACGTTTGAGTGTGTAATAAAGAGACAGCTGCTATATTTCTGAACAGTGTTATAGGGGTGGGTCAGTTTATTTCTGTGATTAAAAAAAGATGTTTATGGTTCTGATGACTATTCTTTAATATTACTGATGACTTATTTATTTATCAGTTGGAGGGGTGCATTGTGGGTATTTATTCATTAGCATTTGGAATGGTAATTTAGCTGCATTATCTATAATAAAAACCAAAATCTATTTCATTCGGGCTCTGTGAAATTTTTTTAAGTGTCTGTTCAAAAAACATTTTTAAAATGCACCACACAAATTTTTTTTCTTAAAGTGGAGTTCCACCCACTTTTACAACTCTTCAGCATCCCTCACTAAACTGTGCACTGTAAACGAATTGGATATTTAAAAAAAAAATTTTTCTCAGCACCTACTGTATATCTGCTGTATTCATTTTTCACTTCCTCCTCCCTGGCCGTGGCCCATCGCATCATTTCCTGTTTGCAATGCCTTCTGGGAAGGGGCGGCAACTTCCTCTGACACTTTCGTTGCTATGGAAACCTGACCTGAAACCTATTACACTGCTTGTGCTGCATGTGTGAGATCTGCAAGGATGAGATCCAGGAAGAAATACAGTCTGGCTTCAGATGCCCACACTTAAGATGGCCACGGCCTGCTGTAAGTTTATAAAATAACAAACTACTGCTATAAACTAACAAAACAGACCTTAATTTACAGACTAACTTTACTAAAATACATTAAGCTTGTGTATTACAGGGGTATTTTTATTTAAAAGGTATAATTTCGTCCGGAACACCACTTTAGCTGACACACATGTTTATGTAAATGGGGAGCAGAGCAGAGAGGAAGAAGAGAAAAGGCAGCACCTGGCACTGGCTTATTACAGGAAAAATTCTTAACCACTTCAGCTTCAGAAGGTTTTACCCCCTTAATGACCAGGCCATTTTTTGCGATACGACACTGCGTTACTTTAATTGACAATTGCGCAATCGTGCGACACTGTACCCAAAAAATTGATGTCCTTTTTTCCCCACAAATAGAGCTTTCTTTTGGTAGTATTTGATCACCTCTGGTTTTTATTTTCTGCGCTATAAACAAATAAAGAGCAACAATTTTGAAAAAAAAAAATATATATATTTTTTACTTTCTGCTATAAAATATTTCCAATAAAAATATCAAATTTCTTCATCATTTTAGGCCAATATGTATTCTGCTACATATTTTTGGTAAAAGAAAAAAATCCCAATTAGCGTATATTGACTGGTTTGCGCAAAAGTTACTGTGTCTACAAACTATGGGATAGATTTTGGCGGCGATCAGCGATTTTTAGCGGGACTGCGACATTGCGGTGGACAAATTGGATTTTGCAAAAGAAGAGTGACATTTTTGAAAAAAAACTATATTTTTTACTTTCTGCTATAAAACACATCCAATAAAAAAAATGTAAAAAATCTAATTTCTTCATCAATTTAGTCCAATATCTATTCTGCTACATATTTTTGGTAAAAAAATCCCAATATGCGTATATATTGATTGGTTTGCGCAAAAGTTATCGCGTCTACAAACTATGGGATATTTTTATGGCATTTTTATTTTATTTTAATTTTTTTTATTAGTAATGGCGGCAATCAGTGATTTTTAGCAGGACTGTGACATTGTGGCAGACAAATCGGACACCTAACCCAACCTTTTGACACTTTTTTGGGAACCAGTGACATTATTACAGTGATCAGGGCTAGAAATATGCACTTTTACTGTACTAATGACACTGGCAGGGAAGGGGTTAACATCAGGGGCGATCAAAGGGTTAAATGTGTGCCTAGCTGGTGCTTGCTAACTGTGTGGGGGTTGCTCTGTCTGGGTGAAGACAGAGATTGGTGTTCCTGCTTAGCAGGAACACGATCTCTATCTTCTTCTTCTCCCCTGTCAGAATGGCAAGGGAGAAGAAGTTTACATAGGCAGACTGCTGTTCTGCCTCTCTCGGGAATGATCGCGGGTGGCCAGCAGACATTGGGTCATGGTAACCATTTCAGCCTGCTCCCTGCTGAAAAAGGAGTGCAAAACAAACTGCACTCCTGTGATCCATAGAAGTACAGCCATACGAGCTTTAAATTGACAGAACTTATCTGTGTACAACATGGGCACATACTATATATATATATATATATATATATATATATATATATATATATATATATATACACACACACACACACTTTATTAGGTATAATTTGCTAGTACCGGGTTGGACCCCCTTTTGCCTTCAGAACTGCCTTAATTCTTCGTGGCATAGATTCAAGAAGGTGTTGGAGGCATTCGTCAGGTTTTAGTCCATATTAACACAATAACATCACACAGTTGCTGCAGATTTGTCAGCTGCACATCCATGATGCCAATCTCCCATTCCACCACATCGCAAATGTGATCTATTGAATGGAAATCTGGTGAGTGTGGAGGCCATTGGAGTACAGAGACCTCATTGTCCAGTGGTGAGATGATTTGATGTTTGTGACATGGTCCATTGTCCTGCTGGAAGGAGCCATCAGAAGATGGGAACACTGTAGTCATAAAGGGATGGACATGGTCAGCAACAATACTCAGGTAGGCTTAATTGGTACTAAGGGGCCCAAAGTGTGCCAAGAAAATATCCCCCACACCATTACATCACCAGCCTGAACCGGTGATACAAGGCAGGATGGATCCATACTTTCATGTTTCATTGTATGCCAAATTCTGACCCCACCATCTGAATGTCACAGCTGAAATTGAGACTCATCAGACCAGGCAACCTTTTTCCAATCTTCTATTGTCCAGTTTTGGTGAGCCTGTGTGAATTGTAGCCTCAATTTTCTGCTCTTAGCTGACAGGAGTTGCACCCGGTGTGGTCTTCTACTGCTTCAGAGATGGTATTACCTTGGTTTTAGCGAGTGGTTATTTAAGTTACTGCTACCTTTCTATCATCTAAAACCAGTTTTCCCATTCTCCTCTGACATCAACAAGGCATTTTCCTCCACACAACTGCCGCTCACTGGATATTTTCCTCTTTTTCGGATCATTCTCTGTAAACCCGAGAGAGGGTTGTGTGTGAAAATCCCAGTAGATCAGCAGTTTTTGAAATACTCAGACCAGCCCGTCTGGCACCAACAACCATGCCACATTCAAAGTCACTTAAATCCCCTTTCTAGCCCATTCTGATGATCAGTTTGAACCTTGGTCTGCTTCACCACATATAGATGCCTATATGCATCAAATTGCTGTCATGTGATTGGCTGATTAGCAATTTGTGTTAGCAAGCAATTGAACAGGTGTACCTAATAGTGGTCGATGAGTGTATATGAAGTAAGATTCCATGCAGTGGATAAATAAACTGACAATGAGATATGTAGGCAGCTGCTGACATCAAACACGGACCCTATAAAGTGGTTAGGTGTGATAAACTACATGTATGTGATGTAAAAATGTGAAATAAAATAGTGTATTATAGTGCACCTCCCTCTTAGGTCCCTTTCACACTGGGGTGGTTTGCAGGCGTTATTGCGCTAAAAATACCGCCTGCAAACCGCCCCTAAACAGCCTCCGCTGTTTGTTCAGTGTGAAAGCCCGAGAGCTTTCACACTGAAGCGGTGCGCTGGCAGGAGAAGAAAAAATCTCCTGCAAGCCGCATCTTTGGAGCGGTGAAGGAGCGGTGTATTCACCGCTCCTAAACCACTCCTGCCCATTGAAATCAATGGGACAGCGCGGCTATACCGCGGCAATACCGCGGCTATAGCCGCGCTGTACGAGTGGTTTTAACCCTTTTTCGGCCGCCAGCGGGGGGTTAAAACCGCACCGCTAGCGGCCGAATACCGCGGTAAAACAGCGCTAAAAATAGCGATGTTTTACAGCCGACGCCCCCTACCACCCCAGTGTGAAAGGGGCCTTAGGGAGACGATCACTATATGTGAACCTTCACTGTTGTGTGACAAACACAATAATGTGTAAATAAATTTAAAAAGTTTCCCTCATCTACGATGCCGGCACCTGTACCCGAAGGAGATTGAAGTATCGACTCAAGTGAGGACATCGCTGGATCCCTGGACAGGTAAGTGTCCTTATATTAAAAGTCAGTAGCTACAGCATTTGTAGCTGCTGCCTATTAATATTGTGGTGGGAGCGTGGAGCTCCTCTTTAAGATTTGGCTAGCTGACCTCCCATGTGATGATGCCTACATAGCTTTAGGTCCAACACCATTTTGCAGAGCCAGCAGCAAGTAAGGGCAGCATTCCAACCAACACTGTAAGGGGGGCATTCTTCCCACTGACTACCACCAATGTAAGGGGCATTTTCCAATGACCACCACCAGTGTAAAGGGCATTTTCCCAATGACCACTGTCAATGTAAGGGGCATTTCCCCTATAACCACCAATGGAGTAACCTTACCAGAGGTTCCCTGAGACCCTAATATTATTGCAAAGGTTCTTTTAGGGTAAAAAGATTGAGAAAGGCTGGTTTATGTCATGGTGTCAGGGCTGGGCTCTTCTGGGCCTTCTCTGAGCTGGCTGCTCAGCTGTCGGCTAATTGCCAGCTCCTATCTCTCCACAGTTACTCAGCTGTTGATGATATCCTGCTCGTCAGACCTGCCTACTTAAGCGGTTCACTCCAGAGGATCTCTGCCTTCGCCTTGGTCAACATCACAGAAACTCCTGCGATCCTTGTCAAGACTGGCTTTGCTGACATTTCAATGGGGTTTTACTTTTACTTGAAGCACATGATTAAAGCCTGAGGCTCTAATTGGCTTCAAAGAGGATGGGCTCCTGGCGCAGATTACTGCACCCCAAGCCCACCCACTCGTGTGACATTAGTGAATATTCATATTAAGACCCGATTGGCCAGAAAGAAAAGCGACTGTCCGGTCTCTTCCAGAACGTTTTTCTGCTCCGGTGACTGGTCGGGCTTGGTGTCCCCCCATCACCTGGCCCGAGCCGGCTTCTTCTATCTGGGCACCAGTGACTGGGTCCAGTGCTTCTCTTGCGGGGGATCCTCTGGAGCTGGGAGCCCGGGGGACCGGCCTGATACGGGCACTGCAAATACTTCCCTACCCGTCTCTTCCGCCGGGGAACCGTGCCCAGCAACGTCCCCATCCCCCAGCAACTGGACCTACCAGATGGACACTGAGCTGAGGCTGCACCAACTGCCCGGGGAGCAGGAGAACAATGACCCCCCTGTCTACCCCGAGCTACTGGACAAGACCAGCCGCATGGGGACCTTCCACAACCGGCACAGCCTGGAGCAACTGGCTGTTGGATTCTTCTATACCGGTATGTACTGGGGGGACTGGGATCACACCCCACCATAGGCCCCATAACGAGCGATCGACGGAGCGACAGGGGAAGGTTTGTTTGCTGCCCCCCCCAAAAATGGAGCAAAAACCGCCACTGGTCATGGTGGCAGTTCTCCAATGGATGACAACAACAAGGCCGCTTCATTTTGTGGCCGAAGAATTTTTTCATCGAATGGGTGAACAAAGATTCACCTCCAGTCAATCAATGATGGTAGATGTTTGCAGGTGTGGATCTCCACCTATATCATTGGGGCCTTCTTGTTAGATGTACACATGGACGGTTAGCTTAACGGTGGTCTTAGGAAAAAAATGTCTGCATTCGGACTTATGCCCCAGCTGCAGCGTTCTTTTACTTCTCAGAACTAAAGCGAATTAGAAACATTTGACGGCACCTCATGCGGCGCAGAGAGAGGCTGCCTGCCGCTCCACTCCCACACACGCATATTGCAGTACAATGAAAGGAGTACAGAGCCCAGGCAACGTGTGAGGGGAACGGCTCTCATTCACACAGACACATTGATTACCCCTCCATCTGCCCGAGGGCCCGACAACATGAAACAGCCACAATGTCAGCGCAGCTGTGACACTTCCCTTCATTATGTGTATGAAAGGACATGTACCTCCCCACAGATCCCTCTTATTACTTCCAAATATGCTAAGCTGTGATTTATGATCACTTCTAAGGCCTGTTTCATTAACCGGCACTGTGTCACCATAGCAACCAGTCCTATTGGGACTCTGGGATAGAAAAAAATCATGGAGACCCATGGGTGTTACCCATGGCAACCAAGCAAGCTCAGGCCTGTGTTTCCTTGTGCTGTTCTCAGGCCTGTGTTTCCTTGTGCTGTTCTCAGGCCTGTGTTTCCTTGTGCTGTTCTCAGGCCTGTGTTTCCTTGTGCTGTTCTCAGGCCTGTGTTTCCTTGTGCTGTTCTCAGGCCTGTGTTTCCTTGTGCTGTTAAAGCTGATTTCCAGGTATGGATTGTATAGCATAGGTATATTGGTCCAGCTTAGAACAATGTAAATGTATACGTGTCTTACTTGTGGGAACGCTGTGGAAGCTGATAAGCATTGCTTCTCTGAGCTTCCAGTCTTTACAGGAAAGAGTTAACAGTGGACGGTGCAGTCTTCATACAATCTTGGATTAGGGAGGAGAGAGGGGCAGGGGAGTGCCTTGCCATCCTAGGCTATGGGGCTGTGTGCTTCTATTGATGCACACAGCGTAGGGAGACATAACTTTAATCTCTGCATGCAAGCATGGCTCCATAGGATGCTGCAAGAGAAAGGATAAAACACCATGAAACAGAAAACCTGGAGCAGCGGTCAGGGCACCAGCTTATACTGGAACACAGATAACGATTGAAAGTTAAAGAAGCTGAATACTCAGTAAGTGAATAAATCAGATGCTGAATATGCAGAGGGTTTATTATCACTTTGGGGGTTATTTACCAAAGGCAAATCCACTTTGCACTACAAGTGCAAAGTGCACTTAAAATTGCACTGAAAGTGCACTTGGAAGTGCAGTCGCTGTAAATCTGAGGGGTAGATCTGAAATGAGGGGAAGCTCTGCTGATTTTATTATCCAATCATGTGCAAGCTAAAATGCTGTTTTTTATTTTCCTTGCATGTCCCCCTCGGATCTACAGAGACTGCACTTTCAAGTGCACTTTGCACTTGTAGTTTGCACTTATAGTGCAAAGTGGATTTGCCTTTAGTAAATAACCCCCACTATGTGCATGCATGCTAAGTGTCGCTGTAATACTTCCAGGTATTTATTAACACTCACTGAGATCACAGTACTCCCCCTGACAATACCTTTAGACCCCTTTCACAGTGGAGGCGTTTTTCAGGCGCTTTTGGGCTAAAAATAGCACCTGTAAAGTGCCTGAAAAATGCCTCCCCTACAGCCCCAGTGTGAGAGCCCGAGTGTTTCACACTGGGGCGGTGCGCTTGCAGGATGTTAGAAAAAATCCTGCAAGCAGCGTCTTTGGGGCAGTGGAGGAGTGGTGTATACGCCGCTCCTCCACCGCCCCTACCCATTGAAATGAATGGGCACCGCTGCCGAAGCTCCTGCAAAGCGCTTCGGCAGCGGCGCTTTTCGGGCGCTATTAACCCTTTCCTCGGCCGCTAGCGGGGGTTAAAAGCGCCCCACTAGCAGCCAAAAAGCGCAGCTAAAACAAAAGTAAAGCGCTGCTAAACCTAGCAGCGCTTTACCGCTAACGCGCCCGCGCTAGCAGTGTTTAAAGTGATACTAAAGGATCGTTTTTATTTTTTTTAAATAACAAACATTGGGGTTGATTTACTAAAGGCAAATCCACTTTGCACTACAAGTGCACTTGGAAGTGCAGTCGCTGTAGATCTGAGGGGTAGATCTGAAATGAGGGGAAGCTCTGCTGATTTTATCATCCAATCATTTCAAAGCTAAAATGCTGTTTTTTATTTTCCTTGCATGTCCCCCTCAGATCTACAGCGACTGCACTTCCAAGTGCACTTGTAGTGCAAAGTGGATTTGTCTTTAGTAAATCAACCCCATTGCATACTTACCTCCACTGTGCAGCTCGTTTTGCAAAGAGTGGCCCTGAACATCTATTTCTGGGGTCCCTCGGCGGCTCTTGCGGCTCCTCCCCGCATTAGATAACCCTCTAGGAGAAGCTCCCTCCCGAGGGGGTTACCTTGCAGGCACGCTCCCAAGTCCAGAATTCGGCATCCATAGAGGCCAAATGCAGGACTCAGCCCCGCCCCCTGTGCCCGCGTCATGGGATTTGATTGACAGCAGCGGGAGCCAATGGCTGCGCTGCTATCAATCTATCTAATCAAGAGCTGGGAACCTGTAGAGAGAGGGACAGCGAGGACGCGCCAACGGAAATTCGGGGCTCAGGTAAGTAAAACGGGTGGGGCGTTGACTGAAAGGTGTTTTTTCACCTTAATGCATAGGATGCATTAAGGGGAACAAACACAAGCCTTTACAACCCCTTTAAGGAGTCTTATCTGCTTTCCTCTTCAGAAGGACAGCACCATCTTTGTTCAGGCATCCTCCAGGGTCATCTACTTTCTGGGCTTGGACGCTAGCGAACACAGAGAATAAAAACCTGACAGGGCTTCAGTCCTTTCCCTACTCTATTCAAAACAAAATATTTCCTTTAGATATTTTAATGATATTCTTGAATACAAAAGTTACCTAAATTTGTCTTTATAGCTGCTTCCTGTTGCAAAGTTTCTTACCTGGAGATTCCTGCTGCAGGTTGATAACATTGATCCTCGGGCTCCCAACTAGTAGCAGCGTTGTTAGCCTGCTGTCCTTTAGTTGGTTATTGGGCTGTCTGTCTGATAGACCTGATATTTGCCCAAAGGCCAATCAAAGGAGTGTGCACGGTGGACTGACAGCGCGGCTATTAACTGCTAGGCTGTGGCTTTGTGTTGTCACCCTGCATCAGGAAGTGCTGTTAATGGCAGGATCTCCAGGTAAGAAATTTGTGAAACAGATTCACTAAAATGATTTGCTTAAGGTCCAGTTCACACCAAGAATCGCACAGGAATGCGCTTTGGGGTTCACATTCGATCTGGGTGCAGTGCGATTTCATCCCATTCATTTGAATTGGCTGAAATAGCCCTGGCCGGCACCAAAAGTAGTGCATGTACATCTTTAAAAAATGCACTACTACCATGCAATCCGGTGCAGGCATCGCACTGTGTTTGCGACCTGCATTTGGGGTGTCATTAAGTTAACATTGATACTCAATGCAAATCACAACTGCAGTACGTTGTAAACGCGGTGTGGAAAACTTGCATGGAATGTGGGTTTTCCGCACGTTCTGCTGTGAATGGGCTCTTAAGCCCATCTCTGAGCAAAAATGACCAAATGACCCCCCCCCACACACAAACAAACACACATATTCAGATCTATTGTCTGCATATCGGACGACGGACATACACACACCGGCCACTTTATTAGGTACACCTTGCTAGTACCGGGTTAGATCCCCTTTTATCATCAGAACTGCCTTCATTCTTCACGGCATAGATTCAACAAGGTGTTGGAAACGTTCCTCAGAGATTTTGGTCCATAGTGACAGGATCATATCACACAGTTGCTGCAGATTTGTCGGCTGCACACCCATGATGCAAATCTCCCGTTCCACCACATCCCAAAGGTGCTCGATTGGATTGAGATCTGGTGACTGTGGAGGCCATTGGAGTACAGTGACCTCATTGTCCACTGGTGAGATGATTTGAGCTTTGTGACATGGAACATTATCCTGCTTGGAAGGAGCCATCAGAAGATGGGTACACTGTAGTCATAAAGGGATGGACATGGTCAGCAACAATACTCAGGTAGGCCGTGGGGTTTAAACGATGCTCAGTTGGTACTAAGAGGCCCAAAGAGTGCCAAGAAAATATCTCCCACACCGTTACATCACCACCAGCCTGAACTGTTGATACAAGGCAGGATGGATCCATACTTTCATGTTGTTTACACCAAATTCTGACCCGACCATCTGAATGTCACAGCTGAGACTCATCAGACCAGGCAACGTTTTTCCAATCTTCTATTGTTCAGTTTTAGTGAGCCTGTGTGAATTGTATGCTCAGTTTCCTGATAGGAGTGGCACCCAGTGTAGTCTTCTACTGCTGTAGCCCATCTGCTTCAAGATTCGATGTATTGTGCATTCAGAGATGATATGCTGCATACCTTGGTTGTAATGAGCGGTTAGTTGAGTTACCGTTGCCTTCTATAATCTTAAACCAGTCTTCCCATTCTCCGCTGACCTCAACAAGGCAATTTCGTCCAACCGCTCACTGAATATTTTCAGTGCGTGAAAATCCCACTAGATCAGCAGTTTTTAAAATATTTAGAACAGCCCGTCTGGCACCAACAACCATGTGACATTCAAAGTCACTTAAATCCCCTTTCTTCCCCATTCTGATGCTCAGTTTGAACTTCAGCAAGTTGACTTTACCACATCTAGATGCCTAAATGCATTGAGTTGTTGCAATGCGATTGGCTGATTAGCAATTTGTGTTACCAAGCATTTGTGTACCTAATAAAGTGGAAGGTGAGTGTTAAGCCCTATACACACTATTAGATTTTCTGCAGATTTTTGTCTTCAGATTTACCAAAACCATATAATATGAGGTCAAACCTTAAGAGTTTCAATTTGTATGGAATCAGGAAGGCCCTTGCACTACATGGTTTTGGTAAATCTGAAGACAAAAATCTGCAAATTATAGTGTGTATGGGGCTGGCCATACATTATACAACTTTCCTTTAGATTTACCAAAACCATATAATAGGAGTTCAAACCTAAACAGTTTCAATGTGTATGCAATCAGGCAGGCTCTTGCACTACATATTTGAAGGTAAATCTAAAGAAAATTGAATAAGAAGTTTGTATGGTGTATGGTCAGCTTAAGTCTCCACCTGGCCACAGCTCATTTCAGTCTGCCATATACTTTGGGGCTGGACGCTGCATTTATGCCTCCCAGGCACACTAAAACACCAGGACTGGGCGCACAGGGCCTACACACCTAGTGCTTAAGGGGCCTCGGGTTTGTTTACATGTTCAGCCGCCATGGATCACCTCCTCAACACCTGTGTTAACCACTGAAAGCCTGCCATGCAGCCACAGTGTGCATTACACATGGTTGCCGTGTAGCCCCATTCACTTGATTGGGTCACATTTGGTGGCCTGCCTGTGGCATAAATTTTGCCATGCTGCACTACTGCTGCGCCATTGTGTAAGATCATGGCTCCTAGGCCATGATAACTAACAGCTCAATAAGTCAGAGAACAATACACAAATTACTTCAAAGGTTAGTTCAACTTTACCAAAAACTGCCTATGCAGATAATGGGGGGGGGGGGGGTGTCT
This sequence comes from Aquarana catesbeiana, assembly GCF_042186555.1. Taxonomy (NCBI): domain Eukaryota; kingdom Metazoa; phylum Chordata; class Amphibia; order Anura; family Ranidae; genus Aquarana; species Aquarana catesbeiana. The sequence continues at coordinate 45,686,523 of NC_133332.1, read as the reverse complement.
GTATGTAGGTGGGGTACAGTGTGATGCAGCGGCAATAATTCACAGTCAGGTGCAAAGAAAACTTGTATTGAAATAATGCAGCAACATTTCACAACAAAACCAGTGGGAAGATTGCCCAACCAGGTACACTCATGGTCTCCAGCAACATGAAGATAGCAGGATTTAGCCAGACTGACAGAGGCTGTTAAGAGGGCAGAATGTGGCCTGGTCATCTCATGCCCAAGTGGGAGGATGTCCAGAGTAGTTTCCATCCTCGTCAGGAACCTTTCCCTACCACTAGTACTCTCCCTAACAATCGGGGTACCTTTCCCTGCAGTACCCACTTGCATAAAGTGTGCCAAACATGGGCGCTAGTGCCTTAAATAGGCTCTGCCGGACCCAAAAATGGCTGCCAGGGTCACATGGGGCAGCAGCATCCAACCAGATAGCATCCCCAGTGACCCAGTAAACCATAGAGGAACTATGTTCCTCTTGAATTCCTCTCCAGCTGCATGGCCGCTGTGGGTGAGCACCACCTGCAGTGGAGAAAGTAGACTGCATCTTCCTACGAGTAGATAAAAACATACTGCACAGCTTTGACCATAGTTAAATAATACCCTTGCATGGTGTAGGCCATTTACGTACCTCCTCCTGAAGCCTGACTGGAATACCCCCAGGACGTTGCTAAGTGAGGACTAGTCATTACTGCTCACCTCCTCCATCACAAGAGTGAGCTCTCAAATGCTGCATCGGGGGAGAAAAAGGGCATGTGACGGGGATGTGACAGGGATTGAATCAGAGAAAAGCCTCACTCCTGTGATGGTGGAGGTGAGCAGCAATGACTAGGCCTAACTTAGTATTATCCTGGGAGTATTCCAGTCAGGCTTCAAGAGGTAAACAAATGATCTATATAACAAGGGTATATTCAACTTTAGTCAGAGCTGTACAATTTGTTTTTATCTGCAGACACTCCTTGCCTGCATAGGCATTTTTTTGTTGTTGTAAAGATGAACTAACCCTTTAACACAGAAACCAATCAGCAATCATTCATTTCTCTCACTGACAGAAGCTGAATTCTGATAGGTTGCTATGGGTTACCACACTTAATCCCCCCACACTGCCTTTTTAAAATAAGGTTTACACAGATACATAGTGATGCCGCTTGTCATAATATCCCACCCCTCTCTATAGGACCAAATGTGAGGTTACCATGACAACCCCTTTTTCCTGCTCACTGAAAGTTGTATTTTCAGGAACGTACAGACTCTATATACTCGCTGTCAGTGTGGAGCTCAATTTAGCAGAGCCGCACATGGAGGACAAGAAAATTACCCCTATTTTTAACCATTTATTGTCTAGTATAAAGCAGGCCGAATCTCCTGAATGAGAAAATAGTACCTCCAATTCACTAAAAGCCCATTTATTTCTTTACGTTGTGGCAACAAGTGCGTTACCGCTATGCATGGACAAGCAGGCTACGTGCATTGCGATTCATTTTGAATGGCACCCCAATGCAGTAAGGCAACGCATATGCGTGGCAGTGTGCCACAACAAGTGCTGCATTTTGTGACATGTCCAATTTTCAGGACGTTATGGTGCGTTGGTAGCCCTCTATTTTCAATAGTCTGCTTTAACGCAACAAAACAGAACGTGCTTTAATGCATTACAAAAATGTAACAGGGCCCTTAATGCATTTGGACGGGCCACATAAAATGGCCCTAGCCCAATTTCAGGAGCAAGACCATTTCCGTAGGGGAAAAATATAACATTTTTGCGGTCCTCATGCCTTCAAAGGCTTGTTCAAGTATGTGGCTATACGGCCATCCTTCTGAAAAGCAATACGCAGTTGGCCACTTTTCAGAGAGCGTTTGAAACATGGTGAGGGGGCGTTTGCAGAGCACATGTGGCACAGCCCAATCCCTGTTAAGGTATTACCTGCTAAATGCGACATGCCCTTTCATTTTTTCCGCGACTACGAAGCAAACCATCGCAGCAGCAGTATGGGGACAGCCCTGGGTGGCTGGATTTCTGTGTGTAGGTGAGCAGTTGGGGCAGCAAAACTGACTACTTTTAGCACCATTTTTGAGGATCCGTTGCAAAATTTCTTATCAGGAGATCCTGCCAGTAACGGCACTTCCTGCTGCAGGCTGACAACACTAAGCCATGGCGTCGCAACTAGCAGCAGTGTTGTCAGCCTGCCATGCAAGCTCCTTCAGTTCCATGTTTGGCTGCCTATTTCACAGACATGATAGCCCAATGGATAAGTGAAGGATGTGTACAGCAGACTGACAACACTGCTGCTAAGTCCTAGGCAGCGGCTTAGTGTTGTCAGCCTGCAGCAGGACGTACCTTTATTGGCAGAATCTCCAGGTTAACCTCTTCACATCAGCCACATGCATATATGCAAGCTCTTGGCGTGTAGGCGTTAAAGCCCAGTGGCTGCATATATGCGGCCCTGTGTAAACCACTTATCATGTTGAGAGCACGCTCCCAGCGCAGTAGCCGTCGGTTATGTGTTATGCATACTAGCTGTGCAGGCACATGACCCAAATGCCCGCCTCCCGACTTTTAGAAATCTTGGACTGGGAGGCAAGGGGTTAGGAAACCATGTCATAGATTCACAAAAACTGATTTGTTTAACCACTTGCAGACCAGAAGATTTTCCCCCTTAATGACCAGGCCATTTTTTGCGATATGGCACTGCGTAGCTTTAACTGACAATTGCGCAGTCGTGCGATGTTGTAACCAAACAAAATTGATGTCCTTTTTTTTCCCACAAATAGAGCTTTCTTTTGGTAGTATTTGATCACCTCTGCGATTTTTATTTTTTGCGCTATAAACAAAAAAATAGAGCGACAATTTTGAAAAAAAAAACAATATTTTGTTACTTTTTGCTATAATAAATATCCAAAAAAAAAATGTAAAAAAATTAATTTCTTCATCAGTTTAAGCCGATATAGATTCTTCTACATTTTTTTGGTAACCAAAAAAAAAAAATATGCGATTTTTAGTAAGACATTGCGGCGGACAGATCAGACACTTTTGACACTTTTTTGGGACCACTGACATTTATACAGCAATCAGTGCTACAAAAATGCATTGATTACTGTGTAAATGTCACTGGCAGGGAAGGGGTTAACACTAGGGGGCGATCAGAGGGTTAAATGTGTTCCTTCATGTGTGTTTCTAACTGTGAGGGTATGGGACCAGGGGTGGATCCAGGGGTGGGCAACGGGGCAATTGCCCACTCTGAGAAATTTGTGATTGGCAGGCCAGTCAGCGATGAGTGAGCGGGCGGGAGCGCGAGTGTGCGGGTTAACGAGTGGGCGGGCCAGTCAGCGGGGGTTGGCAGGTGAGAGAGAGCCTGAGCGGGCAGGCGTGAGGCGGGGGGGTTGCCAGGTGAGTGTGCAGGCGTGCAGGGCAGACATCGAGTGAGGGGGTGGGCCGGTCCGCAGGTGAGCGGAGAGACTGGCCAGTGAGTGAGCCGGCGGGGAGCAGAGAGAAGACATCATCTCATCACCCGCCCTGCATCACTGCAGTTCTGCCCTCACTGTACAGCGGCGGGCAGCAGAGAGATTAAATCATCTCTCTGCTGCCTGCCTTCACTCTGACAATCTGCGCCTTAGCAGGCCAACGACAATCAGCAACATGTGGCAGGTGACGTGGCAAGTGTAATCCGCAATGTGTGGCAGGTGACATGGCAAGTGTAATCCCCAATGTGTGGCAGGTGACGTGGCAAGTGTAATCCCCAATGTGTGGCAGGTGACGTGGCAAGTGTAATCCACAATGTGTGGCAGGTGACGTGGCAAATGACAATCCGCAGCTTGTGGCAGGGACGTGGCAAGTGTAATCCGCAATGTGTGGCAGGTGACGTGGCAAGTGACAATCCGCAGCTTGTGGCAAGTGACAAGCTGCATCTGAAGGCAGGTCGACGTGGAAAGTGATACACTCGGGGCTCCCACTGATTCTGCATTATGGTGAGTTGAACCATTTCATTTCATATTACAATGTAATAATAGAAATAATGTGCTTCAATCATCCTGACACCATAACAACCATGGTGCAGTGATGATGAAAGGGCTAACACCAGCCATTGCCCCGATAGAGTGCCCACAAAAAAACGTATTTTCTGGCAGTGCCCCTCCCAAGACTAGATTCTGGATCCGCCCCTGTATGGGACTGACTGGAGGAGGAGACATATCGCTGTTCCTAAGCACTAGGAACAGCAGATCTGTCTCTCCTCCCCTGTCAGAACAGGGATCTGTCTGTTTACATACGCAGATCCCCGTTCTTGCTCTTGTGCCCGCGATTGCGGGTGGCCAGCGGACATCCCAGCCACACGCAGCGGGCCTGCTATCGCCCTTAAAGGGGTTGAAAGGTTTGTGTTTTTTCACTTTAATGTATCCTATGCATTAAGGTGAAAAAACACCTGGTAGTCACCGGCCCCCTAGCCCCCTGTTTTACTTACCTGAGCCTATTCATCTTCTTTGGTGGGGACGTGCCGTCCTTCTCTCCACGGAGTCCCGGCTTTGATTGGATAGATTGATAGCAGAGCAGCCATTGGCTCCCACTGCTGTCAATCAAATCCAATGACCCGGGCGCCGGGGAGCGGGGCCAAGTCATACGTTTGGCTTCTATGGACGCCGAATGAATGACTCGGGAGCGCGCCCACAAGGTAACCCCTTCGGGAGAGCGCTTCTCCTAGGGGGTTAGCTAATGTGAGGAGGAACTGCGAGAGCCGCCGAGGGACCCCAGAAGAGGATGTTCGGGGCCACTCTGTGCAAAACAAGCTGCACAGTGGAGGTAAGCATGATATGTTTGTTATTTAAAAAAAAAAAAAAAGAAGCTTTAGTATCACTTTAAAGGTGCCGACATACACCTATGGCGATTTGCGGGAACAAGCCGACCTGCCGCAGTATAATGACGACGGCTGGTCGGCAAGTGATTAAAGTGGTGTTCCGGCCGAAATTATACTTTTTAAATAAAAATACCCCTATAATACACAAGCTTAATGTATTCTAGTAAAGTTAGTCTGTAAACTAAGGTCAGTTTATAGCAGTAGTTTGATATTTTATAAACTTACAGCAGGCCATGGCCATCTTAAGTGTGGGCATCTGAAGCCAGACTGTATTTCTTCCTGGATCTCATCCTTGCAGATCTTGCACATGCTCAGTGCAGCACAAGCAGTGTAATAGGTTTCAGGTCAGGTTTCCATAGCAACGAAAGTGTCAGAGGAAGTTGCCGCCCCTTCCCAGAAGGCATTGCAAACAGGAAATGATGCGATGGGCCACGGCCAGGGAGGAGGAAGTGAAAAATGAATACAGCAGATATACAGTAGGTGCTGAGAAAATTTTTTTTTAAATATCCAATTCGTTTACAGTGCACAGTTTAGTGACGGATGCTGAAGAGTTGTAAAAGTGAGTGGAACTCCACTTTAAAGTGGTTATAAACTTCTGACATGAAATATGAGCAAAACATATCCCTCTAGTGTGTACTTGTCTCAGCACTAAGTGTCATTTATGTCTGCTCTACAGTTCCTCTGCTATGCATGAAGCACTTCTGACAAGTTTTCCTGACACCAAGAAGTAAAAAGGTGACAGGGGAGGGAGCACAGCCTGTGATTGACAGCCTCTGATCTATGTGTTCCTTCCCTCTAATCAGCTTTCACTGAGCTCTGCAGGGTGTAACTTCAGCTCCCGAACCCCTGCTTTCTAAAAGCTCAGACAAGCTGTATAAATTCTTTACTTTGAACAGCTGTAGAGAAGAGAAGAGAAGAGGCAAATAAACAGATACAACTTATGTAGGAGGATTGGTTTCATCTCTGTGTATCACCTGAGGCCAGTCACTTCACTGGGTATATGTAAAGGTTTACAACAGGGTGGGTGGATTTGATTTAAATCAAGTTGATTTAAAATCACTAGTAAAATAGCTTGATTTAAATCAACTTGATTGAAATCCTAATTTTTAAAGAGTAACTGTCATCTCTGTCTCGCAGTGGCTCCTCCTCTGACCCGCTGTTGACTCACCGACAGTCCTATTCACTAATGGGACGGCTGGTGATGCGGCAGCGACACAACAAGGTGAGGGACGTGGCGGCAGCAGGTGAGTGGATGCCCGCTAACAGGCGCTGTCATGATGGATCTGAAATGACAGGTGCTCTTTAACTGTAAGGACTTATTCTTGCTGGTAGTTAGAATATTTAATATTTGTAAACAAAATGAAGGTTTCCTATTTAGAATAATAAGCTGTCAGGTTAGTAAAACAGCGATATCAGAATGGATTTAATCATACAGTTTGTAGTGTACATAGATTTGCAAAACAATGGGATAAAGGAATATTCCTGAACTTCGTTTTATCTCATGGTTACTGTGAAATTGTGTGAATGCATCAATGCAGTGCATGCTATCTCAGCTTAAGAACTTGGATTCATTGAACGAGTTTACCAAAAAATGTAAATATTGCAGAATATACAGCCTCATGCTATATAACTAACTAAGCTCCATTTCATGCTGAATAAACTAAATTATTAATGTATCTTAAATAGAAAACTATCTTTAGATAGATTTTTACACCAAAAGCATTTTATTAAAATAAATTTGATTAAAAAAAATTCAAATTTAAATCATTGATTTATATTCACCGTGGTTTACAACCGCTTTAAAGCCCATCTTTGGGCCCTTGAACCACAGAAGTTAGGATTCATATAATATAAAGGTGTATTTTCACTGCTCAATTTCCAGACCCTTCTAGTTTTAGCCTAAGAAGTGTTGATAAGCCAGCTTGGCATACCTTTAAATCATTTTGGTATGCCTTTTTTACCCCTAGCATGAATGTTTTTTTTTTTTTTTTTTTAGATACCTGGCAAAAATTTCAATGACACGGTCACAACCCCTCTACATCAGACTTGCGGCTTGTCCCGCATTATCCATTGAGCTGTACATAATAACACACTGCCACAAGCAAATCATGTTACGTCTTTATTCAGAAACACAGCAGTGGTCTTGTCTCACCCCCTCCCACTCCCTGTAATCAGAGGCTTCTGGAAGGAAGATCATTCATCTGCTGGACTTTCCTGAATGAACTGAAGGATCAAGATGGTCATGACGCCTTTCTCTTGACTGCCGGCATTTTTACTTGCATGAATAAGGCACCGGGTCACCTGACGTGGAGGTGGGGGGACTAGGGAATTCTCCGGAGGTGTCAGAGGTCAATGGGGTGGAAAGGGTAGGTGGTTGTGATTTTATTTCACCATCTTTCTTTTTCCCTAGAATAAAAATAAAATAAAATTGGGATTAGAATTTTAAACACGGACTATACAACTATTGCGTGCAACACCGACTCACTGTACACGGGAGTGCTGTACGTGATGGTTTTATATTTGTACTAAAGCTGACCATACACAGTGGATTTTCGGTTGGAGAAAAAGTTTTTATCAGAACATTCTTTTAGCCCAGATCTGCTAACTGAATGGAATCCCATGCTTTCACCCCATTCAAAAACCCCAATTCGCAGTTAGCATTTAGTTTAAGAGATATTTTCCATCCTGCCCCTTCGATTTTCTCATTCGAAAGCGATCATTGATTTGACCCCACTCACCATTTGAAAGTCAAAAGAATGTTTTCCGAAAAAACAAACATTTTCAAACAAATTTCAAGTGGTGTATGGCCAGCTTAGTATTTTGCTTTTAAGGACAAGCTTTAGAGGTTTACTCTCTTCTTCTAGATCAGGGGTCTCCAAACCTTTTAAACAAAAGGGCCAGTTTATTGTCCTTTGGTTTAGGGAGGCCAGACAATAGCTAATGGAAGTAGAAAATGCCCCAATGTAAGTGGAACAATGGCCTATCATTGGCTTCAGTGAGACGAATAGTGCCACATTGTTAGTATCAGTGGGAAGAATATTGGCCCATCAATGGTATCAGTGAGACGAATAGTACCCTATCATTAGCGTCAGTGGGTGGAATAGTGCCATATCAGTAGTGTCAGTGGGAGGAATAGTGCCCCAACATTGGTGTCAATGGGGGGTAATAGTGGCCCTTTGATAGTGTTGATGGGAGGAATGGCACCCCATCATTGTTGGAAAGGGCCACAGTTTGGAGACCACTGTTCTAGATCAAAGCTGTACTCCTCTAACCAAGAAGGGAAAAGACCTCAAAAGTGTGCCCAAAAAAAAAAAAATGTGTTTAATGCAAATCAGTTTCACGTACAGTACCCAACTGTGTTGTTACAAGTGTAATAACAGGGCTGCAATCAGCTTATTCCAATACAGAATGCAGATTTACTCCTAATAAATAATAATGATAATAATAATAAATAACAATAATAAAGCCCTATTACCATGTCCTGTAAGAAAAGCAGGAACTTGGTCATATGACTAATCCCTGTGGTCCCTGCCAAAGGATCTCTGGGGTTGTCAATCAGCCAGAGCTGGCTAGTAAGCATCCTCCCTGATCAAGATACAGACATTAGTCCCCCATGATCCTCTGCATTGATCCATGTGATCAATGGCTTGGCAACGGTCTCATTACTGGGCACTGGCATTGAGTGTGTTAGTTTTATGCTACATAATCAAGCAGCCATTCTTAAGCTTTTTAACTCGGAGGAACCCTTGAAATACTTTTCAGGTTATGGGGAACCCTTGCTAAAATGTGATCAATAAGTTGTAGAAAGTTTTCTTTTCCAATAATTTTTATTGGTTATATTTCAAAACAAAAAAAGAATTACAAAAATTCACATATTATGCAATGTTGCTCAGTACAAAACTCTGGCTGTACATCAAAGAACAGTCATAGAAATAATGTTGAGAAAATACTTTTGAGTAACATTCTCAAAAAGGTAACAATACTATGAAAGCACCCCCCTATGACTCTGGGGAACCCCTGAGTTGCAGAATCCTACTATGTTACTAACTGTAGTGTTGTCTGCATAGAAAGGGGTCTAGGTGCCGCCACATGGTCGGCAATGGGAGCCACTCCTTCGGAGCAGTATAAGCAAGCACACAACTTGAGGCACTCTATTCCTGCAAAGACTTGATCTGCCAAGGAACCCACCTGAGAAAGTAATTGGACCCCAGGGTGCTAGGCTAACATTCCTAAACATTTCTTTAAGCTACATGTGAAACTAGCAGAAAAGTAAACAAAAAGCAACGAAGAATAAGGAAAAAGAAAAAAAAGAAAGTAGTATAGCCCGTCCGAACTAGGAGCACAGTATCATAAATGATTATGCATCCCACATTAAGTAGTTGATCCGGGGGTTCCATGTTTTCTCAAACAATTTGAGTTTGTCACTCAGAATTGATGAAAGAAGTTCACATTGTAGAAAGTTTTCGATTAAAAAAAAAAAAGTGTAAGGAATGTGGTATTCATAGAGTGTTTTGACACCCAAGACATTTTTTTTTTTTTTTTAACACCCACCTGTTGTAGACAACAAAATTATTTTGTATTCATCATCTTCAAATTAAATTAAGAATAATAATAGAAAAGGAATACAGAGAGTGAAAACGGTGGTGTCCACTGTAGAACTCACTCCCTTGCACTGGTGGTTAGTGGAGAGTTGCCCCTTGTATCTGTGGCCAGTGTGGGTAGGAGATCAATTCGCTCACCACTCAAGGAACCTCTGGAGGAACCCTGGTTGTGAAATACTCTACAAGAGCATATCCAGAATGGCAGTAGTCCAATCAGAAAGATGATTTACTTGCCTATACATGTCAAACGTGAGACTGGCGTTTCTGGGACTCACAGGTTCTCTTTATCAACATGACAGACATACTTTGGCTTATAATGTATGAGTGTGGGGGTGGATTTGTCTACATATTTTATTTTAGAGGACCACCCTCCAATAAATGTGTAGGAGTAACACAACGACCACCAATTTAGCATTTCACCACATCCTGGAGTTTGGCCAACATATATCAATCAGCCTGTCCCAAAAGCAGTTCTTTGACGTCACAAGCTAGGCTCTGTTCCAGCATCTCTTCGTTATACAGGCAGATCTTTGGCTTCCTGAATCCCAGTGCTACATCTCCTGCCCACCAGGGTCATGCAGTCCCTTCAGGCAACAAGTTAACTGTACATTTTCTGCCATTACTCGCTGCATGCTTGCGCCACACATTTGGCATTTGTAGGTTCATTGTGGAATTATAAAGTGGGTTATCTGAGCAGCTAGGCAATTAAGATTTTTCAAAGGGGTGAGGAGGTCAGCAATGACAACTTTCATTTCTCCTATAAGAGACAGCTGCATTCCCTGATACATTGATGGCCTTTATAATGGGTTCCCACCATCACTGCTGTATTATTTTATACTACGCAGAATGTAACTGGAGAAGCTGGAATACACAAAAGATGAATGAAACACCCAACGCTCCCAGGCTGACAGGAGCAGGGTCAGGAATTATGACAGGGAGATCTCACTCTTGGGATTATCCATATGTATATAATTTCACTTTAAGGTAGACTAACCTATAACCTAGGGGCTATAAGTGAAATACTCTCCTACTTTCATGTGTTACTTGCTCGCTGACCAAAAGAGTGATATGTCATGCCCTCGCTGTCATCCTACATTCTGCAGCTTTTCATTCATCCAGCAGGTGAGGGAGCAATTTATGTAAATTATATCACTGAAGTCTACAGTGAGTCCTGTGACCTAATATCATCCACTTTTGGACCCTGTACAGCAGGGCTGGAGTATAAGGGCTTTTGTCCTCCTACTGTCTGCAGACGATGAACCTATGTCTCAGTTCCGGGACTGTTAAGTTTCCCCAAGCAGGCCTTCCAGGTATGCAACAATCTGCTCTAGGCCGGCCCAGGAATCTTCTGGTAGCACCATCACTGTTCAGAGGGTCTCATCCTCCAAGGAGTTATGGGCCAGCACCGCAATCAGCTGGGGGGGAACCTGATACAGGCGAGCAGCACTCTTTGGTGTTTCTTCCCACTCTGATAGAGAGATGTTTGACCCATTAAAACGTAGACACTAAGGCCAAGGCCACTCCTAATGGCACCATCATGATCCCTGCTCCTCCTTCCGCACCAGCTGCAAACAGGGACATATCCTGCCGACTATGCCAAGTGTGAGCAAGGTGCAGTGTGGTGTGGCAGGCAGTAATCGCACAAGTTAGGCACAAGTCAAAGTTAGGCTATAGTAATATAGTGTAGAAAGGTCCAACACAACTCTACTAGGCTCAGCAGGTAGGCACGACCATCCGGAGCCACTTATGAACTGTAACAGCAGTCTATAAGCTTGAAAGATGCTGACAGCGCCTGTAATGAGGAGCGGAATGTGCCCTGGCCGATCCACACCCAAAGGGGAGTGGGGTAGACGTGAAGTGAGGTAGACGTGGTCCCTGCACTGTGCCTACTCCTCCAGAACCTTTCCCCGTCTCTAAGCACTGTCCCTGACAGAAGGGGATCCTGACCCTACACTAGCTACTTGCATAAAGCGCGCTAAACCCAGGAGTTGGAGTCTTAAATACACTCTGACTGACCTAAGATGACTGCTGAGGTCACATGGGGCACCACCATCCAATCGGACAGCTGTATCCTTGCGACTGTAGTAAATCATAGAGGAACCAAAAAGTTTCTCACAACTTCCTTCCTTCTGCATTGCCGTTTCAGTCGAGCGCCACCTGCAGTGGGGAGTACAGACTGCACCGGCCTACACTGGAGTTCTGCTTTAATGAATCAAACTTCTTGACAATCATTTAATAGTGTTTTTGTCCCACGCTACGTTATGATATGGAAAGGCAGCAAAGCCATACTGCACACACCAAAGAGGAAATTGACGTCCCTCTTATAATGATCTGTTGCTAGAACGGGTGAAGCAAATGTTCCTCTAAAGCAGCCAAGAAACGGCAGAGCCATCTGGGGACTATTTCTGTGAATAAGCAGCACTGTCTGTGCACAAGGCTGTCCTCGCTATATAGCACAGCTGTAGCTCATCACCATCTCCCCAGAGTCAATGTAAGAACAGATTTTACCCATCATCCAGATTTATCAATCTCCACCATAAATGTTCAAAGCAATGGCAGCTCAGATATTTCTACCAAGATTGAATTACTGTAAGAATTTGAGTCTAAGGGTTTCTTTTTTCTTTATTGTATCCCCGCAGGTGCAAAATGAAAAACAAAAAAAACAAAAAAAATGTTCTCTTTCTTCTGAGTAGAATGATGCTCAGCTTCTCCACCCCAGAAGACGGAGTGCATAGTGTGAATGCAGGGCGTCACAGGTCTCCCCTGTTAAGGGCCGTAACCATAGTGCCCTGTATTAGCTGTGTCTCTCTGCATTATTGAGAACCTCCCACCACAAGCTAAAAGGCCGAAAAAGTGTGTGGGTTAGGAGCAGCGTGATGCGGCAGGCCGAAAAGCACACAGAGTCCAAGTGCAGTGACAGGAACATATTGTAACAAAAGTTCAGCACTACAAAACAGGTAGGGAGGCAAGCCAGTCAGAAGCACTTGCAAAGAGCAACAGAGATGAGACAGTAGACTGGAAACTCAGAGATGCCGACAGTGTCTGCCACGAGGAGCGGAATGCTGGCGTTTGTCCCTTTGGGAATTTTCGTACGAAAATCGTCCGAAAAATTCTTTAGGTGAAAATGTTCGCCTGATTTTCTTATAGTGTGTATGAGCCTTTAGTTTCCTCTTATTTCTATGGATAAGGTGGGTGAGTATAGGAGCTGCAGAGACAGTGAAATAAGACCAACATGGCTGCAGTAAAGAGGGTCTCCAGACTAAAACTATGGGCCCTGCAACGTGGAAATCCAACATTTTGTAGGAAAGGGTAATGGCCGTACACACGATCCAAAAACAGACAGATCTTCCGTTTTTTTTTTTTCATGCTAGTCACATATCGAAAATGGAGAGGTTACTAAAGTTACGAAAATTCTCGTACGACAGAATTAAACAAAAATAACTGGACGATACACGCACCAACACTTGAGTACGTTTTCAATGCTTTATTAAAACGATTTATTAAGGAAATAGCAGGAAAGAGGCAGAAGGGAAACTGCAGAAGAAACTCAAATATCTTCTTGTAAGATTCTTGACAAATGTCCTGGTAGAATTTGGATATTACAATAGAATGCGCTCCCCTCGTGGGACACACTCCTTGCTCCCCTGGATAGGCCTCTCTCACTTGCCTAGCAGCCAGTACGTAGCACAAACAAAAGTCTCTGCCACAGACTTGTTTGGGATAAACCTGTACGATCCTCTGCCACATGATGTATTGGTCTTTCTGCAATGAATGTCAGTCACAGTGCTTGAACCTTTAAGCCAACCCGGCAACACTATACTGTATAGTTACTTTTAGGATACGTCCTCCAACCGAGTCACCAGGCCCCTCTCCAGACCAGTACACTGCGTGATCCTTCCATGACGGGTCCTCCCCTGGGATCTCCTCGGTTGTCCAGCTTCTTCACTCTGGATAGACAGCTCAGGACCATTCCTCGGCTGCTGTGGTAGACCCCAGACAAGCTTCTAGGTCCACCCCTGCGCCGCAGCGGCGCAGGCCTCCGGATTGGAGGACCACGAGATTTCTCTCTAACGCATACCTGTCGGCCAGGAGGGCCAGCAGGTGTCTGTAAAACGAACCCCCTAATATGGTGTCTGTCCCATAAATACCCTCTCCCAGAATGCCTCTCAGAGGACCACCTCCACCGAGTTGTCTCCGGGACAGAAAAGCATCCATACGCTTCGACACGTTGCCTTTCCAACACTACCCAGTGATAACAGCGACACCCACCGGTCAGTATGGAAACACACGCAACGTCAGCCAAGCTGGAACAGAGGCAAACTTAACCTTCTTAACGAACAAGTTACTAAATTTATCTAACATATGGTAGATCGCAAATCTACCAGCGCTACATATATATATATATTAGCAGAGTGTCCCAGAGAGAGCCAGGAAAAGTCCTGTTCGGGGTTTATACGTGTCCCAGGCTCCTCTTGTACATATTCAGAAATCTCTGATCCATGATCCAGTTCAGGTCTTGGTCCTCTTCCCCAGGCTAATTTAAGCTCACCTGAGCAGACAGCCTTTGCTCTCTGCTTGGGAGACACAGACAATGCTGGTCTGTGAGAGCAAAAAGGTTTGTAAAAAGCTGTTAAGCAGTAGGCTTGCTTAGCCTGGTAGTTACTGTAGGGCCTGCATAATGTATAGTTAGAGCTGAGGCACAGCTAGGTATTTGTTTGACTATTTTTTTTTAAAACTGTACAACACCTCTATAGACTTGTAAATATCACCATTAAACACTGTTTGTCACTACTTCACGTGTTCTGGTATCTGTGCCTGAAAGCCTGCTTGATCCAGAAAGCTTTTGTACCTGCTACCTGTCCCCCAGGTTACAATATATATATATATATATATATATATATATATATATATATATATATAAATTATTCGGAAAGTGATGTCATGTGTTGAAGTGTTTTTCTATTGTATTTTTGACGACATCTGTACTGATTAAACGAAAATCGTACGATCTGGTACCATACAAGAAAAAATTTCGTGTTTATTGTACGAACGATTCGAAAGCGGTATTTTTCATCCGATTTTCGGATCGTGTGTACAGGCCATAAGGCACGTCCCGCAAAAATGCAACATATCTGAGTCTTTTTTAAGGCATACCAACACAGTGTGAGAATGGAAGCCAAAGAACATAAGACAAATTGCCTTGTTCTTGTGTTTGGACCATGTTGGGCAATGCTGCTAGTGTGGTGTGAATGAGCCCTAAGGCTAGATTCACACCTATGAGCGTTGCGATTGATGCGTTTTTCTGGCACATTTTGAGAATGGAAGCCAAAGAACATAAGACAAATTGCCTTGTTCTTGTGTTTGGACCATGTTGGGCAATGCTGCTAGTGTGGTGTGAATGAGCCCTAAGGCTAGATTCACACCTATGAGCGTTGCGATTGATGCGTTTTTCTGGCACATTTTGAGTTTGCATTTATAATGCCCTTTGTGTTTTTTGGGAAGTTTGTTGTTAGGGGGAGGTGTTTGTTATCATGCAGGTGAGAAACGCTAGGGAAATGCATAAAAAATGCCATAACTGCATTTTTAATGCGGTTAAAAAAGCCCGACCCTTTCCAAAAAAATGCAATGGCTAAAAACGCACTGACCTGAACATGAACCATAGGAAGTCATGTTAAATGTACTGTAGTGCGTTTCTTCAAATTTGGACACGTACTTGAAACCGCACAAGTGTGAAATAGCCTAAAGCCAGATTTCTGTTGGTTTTTAGTACTGACTAAGAAGCACCTGCTGTGTTAGAGAGCAACTGCAAAATGGAAGTTAGGCCCCTTTTGCATGGGCTGTCCGATCAGGTTGGTGGTCTTATTTTCCATCCGTGTAGTGGATCGGATTGGAAATGGACAGACTGTCTGTTTCCATCCATCTTCCCCATAGAGGAGAGCGGGACTGTGTCCGCATCTGCTCTGCACAGTGGAGCAGACAGGACCTGTCATCCGCCTGCTCAGAGGAGCGATCCCCCGCTGAGCAAGTAGAATCCGTAACATAAAGGCGCCCGTGTAAAAGGGGCTTAATAAAAATATTTCAGTGCCTCTGTTGTAAAACAAGCTTTGAAGACAAATTTCTTCACAATGCTTATAGCTACAGAGATCAGCAAGGGCTTGTGTTATTGTTCAGAATATGCAAATACTTGGGTAGGAATAGACTGGGCACAAGTTCTCATATCTGGTGAAGTGTGTGTTACTGCTGGAAGTTATGGAATCAGTCATATCGAACATGTAGCCTGCACTGCCACCTTGAGGCTGTGCAAAGAAAAACAAATGACAAAATCTCAGAACAGCTTAAATACACCTCAACAGTTCTCTATGGAAGAATAAATCAAAATACTCTAGTAAACTGACAGGGGTATGACCCTCCCATATTCTACCTGGAAAAAAAGAGGTGTGTGTGTGTGTGTGTGTGTATATATATGTATATATATATATATATATATATATATATTAGTGGCATTGGGACCCTGTGCTACCTCGAATATTGCTGGTTTACACCAGATTTTGGAGACAAAGGCATGCTGATTGCACAGCTGTGTGCTGGGCTATTTAGTTGTGACCTGACTATGGCTCAGGGCCCCACCCAACAGACAGGAAGTCTGTGCATGGGAGTCAGGTGGACTCCCATTCCTCTGCAGGAGTCAGAGACTGCATGGGTGCAGCCAAGCAGGGCCGCCATCAGGGGGGTACAGCCAGTACTCCTGTAAGGGGCCCACCTGGGGTAGGCCCCCCCCCTTCGCCCCTCTGGCGCCCGCTATAGAGAGGGAGAAGGGAGCATACACAAGTCTGATGAGCCGCTGCCTTTCTTTCACTAGCATAAACCCCCCCCCGGCACCCGCTATAGAGAAGAAGAAGAGGGAGCTTATAAGTCTGAGCTCACCACCGCCGCCTTTCACTAGCAGCCCATAAACCCCCCCCGCAGGTGATCGAGGCCAGCACTCGCTTTGCTTCTTTCCCTGAGGCAGGGAAATATATATATTAACAGTATCTCACAAAAGTGAGTACACCCCTCTCATTTTTCTAAATATTTTATTCTATCTTTTCACGAGACAACACTGAAGAAATGACACTTTGCTATAATGTAAAGTAGTGAGTGTACAGCTTGTATAAAAGTGTAAATTTGCTGTCCCCTCAAAATAACTCAACACGCAGCCATTAATGTCTAAACCGCTGGCAACAAAAGTGAGTACACCCCTAAGTGAAAATGTCCAGATTGGGTCCAAAGTGTCAATATTTTGTGTGGCCACCATTATTTTGCAGCACTGCCTTAACCCTCTTGGGCATGGAGTGCACCAGAGCTTCACAGGTTGGAGTTGGAGTCCTCTTCCACTCCTCCATAAAGACATCATGGAGCTGGTGGATGTTGTGCTCCTCCACCTTCCATTTGAGGATGCCCCATAGATGCTCAATAGGGTTTAGGTCTGGAGACATGTTTGGCCAGTGCATCACCTTTACTCACAGCTTCTTTAGCAAGGCAGTGGTCGTCTTGGAGGTGTTTGGGGCCGTTACGTTGGAATCCTGCCCGGCGGCCCAGTCTCCGAAGGGAGGGGGTCATGCTCTGGTTCAGTATGTCACAGTACATGTTGGCATTCATGGTTTCCTCAATGAACTGTAGCTTCCTAGTGCCGGCAGCACTCATGCAGCCCCAGACCATGACACTCCCACCACCATGCTTAACTGTAGGCAAGACACACTTGTCTTTGTACTCCTCACCTGGTTGCCGCCACACACGCTTGACACCATCTGAACCAAATACATTTATCTTGGTCTCATCAGACCACAGGACATGGTTCCAGTAATTCATGTCCTGTGGTCTGCTTGTTTTCAGCAAATTGTTTGTGGGCTTTCTTGTGCATCATCTTCCTATGGCCTAGGCCATCTTTATGTAGAGCAACAATTCTTTTTTTTAGATTCTCAGAGAGTTCTTTGCCATGAGGTGCCATGTTGAACTTCCAGTGACCAGTATAAGAGTGAGAGCGATGACACCAAATTTAACACACCTGCTCCCCATCCACACCTGAGACCTTGTAACACTAACGAGTCACATGACACCAGGGAGAGAAAATGGCTAATTGGGCCCAATTTGGACATTTTCACTTAGGGGTGTACTCACTTTTGTTGCCAGCGGTTTAGACATTAATGGCTGTGTGTTGAGTTATTTTGAGGGGACAGTTGTAGCAAAGTGTAATTTCTTCAGTGTTGTCACATGAAAAGATATAATAGAATATTTACAAAAATGTGAGGGGTGTACTCACTTTTGTGAGATACTGTGTGTGTATATATATATATATATATATATATATATATGTGTATATTTGTATGTATGTATGTATGTATGTATGTATGTATAATTTTTTAATATTATTTTCCTTTAGTTCTACTCTAAGTGGCACTCGTATTGCTTCCTGTACCACCAGGACAGGGACGGGATGGACAACAATAGAAATATTGTCAGAAGTCCTGACAGGAAGCAAGAAGGAATATTCACAGTAGTGATACAGACAGTAATAAATACCTGACAGAGGTTCTAACCCTCCCCAACTTTATGCAAACCAAAATAACCATTTTGAATGGAATTTAGACCATCCCATGTTGTCTAGAAAGTAGAGTCAGAATTTTGCAACCAGAAACTTGCATAACCTGTCACATGATTCCAGCCATCTATTATGCCCTAATATTTCTGAACAGGCTAGATAAGCGGGAGGGGAGGAGGGCGTTTCTGAAATTGATATTTATAAGCCAACATATTTGCGATGACCTACCTTGGCGCAGCGAACATGATGGTCTTGCAGATCCGCTGATTGCCCCAGTGACCTCCTCGCCTCCACGTGTGGAGTTGGATATTTTCCGTGCCACATAGCGGCACGCTGAACAGGAGGGGGGAAAAAAAAGGTTATTTATTAAAAAAAATATATATATCAATATTCAAGCTACATATTGTTACATTATTGGTTGTGTCAATCGAGTCAATCAGTGCGCCTTCACACAATTGCATTAAATTACACACATGCCTTTTCCTCAAAAAGCATAATGCATTTCTTTAGCATTTTTAATGCAATGCGTTAAATTTTACATGCTGTTTTTTTTCCCCCCCATCTTTTCCTGTCTCCAATTTGTGTTTGTTGGGAGTATAGGACATGTGACTTAAAAAGCACAAATAAAATGCATATTTTGTGTGTTTTTCCCATGCATTGCTATTAACTAGAGCTGCACGATTCTGGCTAAAATGAGAAGCACAATTTGTTTTGCTTAGAATAAAGATCACGATTCTTGCGGCGTAACATCATCTTTCATATTAAACAAAAAAAATTGGGCTAACTTTAATGTTTATTTATTTATTTTTCAATTCATTAGGGTCACCCTTTCCATGTATCCTTGGCTTGGTAATGGGCTATATCATCCAGACACGATGCGTATCCTTGCTTACATCACACTCCCCTCATGGTCCAATTACCGGGCTAAGCGGACCATCAGGTTGCATATATATCATTATATATTACAGATATATCTCCCGATATATTGTAAACTTTTCATTTTATTTTACATTATTTTTGTATGCTGACTTGCTCTCAATGATTCTATGTCTTGGGTCTCCCTTGAGTTTCTGTTTGTCTCCTAAGCTTTGCACATGGATGATTACCTTCCAAACCATAATGTTTTCTCATGACCACCCATGAGGTGCAGAGCTGGGCTTGTTGCTATATAACTTTGACTATGTGGACCCCCCCCCCTTTTTTTTTTGTTACTCGATTGAAAGACCACTGTGCAAATACAGTGTGACGTAAAATATTGCAACAACCGCCTTTTTATTCTCTAGGGTCTCTGCTAAAAAAAATATACATAATGTTTGGCGGTTCTAAGTAATTTTCTAGCAAAAAATACAGATTTTTAACTTGTAAGTGTTCGAACTTTTAAGTGTCAGAACTTGTGTCAAAAAAGGCTAAGGCCGCGTACACACGACCGGTTTTGCAGTCGGAATAAAAACTCCGAAAAATTTTGACGACGGAATTCCGCTCAAGCGGTCTTGCTGACACACGGTCACACCAAAGTCTGACCGTCCAGAATGCGGTGACATACAACACGTACGACGGGACTAGAAAAAGGAAGTTCAATAGCCAGTAGCCAATAGCTTCTGTCTTGTACTTGCTTCAGAGCATGCGTCGTTTTTAGTCCGTCAGAACAGCATACAGACGAGCGATTTTCCCGATAGGAATTGGTTTCGTCGGAAATATTTAGAACATGTTCTATTTCTAGGTCCGTCAGAATTAAAAAAAAAAAAAAAAGTCTGAGGCATACACACAATCGGAATAGACGATGAAAAGCTTCTGTCGGGACTTTTTCTGTCGGACATTCCTCTCGTGTGTACGCGGCTTTAGTCTTTAAGTGGTTAAACTGACCTCATTTACAGACCAAAGTTTATTCCTTTGATCTAAGAACGAAACAATTACCTGGATTACCGCCCCTTGCAGAGTTGTACGAGCGTCGGGAGTGTGCGGGCAATGTAGTGTTAATTGCGCATGCGCCATGTACAGCTCATTAACAGCCGTTTATGTTCGGAGACTTTTGGCGTCTCCTTTGTCCTCCGTACTGCGCAAGCGATGCCCGATGCACTATCCGATGGGGGACAGTTCTCGACAGGACACCGGCAATTGCCGCCAATTTGACAAAACACACCAATGTAAACCAGGGCTAAACATGATTGTATAATCTCTGTACAGCGCCTTTCACAAAGGTGGCCAGAAGGGCAGGTGAGTTGTGGTTTATCTACTGCCCAGCTAAATTCTACCATTGCAGATAGACAGGGTTGTACAGAATTTAGGCTCCACTTTCAGAGTTTGATGGGTGGCACTGCATGCCAAAACACATCTACTGCATGCCAAAGGTATCCATTAAAGCCAATTCACACACCTTCTGCAAAAAAAAAAAAAAAAAATACCCCAGCTGCAGGGCAGAGCGGTGCGGGGAAGTGCAACATGTCTGCAGTGTTCCGCAGCTCTTGGTGTCATCCTGAAATTTTATGAGCCGCAGCTGACCTACAGTGCATAGAAGTGAATGGAATGTCACATGGCATTTCTAAAAAATACCAGGACAAAAAAAAAAAAGGAAGGATGAAAAACAGTGCATTGCATTGAAAAAAAAAATGCAAAGCCCATCACTATCTGCAGAGACAAATGTTCTTCATTTTTCTGCAGGTAGTATGAATCCACTCTCACGCATCTCAACTGTGAGCTAAATGCTTACTCATGGTTGCAAAGCAGTATTTCAAGTCATTCGGCAGTGTCACCTGCTGAGCGACCGGCAACTACTGATCTACCACCCTCCAGCACAGATCACTTTTCAGAGGATAGTAGAAACTTCTGCCTATGTGAAAGAGCCCTAAAAGCTCCTTTTAAGATTTTACCAAAATTGTGTAAAGTGAGGGACTACCTAAGACCGGGGTGTCCAACCTGATGTCCAAGATGGCTATGAGTGCAGGCCAGCACAAAATGTTGATTTTTGGGGGGCTTTTTTGTACAAATGAGTTTACACTTTGTGAACACATACATCAGATGAAAAAATTGACAGACTCTTTACTGGACTCATAAGTTTTATCTTCCCATAGAAAAATCTTCCACTCTTCACAATCACACCTTCTTCATGTCATCAGTTTTCGGGAGCACCTACAGTATATTTGTGCACAACTATTTTCAAGGATGAAGCACACGAAGGGCAAAATTTGAACCAAAATATCTGATGAGCACCTTGAGGCTGGGTTCACACTATTGCAAATTTTTCCCTGCATTCAATTCACATGACAGGAGACTGTGATTGGCTCTCAAAGAAGATCTCTAGTGGCGGCCGCGGAGCGTACAGCAGAAGAGACCTGTGCATTTTTACCTCCATTTCAGTTCCGAATTTAGCCAAAAATTTGCACCTGAAACGGTGAATACTGATGTGTTAGTTTATCAAAAACAGTGTCAAATATCGCACTCGTTTTATGTTGCCCTCTTTTACTTTTTTAATAAAAAACTATTTAAAAAAAAATGAAGTTTTATTACTCACATTATCTATATTAGTGATCATTAACTGCTGGACTTTCTCTGCTCATCAGCTATCCTTATTGTAAGGCTGGGTTTACAGATGTGTGAATTGGATGCGGTTTTCATGGCATCCAATTCACATGACATGCAAGTGTGACCGGCTCGCAATAGAAGAGGAGTTCCAGCCCTCATCCCCCAAAAATTAAATGTCAGCAGCCATAAACAAGGTGGCTGCTGACATTTACTATTAGGGTACTTACCTGTCCGGGCATCCAGCAGTGTCCTCACCCAAGCCGATTCTTGAATCGGCTCTCGGGTGCTGGCACCTCCACCATCTTGGTTAAGGGAAACCGGCAGTGAAGCCTTCTGTGCATGCACAAATCACGCTGCGCTTTATGAATGGGCAGGATGGGGGGGGGGCAGAACTTCCAGGCAATGAAGCGAGCTGGAAGCGGGAGTGGGTACATCTCAAAACCAGCTACCCGCTCCCCCCCTAGAAGGTGCCAAATGTGGCAGTGGAGGGGGGGGGGGGGAGAGGCAGAAAAGCAGAGCTTTCCCTTATGGGTGGAGCTCCGCTTTAAGGAATTATGCAAAATTAACCCCTGAAGTACCTCCCCCCACACTTCAAGGGTTAAATGCTCTTTAAGTCTAGGAGTAGACGAACAGGCATTACTAACTAGTTTAACATCCGCTCTGGCTGGCTCCAGACCTGTCCCTCTCCATGGCGCTCTGGTCTGTGGGTGGTCCCTTGGGGTCATCATGCACAATCCAGGGCTATTAACCCTAAGGGTCCTTTTACATGGGCTTTCCGATTACGACCACCAGTCAGTTTTTCAGGCGGACCTGATCAGAAGCTCCATACAGCTCTATGGTCAGGCTGATGTAAACGGACTTCTTTTGCGTTCTTCTGGACCTAAATATGATGGATCAGAGGTAGCCTGATATAAATGGACACAAGTCTGTGTGCCAAGTCTGTGTACCACATCCCCCACCCTATTCGATTGTAAGTTCTTCTGAGCAGGGCCCTCTTAATCCTCTGCTGATAAGCTGATCCATGCTCACTACACACCAAGGTAATCTTAGAAGGGGGTCCTTATACCACTTTTTATTTTTATTTCTAGTTTGGGCGGGTTGTATTTATGGGTCCACACTATCTCTAATATTCATGCCTATTACTATTGGGTTAAATCCCTTAGTTGGGTACACCTTAATGAGCTTTTACATTTTATTATTTATGTCTATACACATTTCCTTTATCCCTTTCAGCACAACATGCACACTACAGTGCACGCACAGTATATCTGGATTATGCTGTGGCCATCTGGCCTACTTTTGGCTGCCGTCCCAGGTCCTTGGTGGGGCATTCCCTGCCTCAGCCCCGGGGGGAGACACCGTGCCTGAGATCCCCACAAGTCCCCATGTAGAGGCTGAGCTTATCCTCAGGACAGAGTTGTAAGTTTCTGACCTGTCACCATTTTTGTTAGACCTTTTTGTTCCCTTTTACAAGGTACCATTATTAATATTTGATATCTCTTACAGTACATCACTATATCACACTCCTGATGAGTGGCTGTAACGCCCTGAAACGCGTCGAGTGCTATTTGATACTAATTTTTATTTGACTCCATTGTGTGTACATGCATGTATTTCTAGTGTATCCCATTGTTCATGTCTATTATGTCATTTTATTAACTGTATATGCTATGAGCAAGATAATTCTAGTGTAAGTCATGTGACTACCAATTATTTGTTTTAAGGTATCTTCAACAGTTATAAATGAATTTTCAGACTGTGACTAATAAATCTTATCATTGTACATACATGCTTGTACCCATTTCTATTAAAATTGTTTATGGCGGGCCTCATTTAAAGTCCCATTTCTCTCTCTTTCATAAAAACTCCTAATCCTCTTCTATTGTATTGTAACTGTATTGTCTCCTTTTTATATTGTAAAGTGCTGCGTAGACTGTTGGCGCTATATAAATCCTGTATAATAATAATAATAATAATAATAATAACAACAATAATCTGACTGCCCATAAAGCTATCACAGGTCCACCCATATCTGCTGTGTAAATGCAAACACAAACTGAATTAGCATGGATGACGGATAGGACATCCCTCCTATTCAGCAGGGGATCTGCTGACGAATCCCCTGCTGAATGGAGCAGAGCAACACTATGTGAAAGGTGAGGCAAGTGTGCGACCTCGGACAGGAGCGCCCGTGAGTGGCCACCGCACAGATCAACAGAGTGAGATGGACTGGGGAGTAAGGCAAGTGTTACAGCACCCCTAGACCTAAGGGGCAATTAACCCTTGCAGTGCGAGGTTGGGGGGGCCCAGCCGCAAGGGTGCATTTTACCTAATTCCTGGAGTTCAGCTTTAAAAAGAATAATATTATTATTATTAACTGGTTCCCGACCATCGCATGTAGATATACGTCGACAGAATGGCACGCCTGCACAAATGGGTGTACCTATACATCCCTTTACATTTGCCGCCGTGCCATCGCGTGCGTGCGTGCCGCCACTGGCTTGTGGGTCCCGCAGACTCTATGTCCGGGGGGATACCCGCGATCGCCTCACGGAGAGGAAGAACAGGGAAATGCTAATGTAAACAAGCATTTCCCCATACTGCCTAATGACACTGATCACCGCTCCCTGTAATCGGGAGTGGTGATCAGTGATGTGTCACAGGTAGCCCCTCCCCTCCCCCCAGAGTTAGAATCACTCCCTAGGACACACTTCGCCCCTACAGCGCCACCTAGTGTTAACCCCTTCACTACCAGTCACATTTACACAGTAATCAGTGCATTTTTAATCGCACTGGTCGCTGTATAAATGTGAATGGTCCCAAAAATGTGTCAAAATTGTCTGATGTGTTCGCCATAATGTCGCAGTCACGATAACAATCCCTGATCATCGCCATTACTAATAAAAAAAAAAAAAATTAATAAAAATGCCATAAAACTATCCCCTATTTTGTAGACGCTATAACTTTTGCGCAAACCAATCAATAAACGCTTATTGCGATTTTTTTTTTTTTTTTTACCAAAAATATGTAGAAGAATACATATCGGTCTAAACTGAGGGGGAAAAAATGTTTTTTTAAATATATTTTTGGGGGATATTTATTATAGCAAAAAGTAAAAAATAATACGTTTTTTTTTTTTTTCAAAATTGCCGCTCTTTTTTTGTTTTATAACGCAAAAAAAAAGCGTCACAGTGCCGAATCGCAAAAAGTGCTCTGATCTTTGGCCAGCCAAATGGTCCGGGGTTGAAGTGGTTGAGAGGTGCGTTTTCAAGGCATTTGCAAGCATTGAATACATAATGTGAAAGGAGACAAGCCCTAACACTAAAAAACAAAACAACAACACACATATTATTCTGTTCCAGCTTTTTGTTTTTTTTTAGCTTGTAAAATATATATATAGATATATAGATATATATCTATATATCTATATATATATATATATATATATATTTTTTTTTTTTTTTGCAAGATATTCTTGACAAAAATAAATCTTTGCTTGTCAATAAACATAACAATAACATAAACAATAAGTAGCAACAAGTAACAATAATTACCAATAAAGTAACAATAAGTAACACGTAACAAATACATAACAATAAGTAACAAAAATTAAAAAGTAACAATCAGCTTCCAGTGGACATTTAGAAATGACTGTGGTCCATCGGAGGCATGTTGAAGATGAAGGGGTTAATATATGTAGCACTGTGCCATGCAGGGGTATATAACCCGCCAGGGGATACTTACCATTAATGATCAATCATACCATCCTGTATGTTGTCCCTGACACCAGTCAGTGTCCCTCCTCTGTACTGATCACTGTCTCTGGAACCAGTCACTGTTCTCCCCAATACTGATCACTGTCTCTGGCAGCAGTCACTGTCCCTCCTCTGCACTGATCTCTGTTCCTGGCAATTGTTTTCACCCCACCCAGCTACTTCTTGTTACACAAGTCTGCAGTGCAGGAGGGAGGGGGCCCCCACTGCATGATGGGAAATGAGGCTCCCTCCCCCTCCCTGCCTGCCTACTCATCTGCCTGCACTTCCTAGGGAAGTCACAGCCCAGCCTGCAGCAAGGTGAGCAGAGCTGTTGTCCTTCTCCCTGGTTTCTGCCATGGCATGCCATGCTGAGCTCTGTAGTTCTGCACTTGTAGCTGCTGCCATGGAACTACAGTTCCCAGCATGCCCTGCTTTGTAGCCCTCCCCCTGACTCATCCCTGCTTTTTTAATGTGGGGACCTTGCTGAGCATTGTAGTCCTGCAGGGTGCTCCCAGGAAACTACAAATCCCAGCATGCATTGGGCTTGCGTGTTGATCTGATCATGTCTGTGCTGTGCAGTGGCTGGTGATGGCAGCCTGTTAGCTGCAGGATCATGAGTCAGGAGGCTGTGCAGAGAATCTGGTATTCAGCATGGATCTGTGTCTGATCTGTCCTAAAGTTGTGTGTGTGGAATGCTGAGCACTGTATTCCTGCTTGATGCATGGTCCTGAATCTGTACAACTACAAATCCCAGCATGCACTGCTGTAGTCTAGTGCATAGCAAGCCTTGTATCCATGGTAACACTGAAGATAGATCTAATGCACAGAGCCTGTGATTGCAGTAAGACAAGTGCCAGCATGCTCCTGTTTTTGTACCCTGGTCTGGGGCTGAATCTGTTCACATGCAATGTGCATTCTAAATAACATGTATATCTGCCATGCTTGAGATAGAGAGATATATATATATAATATAATATATTTTATATTGTTGTTTTTTTTAGCAGCTTGATGCTATAAGGGTCACTCCATCTAAAACTGATGTTTTTTGCTGTAGGGGAAACTTGTTGGGATCAGTAACCCATTGCCTTCTTATCCCTTTTTGTGGTGCAGGAATAAGCAACTGGTTCCGTTTAAAGGCACAGTCCACCTTTTGCAAAAAAATAAATAAAATAAATGCACCCACATTAATGAAATATAAAAAAAAATGTGCATTGATCACATTTTTGCTTTGAAGCCTGCAGAAAATTGCAACTGTGATCAGTGTTTCATGGGAAATGATGGGCTCAGGCGTGTTTGCAACCCCACGTGCCCCCCAGGACGCTGACACTGCGCAGCATTAATCACAGGCAGTGAGACATTTTTTGATCTCTGCAGCTGCGGATCGGAAAATGTCTCACTGTCTGTGATTAGCGCTGCGCAGTGTCAGCTTCCTGGCGGGCATGTGGGGTTGCAAACATGCCTGAGCCCATCCTTAACCACCAATCATAGGCAGTTCCTGACCTGCAGCTGCATATACACACGCTGCCTATGATTGGTGATGTGCAGTGGTGGCTTCCAGGGGGGGTCCGAACATGCCCAAGT
Source organism: Aquarana catesbeiana (assembly GCF_042186555.1). Classification (NCBI taxonomy): domain Eukaryota; kingdom Metazoa; phylum Chordata; class Amphibia; order Anura; family Ranidae; genus Aquarana; species Aquarana catesbeiana. Next base: position 45,659,652 of record NC_133332.1, on the reverse strand, counting down.
CCATCGTTATTCATGGGTGCAATGCACAGGCTTCTGCATTATTTACCACCACCCCCAAGTCTGTACGGAACTTTGTAATAAGGCTGGAGGAAGGAAAACATGGGCTACAAATGCATTGATGTCACAGTGCAGTTGTGTCAGCATGATCTGCCTTGGTGGCAGATGGGACTTGTAGTCTTCCCATACACAGATTACTGGAAAGGAAGGCTGTGCAAGTGGGCTAAAATAAATAAATTAACAGGACGCTCTAGAAAGGAGCACCCTGTGATTCAAATAAGTTGGAGGCAGTTTGAAGGTAAAAAGTTGTGGAATTTTACACTCTAAATATGGGTATAACTTGACACACGGTTCCAAATGTGGACTAAAACCAGCCACAGACGGTTCAGATGCTGAACAGGCCGAGAGCTGAGCCATGTATGGGCAGGCTGAATGTACCCAAGTTGATCGATTGATGAACTTTGGTACAACCTGCGTGCTGAATTTTACATGCAATATGTTATAGCCGCTAGCAATAATCTCTGTGTTCTCCTGTTGGAGAGGGCTCCCCCCCTCCGGGAGAACACAATTTCTCGGCGGGAGGGATTCCCCTGCCAACACTGCCTGTGTTGATGGGGGAATCGGTTGCAGAAAAGAAATTGGCTGTCTATGGCTTAAGCTAACCCACACAGCCTGAATACATTGCCTTCCCTATTAGGCTCTGTTCACATCAGAGTGTTTTCTGAATGTGTGAAAAATGCACATTGCGCTTATGGTGCTGTTTGTAAAAGCAGCTACAAATACTGTACCTGCTGACTTTTTTAATAAACAACATTTGCCTATTCAGAGATCTAGCTTTATCCTCACCTCGGCCTATACTTCACCGGTCTTGGGGGCCCCAGGGCCGTTGCTACTCCTTGCAGCTTCACAGCTGCTCCTCCACTGCGCATGCGCGAGGCTTCCTGTACCCTGTGAATTGTCCCGCAGCCTTATGGGACCTGTGATTTGTTCCAGGAGGCTGTGAACAGAGAGAGGGGGCCGAACCTCTGTGGGAGCGGCTACCTGTCAAAACCAGGAACCTGGTGCCCATACAGAACAAAGTGTCCAAAAGTTGAAGAAGAGAGGGGAAGAAGCAGAAAGGCGCTACTTCCCTTTAGGGGTGAAGTTCCACTTTAATGGCAAGCGTTTTTGCGTGTGAAGCTCAATGCTCAAAAAGGTACATGAGTTTTTTTTTTTTTTTTTGCATGCATGGCACAGTCCATTCAAATTAATGGGCTGCCCTATGCATATAGTACAAAAACACATGCACACATAAAAAAATGCATTCACAATACGCTGGCTGTGAACCTAGCCGTAGCCTAACACCCGAGTGATTTGAAGTACAATTCTAGTAGCATTCCCAAAGCTCGACACCAGATTTCCATGTTAGTCAATTGTGCCACTCATTGCTGAGTGATGTACTAATCAGTGCTCAGAAAATTACAGGAGCTTCTTCAGGGCATGATCATGCATTTTTGGTCTCGAAAGACTTCAATTGATGCGCCTGAAAAACAAGTTTAAAGCGGAGTTCCACCCAAAAGTGGAACTTACGCTTGTTGTACTCCTCCCCCCCTCTGGTGCCACTACTGGCACCTTTTGGGGGTGGGGGGGGGGCGGACGACAGGATACCTGTCTTTCACAAGTATCCTGTTCCCACTTCTGGGAACCTCAGCCATGGGTATTGACGTCACCGCCCGGGCTCCCTCCTTCCCCGGCCCAGGCAGAGGTAGCTCTTTAACCGGTTCAATACCGGGCATTTTCACCCCCTTCCTTCCCAGACCAATTTTTAGTTTTCAGCGCTGTCGCACTTTAAATGACAATTGCGCCGTCGTGCGACACTGTACCCAAACAAAATTGACGTCCTTTTTTTCCCCACAAATAGAGCTTTCTTTTGGTGGTATTTGATCACCTCTGCGGTTTTTATTTTTTGTGCTATAAACAAAAGAAGAGCAACAATTTTGAAAAAAAACACAATATTTTATACTTTTTGCTATAATAAATATCCCAATTAAAAAAAAAAAAAAAAAAAATTTCCTCCAGTTTAGGCCGATACGTATACTTCTACATATGTTTGGTAAAAAAAAATCGCAATAAGTGTATATTGATTGTTTTGCGCAAAAGTTATAGCGTTTACAAAATAGGGGATAGATTTATGGCATTTTTAAAAATTTTTTTACTAGTAATGGCGGCTATCTGCGATATATTATTTTATTTTTTTTTTTATTTTTTTTTTTTTTCCGTGACTGCGACTTTATGGCGGACACATCGGACACTTTTGACACATTTTTGGGACCATTCACATTTATACAGCGATCAATGCTATAAAATTGCACTGATTACTGTATAAATGTGACAGGCAGGGAAGGGGTTAACCACTAGGGGGACACGAGGGGTTAAATGTGTTTCCTAGGGGAGTGATTCTAACTGTAGGGGGAGGGGACTCACAAGGGGAGGAGACCGATCGGTGTTCCTCTGTACTGGGAACATAGATCGGTCTCCTGTCACCTGACAGGACGTGGATCTGTGTGTTTACACACACAGATCCACGGTCCTGCTCGGTTAACGGGCAATCGCGGGTGCCCGGCGGACATCGCGGCCGCCGGGCACACGCACCGGGTCCCGAGCAACGCGCCGGGCGTGCGCCCCCTAAACAGCCGGGAAGCCCAGGACGTCCTATGACGACTGCCCAGGATGAGAGATCCCATCTGCGGCCATCATTTGACTATGGGTATTGAAGTGGTTAATTAGGCTTTTTTTTTTTTTTTTTCAAAATTGTCCTTTTTTCTTTATAGCGCAAAAAATAAAAACCGCAGAGGCAATCAAATACCACCAAAAGAAAGCTCTATTTGTGGGAAAAAAAGGACATCAATTTTGTTTGGGTGCAACGTCGCATGACCGCGCAAATGTCAGTTAAAGTGACGCAGTGCTGAATCGCAAAAAGTGCTCTGGTCAGGAAGGGGGTAAATCCTTCCAGGGGTGAAGTGGTTAATAAAAATAAACCATCTAACTACCTTTTTTTTTTTTTTTTTTTTTTTTTTTTTCTCCCCTAATTGATATACAGCTGTAACATGACCCAGCTCTTTCCCAGCCTCTCTGTAGGGAAACAGTGGCAGGAGGAGCTTCTAGTCTTCTGCTGCTGGTTACATGTTCAAAAAATAAGAAAACAGCCTTTGGAATACAGAGTAGAAATAATTAATATCCCATAAATGGTTTTAAAATGCCATACAAATATACTGAATATTTGAAATGAAATCTTTATTTTTTATTTTTTGGCAATAACATGGTGTGTGCCGAATCACAGGCTGTGTCCCGCCCCTCAAGCCTGTGTCTTAAAATAACAGGGAGGTGAAGTCTCAAAGATGTAATATCCCGCCCCTACTGTGTTTAGCTGGTTAGTGGGCATGGAGGAGGAGGAAGGGAGTGGGCTGTTATTTACCACTGTGTATACTCCCACATATGTGAGTTTATAGTCACATGGGCTGCTCAGATGTGATAGGGAGGAAATGCTCAGGGTAGAAATACAGTAAAAACTGAGCATGTGCAGAGCTGCCAACACTGCTATGCAAAATACCCAACTGCAGTGGGGATATTGACAGGAGGGAGAGATAGAGAACAGGATAACCTGTGTTTTTTTTGGTTTTTTTTTTGTTTTTTGTTTTTTTTTGCAGAATACAGAAACTAATCTCATAGTGACTGAGTGAGTATGAACAGTATGTAATACTATTTATTGATCGTTATTTATAATGTGGGTTTACTTTAAAAAAACGTAGGAATTGGGCCCCATGCACACAAGGCTTTTGGCTAACCTCTCCTAAACAACTTTCCTCTTTTCATCTGCTTTTTTTTTAAATTTTTTTTTGCAGAAAAAAAAATGCTTGCTGTATTTAGGTATGTTTAGACACGTCAAGCGCTCGGGCTTTAATTAATTTCATTAGCCAGGATTTTGGCAGTTGAAATGGATTAATGCTCAAGTGCTTGACGCGCCTAGCATTTAGATGCGTCAAGCATTTTTTTTTTTTTCTGTAAAAACATGGCTGCTCCTGGACATGCTGACAGTGTTTGGTTTTTTTGTCCTGCGTGCAAACGCCTGTGTGTGCACAGACACACAGCCTATCATGGAGGGGCATTTAGAGGCATAAAAAAACAAAACCCCATACGCACCTAAAAGCAGCGGTAAAAATGTTGTGTGTGTGCATGGGTTCTTACATGTAGGATATAAATCACTAGGTGATGTATGCTTTATTTTTCTTATGGACAGATGTAGTGGAACCATGTAATGGTTATTTGATGCCCAGGACCAAGAGAAGCAGGATGTTGCTGGGGAAGGAGGAGGATAGGGTGATGTATTTTCGGTGAATAATCAAATTATGATTTATTTGTAATTTTTTTTTTTTTTTTTTTTTTTTTTTTTTTTTCTTATGCAGAAAAACTGGCGAGTATTTTTTATTTGGAGCACTAAACAGCAATGGAGAGTCCGCAGGCCATACCAGGCTGTACAACATGGCCCTGCCCAGATGGAAGCTTCACCAAAACCATTCTCGAGCCGGGATTCGGTGTGGACAAGCCCAAAGAGCATGCTGTATGCATGATATATTTGAAGCATCTCACTAACCCTCCATCCCAGTTATGCTCCACATCTGACCCCGGCTATCCTGCTGGAAGTTGGGTTGAGGTGGAACTTGGGGAGGGGGACACTGCGCAGGACCGCCTAGTTGACCAATGTCTAGAGACCATGCTTCAAGGGGAAGTCTGTCAGGTGGACAGCCCGCTAGGATTCCAGCTCCTCTTGCGGCTGAAAAGCTTTGAAAAGGGCATAGAAACTTGGGAACTGGAACCAAGCGAGAAGATCCAAGGAGCTATAAAGGATCGGGAAAAGGGCGGCATGGCCTTCAGGGATGGTAACATCGAAGGGGCAGAGAGGCGGTATACCCGGGGGCTCAGACTGCTGGTGTGCACACCCGGGGAAGCTGAAGAGGAAAAGGTGGCGCTTCTGTCCAACTTGGCCGCTTGTGACCTCAAGAAGAGACGTTTTCGAGAAGCGGAGGTGAGGTGCACCCGAATTCTAGACATGGATCCCAACCACCTCAAAGCTCTGTACCGGAGAGGCATAGCCAGGGCAGGTATGTCGGACTGGGAGGGTGCAAGGGGTGACTTTGACAAGCTGCTGAAATTGGATCCAGGTAACAAGGAAGCGAAGAGGGAGCTGTTGAGCGTTCGTGAGAAGGAGAAGATTGCGCAGGCGCAAATAAGCAAGGCCTTGGGGAAGATGTTCCTTTAAAGTGAACCTATTGCCTCCTCCAGGAAATAGTGGACAGTGTCGGGCACATTCATTTTTGCAAGTGCAGGCAGTGTAGGACCTCCAACCATCGTTAAGTTGCTGTAATCAGAAATCTGGTTGCTTTGGGTTACTGCTCATCTATATTGCTGTTTGTGTTGTTGCAAATCTCCTCGCCTTATTGAATAAGCTTGCACTTGGACTAAACCACACTGTCCCAAGGACATCACTGAGGCAAGAGACCTAAAATGACTCAATGGTTGCAAAACAGCTCCCTTCTGTCAGCTGAAAGAGAAAAAATAGCCGCTGGCAGTGTGAGCAGGTGACAGGTACACTTATGCTGACACTGGAGTGTGTGCACTTAGAGAATTTGTCTAATATACCTCAGGGAGAGACTTAATAGAATGGTGTGTTGAACGGGGCACAGGATGCTTGGTAAATATTATGTACAAATAAACTGTGTTATTTATACCCATTTTATTCTTTTTTATTGTATGTGCGCTGAATTATCCAATGTCCACAGCGTGTGGATATCCCCTGATTTGGGGTGGGTGGTTCTTGAAGGCCAGACGGTTGCTTGACATAAAGTGTAGGCCAGGACAGCAAACCTAAAGTGTTACTAAACCCAGGGCCCTGCATTCACTATATCTGGTCTCCCACAGTACACACAACATGGAAATGCAATTACCGTATTTATCGGCATATAACACACACCCCAAGTTTAGGAGGGAATTTTAAGGAAAATAACTTTTAGGAGGGAAGTTTAAGGAAAAAAACTTACATCTAAATGCCCATCAATGCAGCCTTATCAGTGTCTATCTGCAGCCTTGTCCAGTGTCATTGCAGCCTTGTGTCATTACCATTGCAGCCTTGTGTCATTGCAGCCTTGCCCAGGCAGGCTGATTATTTAGAATTGCCGCCGATCTCAGCTACGCTGAGGGGAGAGGAGCGAGCGCTGGTGTCCTGTTGAATAATGTCCCCCATCGGATAGTGTCTGCCCTGTACTGCGCAGACGCAGCGCTTGCGCAGTACGGAGGACATAGGAGACGTCGAAAGTCTCCGAACATCAACAGCTGATCATCAGCTCTACACGGAACACCTGCGACATACACAAAACCGAGTGTACTCAGGTATGCTCGGTGTAGATTTAATAGATGAAAAAATGACTGAAGTTCCACTTTAAGGTCTGGAGACTGGCTAGGCCACTCCATGACCTTAATGGTCTTCTTGTTAAGCCACTCCTTTGTTACCTTGGTGGTATGTTTTGGGTCATTGTCATGCTGGAAGTCCCATTCACGACCCATCTTCTGTGTTCTGGCTGAGGGAAAAAAGGTTCTCATCCAAGATTTTACAATACATGGCCCCCTCCATTTGCCCCTCAGTGCAGCAAAGCCAGCCTGTACCTTTAGCAGAGAAACAGCCCCAAAGCATAATGTTTCAATCTCCATGCTTGACTGTAGGGATGGTGTTCTTAGGGTCATAGTCAGCATTTTTCTTCCTCCAAACACGGCGAGTCGAGTTAATGCCAAAGAGCTCAATTTTGGTCTCATCTGACCACAGCACTTTCTCCTAATCCTTCTTTGAATTATTTAGATGTTCATTGGCATGACTGTACATGTGCCTTCTTGAGGAGGAGGACTCGCTGTGTTTGGAGGAAGAAAAAATGCTGACTATGACCCTAAGAATTCCATCTCTACAGTCAAGCACGGAGGTGGAAACCTCATACTTTGGGGCTGTTTCTCTGCTAAAGGTGCAGACCGACTTTGCCGCATTGAGGGGCCAATGGACGGGGCCATTAACCACTTGCTTACCGGGCACTTAAACCCCCCTCCTATCCAGACCAATTTTCAGCTTTCAGCGCTGACGCACTTAGAATGACAATTGCGCGGTCACACAACACTGTACCCAAATGAAATTTTTACCATTTTTTTTCACCACAAATAGAGCTTTCTTTTGGTGGTATTTGATCACCTCTGCAGTTTTTACTTTTTGTTAAAAAATGTAAAAAACTGAATTTAAAAAAAAAAAATTTTTTATTTTTTTATATTTTGTTATAAATAATTTTAAACGGGTAATTTTTTCTCCTTTTATTGATGTACGCTGATGAGGCGGCAATGATGGGCACTGATGGGTGGCACTGATTGGCACTACAGGTGAACATTGATAGGTGGCACTTGTGAGCATTGATAGGTGGCACTGTTAGGTGGCACTGTGGGCACTGTGGGCACTGTTAGGTGGCACTGATGAGGCAGATGTGCCTCTTCCACTTGGGGACCGATGTCCCTCACATCCTAGCCGGTGATCGGCTTTTTTTTCTACTCATGCTGTCAGCGTGAGTAAAAAAAAAAACGATTACCGATCTTTTGTTTACATCATGTGATCAGCTGTCATTGGCTGACAGCTGATCACATGGTAAGGGGCCGGGACCGGCCCCTTACTTAGATCGGTGATCAGCCGAGTCTCGGTGACTCGGTGATCACAGCGCGCCCGGCGCGCGCCCTATAGGGCGTGCGCAGGGAGCGTACACAGGGGAGGCCATCATATGACGGCCTCCCGGGAATGCAGGTCCGCGCTGTGGCCGTCATTTGGTCATAGCGCAGATGCCAGGAGGTTAATTGTAAAGTCTTGGATGAGAACCTCTTGGATGAGAACCTTCTTCCCGCAGCCAGAACACTGAAGATGGGTCTTCCAGCATGACAATGACCCAAAACATACCACCAAGGTAACAAAGGAGTGGCTCAACAAGAAGCGCATTAAGGTCATGGAGTGGCCTAGCCAATCTCCAGACCTTAAAGTGGAACTTCAGTCATTTTTTTCAACTTTTCATCTATTAAATCTTCTGCCCTTGTTGTTTTAACTTTGGATAGTAAATTATTATTTTTTCTGCCAGTAAATACCTTAAACAGCCCACTTCCTTGTCTGATAAAAAAACCTAGGCTTATGACATCATGGCACATCTGTCTCTCTCTCTCTCTCTCTCTCTCTCTCCAGCTTCAGCTGCCCACAGTTAAAATGTCTGCAGGCAAACTCAGTGGAGGGAGATTTCTGCAGCATATTTGGCAAGTACAAAATCACAGTATATATGAAATAATATGCAAAGTGGTTGGAGGGAAGCTTCAGAATGGCAAAGATGTTTTTATTACAAATTATGTGAGCAGACTGCAGTTCCTCTTTAATACCATAGAAAATTTATGGAGGGAGCTGAAACTTCGAATTGCCAAGCGACAGCCAAAAAACCTTAAGGATTTAGAGAAGATCTGTAAAGAAGAGTGGACCACAATCCCTCCTGAGATGTGTGCAAACCTGGTAACCAACTACAAGAAACGTCTGACCTCTGTGTTTGCCAATAAGGGTTTCTCCACCAAGTACTAAGTCATGTTTTGCTTGGGGATCAAAACCTTTTTTTTACTCACTGAATTGCAGTGGTGGCTGGTGCTCCAAAATTTTTTGGAGGGGCGCAAACAAATTGAAAAATGCTGAAAAAAAACATCAATTGCAGCCTCACTGTGCCCATCGAATGCTGCCACTGTTCCCATCAAAAGTTGGCCAGTATGACCCCCCCCCCCCCTGCCCGCTCACCATCTGACTGGCACTTACCCTATCTTGGTGGTGGGTCAGGCAGCAGGTGATGGCGGCGAGTTGTGGGACCTTGCAGCGACGAGCTGTATCCTCCATGCATCTCCCCTCCTCCTGATAGGCATCCAATAGCAGCGTCTCTCCTTTCAGCTAATCAGGAGACCGGTAACAGACCTGCGCTTCCTGATTGGCAAAGAGGCAGTTCAGTGTTAGAAAAGCGAATATTCATTCGCTTTTCGAACACACCTGGGTGGACTCGGAGCGCAATGCTTTGTGCTCTGAGTCCACCTTTTTTGAAGCCTATTAGAGCCTATAGCTCTAATCAGTGCTTCAAAAATACACCCCCGCTGCTGTAATTAAGGCGCCTGATATCCGAAAAGGGGCCGGATGTCTGAATAGGGGATGCCTGCAGGGGCCATAGATAGATAGATTCATGCAATGTATGAATATCCATTAGTCATAGAGAGGGCGGTGCCCATGCACCCTTAATGAGACAGGCTGCCCCTGCTGAACTGCAACTCAATTTATAACATTTGTATCATGTGTGTTTTCTGGATTTTTGGTTGATATTCTGTCTCTATCATTTAAAATGCACCTATGATACAAATTATAGACCTTTCATGTCTATGTAAGTGGGCAAACGTACAAAATCTGCAGGGATCAAATAATTATTTTCCCCACTGTATATTATAAAATGAATTGGGAAATTACATCATTATGGAAACTAGATGGAGCTGAGAAACAGGAAATAAACACAGCATGGGTGCTCAACCCGTGGAGCCCTCTGATGTGGCCCGTGACCTCAAACCAATGGCGGATCAGCAAGCCCAAATTACAATTAAAGGGTTGCTGACCCTTTATCCCCAAGCATCAGAGTACATAGTGCCTTAGCAGAGGAAGAAGGCGGCCACGGAGGAAGCAGGCGGCCACGGAGGAAGCAGGCGGCCACGGAGGAAACAGGCGGCCACGGAGGAAGCAGGCGGCCACGGAGGAAACAGGCGGCCACGGAGGAAGCAGGCGGCCACGGAGGAAACAGGCGGCCACGGAGGAAACAGGCGGCCACGGAGGAAGCAGGCGGCCACGGAGGAAGCAGGCGGCCACGGAGGGAGCAGGCAGCCACGGAGGGAGCAGGAGCCACATAAGCTGATTCCTTCTGTGTAGCACTGGTTCCTGTCTCAGGCAGAGTGATAGCAAGTGCACTTCTGGAACCTTTCTAGCAGCCTGGAGAATGATGCCACCAAAAGCTGGAAGAGTAAAAGGTCAGTGTATTATACATCACATATGCTGTACTTTGGCAGTGGGCACATTAACACTTATAAAAAAGGGTTAGGCTGCTTTCACCCTGATCCATAGGTGCAGCGCAGTGCACCTGCAGCTTTCCTGTGGGTTATCTGCACAGAGCCATAGACTTCTATTATATCCTGTGGATTTGGTGCGCTATCTGAAATTGCACCACACCCACAAGATGTTACATAGAAGTTGAGGTTGAAAAAAGACACAAGTTCATCAAGTCCAACCTATGTCTGTGATTATAGATCAGTATTACATTGTATTTCCCTGTATGTTGCGGTCGTTCAGGAGCTTATCTAATAGTTTCTTGAAACTATTGATGCCCCCCGCTGAGACCACCGCCTGTGGAAGGGAATTCCACATCCTTGCCGCTCTTACAGTAAAGAACCCTCTATGTAGTTTAAGCTTAACTGCTTGCCGACCAGCGTGCGTACGTCGGCACAATGGCAAGGCTGGGCAAATGGGCATACTTGTACGTTCCCTTTAAGACGCGGCTTAGTGGGCATGTGCGCGCCTCGTACTACATGAGCGTGCCCGCGGGTCCCGCGGACTCTATGTCTGCCAGG